>NW_027396065.1:1200000-1576566 GCF_047715535.1 Aspergillus foveolatus
ACACATTAAGAGTCAAGTGCTGATAAAGTCCCTATTCTAGTGCTCAATTGATGCCACGGGATCTCCTCTTACCAATGAAGCACTTGAAGCCGCGAAGAACGCTGACGCCGTGTTCCTTGGTGCCATTGGTGGCCCAGTATGTGATACCCAGGCTTCTCGCGATACACCAAGTATTGAAGGCGTGGCTAATCAGGTATCAATTGGTTGTTAGGAATGGGGAACTGGCGCTGTCCGCCCTGAGCAGGGTATTCTCAAGCTGCGCAAGGAAATGGGCACTTTCGCCAACTTGCGACCATGCAATTTCGCCGCTCCCTCACTAGTAGAGAGCTCCCCCCTCCGGCCTGAGATCTGCCGCGGCGTCGACTTCAACATTATCCGTGAATTGACTGGCGGTATCTACTTCGGTGAACGCAAGGAAGACGACGGCAGCGGCTTCGCCCTGGATACGGAACCTTACTCACGCGCTGAAATTGAACGCATCACCCGTCTTGGTGCCCACCTCGCCCTGCAACACAACCCCCCTCTTCCTGTGTGGAGCTTGGACAAGGCCAACGTCCTTGCTACCAGCCGTCTCTGGCGTAAGACCGTTACCGAAGTCATGGCCAAGGAGTTCCCTCAGCTCAAGCTTGAGCACCAGCTTATCGACTCCGCTGCCATGATTATGGTCAAGGACCCTCGCAAGCTGAATGGTATCGTCATCACCAGCAACCTGTTCGGTGACATTATATCGGACGAGGCTAGCGTTATCCCTGGATCTTTGGGTCTGCTTCCCAGCGCCAGTCTGAGCAGCATTCCTGACGGAAAGGGTAAGGTTAACGGTATTTACGAGCCTATTCACGGTATGTATTCCTATGTTATTGCCCCTCTCGATGATTGATATGCTGAGTTGGTCTTACTAGGCTCCGCGCCCGACATTTCTGGAAAGGGCATCGTTAACCCCGTCGCTGCAATCCTCTCAGTCGGCCTGATGATGCAGTACTCTTTCGCCCTCTTCGAAGAGGCTCGCGCCGTTGCGACTGCCGTGAGCAACGTCATCGAGGCCGGTGTCCGCACCGGCGACATTGGCGGCAAAGCTTCCACCAAGGAAGTCGGTGATGCTGTTGCTGCTGAGCTGGAGAAGCTTCTCAAGAATAAATGATTGCACCAAGGGCGTGGTGAAGACGCTACTATAATGAAAAGATGACTGGTCGAAAAAGTACTTGTCATATGTGGCATTAAACATGCCAAATGAGATAACGAACGACTTAAATAGAATTCAGAAGCACTCATGATTTTATCAATGCTAGTATTGCAATGATGGCAGTCATTGCATGAGTAATCACAATATAGTAGCTAGCGGGTATCTCAAACCGAGGCGCCTAAGGACCTTCCTTCCTTCTGTGTCCATAATGCAAGAATGTGTGTCCACCAACTCCAGAGAACCGTACCTCCTGGAGTGCATAAAATGAAATAGGGATAAACGGAATCTGATCAACGAATTACAGGGTCTCCCATCCAATCCGGCTCCTCTAACCCTGTTACCTTGGCCCTGTCACCAACCCCTGTGCCTTCGCCTCGGCCGTCATCGTCATTAGCACCACGTAGAGACTTCCTGACACTGTGCCTGCGGACTCGACCATCTGCAGAGGCGGAGGGAGCATTACCAATACGCCGACGGTTGTCATCCCTCGCGAAGACTTGGAACCCACGCACATGAGTATCCTTTCCGTTCTGATGATTTTCCATCACCCGCATCTGAATTACCATGGCCTTAAGCACGCTCCCCGCATACGGGTCATCATCGTCCTCTGTGTCGTCATCATCGACATCGTCCCAGTCGTCGATATTGTCTTCGCCATACAAGCTGGTCTCATGATCGGAATTGTGATGATCCTCAGCATCCGAAAGCAGCGGATCATCCGCGAGTATGCTACCCGCATACTTCCCCTTCCCCTTATCTTTTTTACCGCGATATCGGGATGATGATTTCCGTACTCGCCGACGCTTTCGTCTCTCACGTACCCATCCACCATTCTGCCCGCCAACTCCCTCGAGCGGGACATCCACCCAGCCACAGGGTCCTTCACCTTCCCATGTCGCAAACTCCACTAGGTCGTTCCCGCCCATGCCAGCTAGGAAAGTCATCTTCGTAGGCGTGTAACTCTCATCGAGACTAAAGTCGAGATAGACCCTAATCTTGACCACAGCAACGAGCTTGAAAAAGTGTAGCGTTAGTGTATGCGGCTGCGGTCCATCGGACTGCCAGTACTGAGAATGATCTGGGTTTCGGAGCGCGGCTACGCCGCAGCCCGGCTTGTGGGTTGAGACGGTCCAAGACGCTAATGAGGATATCTCACGGAGATCGTTTGATAGCGGAGTGGGTGATTTATCTATATCGACGAAGCAATTCAGTTAGCTGTTGGCCCTCGAACCGACGTAGGAATAATGGGGTATGCACCTCGATCATGCATCAACTCATCCTCGTCCTCTTCCGCACCCTCTTCTTCGATTTCCCCGTCAACAATTCCCTCCATTTCCTCTGAAAGATCAACTTCATTCTCTTCCGCACTCAGATCAGTCCGTCCTTCCACTTCCACACCATTCAGGGCTTCATCGTCGTCGCCGTCTTCAATAAATGGATTGTCCTCGTCATAATCATACTCTTCGGCTACATCTTCACCGATCATTGGCTCTCTTCCCCGACCCTGTGGCCTCCCAGCCACACCCCTCCCAAACAACGAAAAAAGCGCCGCTTGCGCCTGCGCCGCGCGCCGAACCGGCTCCGGAGGCCCCGCTACATCAGCGGACGTATCAATCGCGGCCCCAGCAGAAGGATGTAGCTGGGGAAAGGGGATCCCTCTAGGCGATGGGGTCTGGAACTGAGACTGCGCTGGCATATGGTTTAGGCGCTGCCGTTGTTGTGGCTGCCGAGGTGGGGAGTCGGAGGGAGCGGTGGGGTGTCGGCGGAGGAGATGGCGAGGCATGACTGCGCTTTGGTTGGTTGGACTTGGGATGCTTTGGCCGCATCTAGGGGGCTCCCATTATATATTCCCGCTAAAGTGGTCTCTCAGAGTTGTTTGTGTTTGTGATGGTTGGTGCCCCAGATCGCGAGCTCTTTCTCTCGCCGACTTTCCGGGTCACGTGAGGTATATAATGTTGCTGGGGATAGAAAGTATAGAGTAGTCTAGGTTGGTGACAGCAAAGCCGCAACGTAACTAGATAAAAGAATATGGTATATTAAATAATGTCTGAGAAAGAAATAATATAATACTATGACAGCCTAGCGTAACATGGGTAGCAACAGGGGGGTGCAGGGACCTTATATTCACATTCTACTCCTTGATATCAATGTATGCAAGCTTCTGACCCATCTTGATGCGCTGGCCCTTTTCAATCGTCCAATTCAACCCACCGTCTCGCTGGCCCTCTTTCCAACCGGCATCGAATGACTTGCGGGTGCCCATGGGAGCCTCGAAGACCAGCACAATAGAGCTTCCCAACTGGAATCCACCCATCTCCTCACCTCGTTGAAGGGGGTGGCCCCCGAGTGTCCGACTGGCGTGAAGGTAAGTAGCCTCAGCAAAGCCGGGGTATTGTTCGCCGCGCCGTGCGGCTTCCGCAGCAGCAATATCCGCCGCGGTGTCGGTGAGAAGGCTATTCGTTCGAAGCTCGGAGTCGAAGTTGATTTTAATCGAGCCTACATTTGTGGCGCCCACTGGCGTATAGCTGAAGAATCCCCAGCGCCACCGGCCCAAAAGCACAACACGCTCGTTGAGAGTGAAAAGGCCAGGCAGATGTCGCTGCAGATACGGTGACACAGAGAACAACTCCCCTGCAAAATGTCGACGGCTCTCAACAACCCAAGGAACAGGGGAGTGGAACCGATGATAATCACCAGGTGCGAGGTAAATGACCACGTAGTAAAGAGCATTATTAGACGTAGGTTTCGGAGCATACCAAGGGGTGCCATCGCCACGGGCAAGGTCTTCTCGCACCTGAGTTTCGGACGTTACTTGGGATTCAGTGGACGCATCTTTGGACGATGAGCGTTTCCTTAGACCTCCGGTCTCCCCAGAAAAGAGAGATGGCAAAGTATAAGAAATGCCGTTCATGGTAGCAAACTGTTCATCAGCCGCAATACTGGCGGCATCCTTTTGCGAGGGCTCGTTGTGATGATCCATAAACTTCTTGGAATGATCTGCTTGAGATGGAGTGGCGGAACCTAAGAGCGCGTCCAAGCTATAGGTCACGCCTTTAACCTGTTCCACTTCCCCTCGCTCTATGAGTCCGAACTGAAGAATACGCCCATCGGAGGGAGACAGAATAGCATGCAGGTCTGGGTCTAATGGACGAACGCCAGGCTTCAACTTGCGATAGAAAAAGGCTGCCAGATTTGGATATACGTGAAGATCGGGCTCGGCCACTTCGTCAAGGTTGACGCCAAAAATCCAAGAGTATAGCTTGAAACCTGGCACGCGCAAATAGTAAGGAAGTTCTATTTCATTGAACCGGCCCCATAATCGAGACATTGCCTTCAATGGCAGGGTTGACATAATCTGAACTTGCCATGGCCCGCTAGGCCGGATCTTTGGCCGCGGGGGTGGTTTCGAGAAATCAAAGGATTCTCCGGCAGCTTCAGCTTCCCTTTCTTGTCGTATTCGTTCATTCCGCTGAGACTTGTAATAATGCAGTATACCTAGTAGACCAATTCCCAGCCCGACCGGAATTGGATACCATTCGACCTTGGTATTTCGTAGAGCAAAACGTAGTCGGGATCCAAAAGAACTTTTGGTCGACGAGTTCTGCTTTTGGTTATTATTGTAAGAAGGGCGAGACTTCGAAAAAAACCTGACACCGGCCCTAAGCCGCTCAGGAGGGCCGAAAGACACCATGTCTGATAGCGCAATGCGCTCTTTTGAAAGACAAGCGAGGTTGCGGCGCAACGGAGCGGAGTAGCTGAACAGGCCCGAGGCCATAATGCGAACGTCACACCATGAAAGTCATCCCGAATGGGGCATAAAACAGGCAAAGGCTCTCCCCAGGCGCGGGATTTTCAGTAGGATAGACTCATGTGAACAGGTAATGCCGGTTCGGGGGTAAAATGATGTTTTGTCTTCTCACCGCCCGGCAGAATCAACTGATAGCGATCGTTTCCTTCCTCCACGGCCCCATCTCCTCCGCTTCAACCGTCTCATCAACTTCTATAGTGGTATCATATTACTCATTGACTCTCTCTTTACTTGCGTACTTATTACCTATACTTGCAACCTGGGAATATTCAAACCTAGCTAGGTGACCGCGTACAAGACACTTCGTCCTATTTTCCAAAGGCCACCGTAATATACTACCAATTGAGCTCCGCACCACTTCCCACCACTTACCTGGCCTTTCCGCTATCTCCAGCTTTCCCTATTACGACACAGCTGCTCTTGCTTGAACCTATGTCTTTACTCGAGGCGGAGGGCGGCAATTGTTCTGGAGGTTTCATTCTCCATGTGTTGTGTCCGTCCCTGCCACCGCCGAATCGCTTCACCTTCACCAACCTTCCTCTCTCCTCAACCATCGCCGACCTCAAAGTTCGCATTTCGCAAACAGTCCCATCTCGCCCTGTGCCAGACAACCAGAAGCTGTTGTATCTGGGAAAACTGCTTTCCAACGACAGTGTCACATTGCAATCTCTCTTCGAACCAGTGAACGTGAGCGCAACCCCGTCCCAATCTTCGTTCACCAGGATTAATGTAGTTCTCATTTAGGGCTCCGAGCATTCAATACATCTCGTACTACCACCAACTCCGACAAACTCTACGGACCCTGCCAAGACAGTCACAAACGCCTCATATCATTCCAACCGGGCCGACACTCCCAGAGACAACCAATCGCGAAATCCTGAACTGCATGCGCCGCAACTGAGGTACAGGGAACCTAATCCTTTAAGGCGGGATGAGATTGCACAGTCACTACACGAGAATGCCACCCGTCGTCTGGCCGAACTACAACACGATAATGCTTATTCCCAGGCCTCTTGGACAAGAACATCAGCATGGACGTCACAGCAGCTTCACCGCCCGCCGTCGTACATACCAGGGCCTATTGGCGCAACTACACCGATTACCTCGCCTTTTACTACTCCCCTAAACCTTCCAGCTGGGGATCTCGGAGAGGGCATTCAGCTTCCAGAAGAGACTCAGGCACGACTACGGCTACTTAAACAGCATATAAGCCTTGCAGAAGAACAGATAAACTGCGGGATCGCTCCCGCGATAGACCATGTAATTCAGCTACGCACGCATTTATTCAAGATTCTTGACGACCAGCTTAGACGGCATCCGTCGGAACGTGGCGAATTTGTTGAGCCATTAATCACCCGGGTCTTTGACATATCTACTCGCGCCGATGAGCTCCGTCGGCGTCATTTGTTACCTCACAATTCTCGTCCCTCACATCAGCCGACAGCTCCTTTGTACCTCATCTCTTCACCTAATGGTTACCAAGCCGTATGCACACCTTACGTTGCAACGGATGGGGACCGGACACCAGGTACAGTGGCTACAGCCGAGACGGTTTCCGCCGAGGGGCAACACGCCAATGCACAGCCCGACGCAGACGCAGCAGTTATGGAAAATGTAGTCCGTCGCGCCGTACTCAACCAACGGCCTGTAGCTGATGGCCAATTTGGTATGGGGCGAAATCTACGGCGGCTGTGGCTGTTCATGCGGCTTTACTTCTTTTGTCATATGTTCAGCCAACCCGGATCCCAAACACGGCTGCTCTATGTAACTCTGTCGGTGATTGCCGCGATCCTCTCAGAAACCAACATCCCAAGCCGAGTATACGAGATGATCCTTGTTCCTGTCCAGCGACATCTCGAAGGGCTAGTACATTTTACACCGGCGGAGCAAGCACCACTGCGCCCTCAAGGTACAGAAACAGCGAGTGGCGGAGCTGCAACCAATCAACAAGTGGGTATACAGCCTGGTCGCGAGGCACGCTGGGCTGGGCTATACCGTAATCTACGAAGAGTGGAACGTTCAGCGGCCCTCTTCATCGCCAGTCTCGTACCAGGTGTAGGCGAGAGGCATATTGAGGTGCGGAATGCGGCTGCACGAAATGCTGAGCTTGCGCGACAGGAGGAAGAACGACGGCGACAAGAAGAAGCAGCAGCAGCAGCGAACACAGACGAGGTCACAGCTGGTGAGCGAAGTGCTCAGGCTACAACGGCGGCCGAAATGAATGAATTAGAGCCCGCAATACCCCAAGAAGTACATTAATTGTGCTTCTGTTTACACATTCTTTTGTCTTGAATCACAATTTGGCGTTACTGGTTGACTTAGCGTAGGCATTATTAAACGGTTTATGTACATAGGAGTTACCAGTGGCATGAGCTTGGAGGCAACAATATGAGAGTCAACATCTTTAGTCTACCAGATCTTTGATCTATCAGAGACGGGATATACAAACGGGTACGCGTAGACTCTATAACTTGTTCCCCAACCGCATCTCACCTTCCGCTGAACTCGCCGTATCTGCCATGGGCCCTGTATCAAACGACTCCTCCCCATTGAAATGCCAGCCTCTCTCTGCACCACCGCTCAAGAAACTACAATCCCCGTTCACCACACAGTCCCAACCACCCCCCACTCCCTTCCCTCCGTCCCATTCAGGCACAACCGTAGCGGTCGGATCTGTAATCCTCGTCCCCTCTGCCAGCGCCCTACCCTCCCTCTTCTGCGCAGCATATCCAAGCCTATACGCAGCTTCATCCTTCCTCCGCCGAAACGTACTCAGCCCCGCTGTAAACACATGAAAATCTTCCTCGCTTGAATCCTCCGGCATATGGCCCGTCAGTACGCGCCCAATAGCGATCAGCGGCGCCGCATGCGAGCATATAAGAATTGCTTTGCTTGATCTCTGTTCAGGGGGCAGAGAGGCCTCGAGCTCGGAGACTTCGGCGTCGACTTCACGGATTATACCGGCTAGGGTTGTTGCAAGGCGATTGTGGAGTTGGGGAATAGACTCGCCCCGGGTGGATGTGTATAAGATGGGTACGCTGCGCGTGGTGTCCAAGGTGAATGGCAGTTCGCTCTTTTCGAAGTTGGGCTTCGGGAGTGACAGTAGTGTTGAGAGCGACGGGGGCGTAGGGTGATGGAAGAAGGTTGTTGAGCCGAACCATTCTCTATCTCAGGTATGGCATTATCAACATTGTCATCCCACATAAGTTCAGGAAATGAAGAACGAACCCAAGCCCATTCTCCACTCTAATTTCATATTCCGCATTCATGTCAATCCCTCCCATCTCTCCTTCGACTTGCTTTCCCTTCGACATCTCCTTCGCGCCTTTCAAAGCCCTCACAGCTGGCTCAATAGTCTGCAGGCACCTCCAAAACGGACTGGTATAGACCCTGAACGGCTTCGGTATAACATCCCCGCTAACGAGATGAGCCGCGAGCTCATGCGACTGCTGTACGCCGTGGGAAGTCAAGGTTGGGTCGGAGGGATTCCCTGTGGGTGTGGGAAATTGGGAGCTGTATGTGCCGGTTTTGTAGTCGATTGTCCAATTCAATCGGTGCTGGAGTTTATTAGTGGGTTGTCGGCGGTGATTTGGGGGAGAGACCTACGCCGTGCCGAGTCAAGTAGATTGTGTCAAAAGGCATGATATAGCTGAAAGGTTATTTATTTGTATCTAGGTAGATAGGTTCGATAATGGGTAAGAAAATGGAAGGTAAGTTGGCGTTAAAGGGTGGAAGTTGCGGGGGATATCGATAGCGGCCCTGAACCTCGGCCCGTTGTGGTCACTAATCAATGGCTAACCTATACATGAACTAGTTTAAGCCTACTACCACGGACGGAGGAAATCAGGTTCAACATGGTCATAGGTTATCGAACGTAACTACTATCTAGCGTCCAGCACAGGGTATCATCCCCCAACTCCTCGCCGCATGTATAGCCGTTCTCAGTTTACGTCCATGTCCGATCCATCATTTCAGTTTTTAATAGAACTTTTCATGTCGAGTCTAGTAGAAGAAGCCGAGGAGCTTGCCAGCAACGTGCTTGCGACGAGCCTCCTCGTGGTCCATGATACCAGCAGAAGTGGTCAGGACGACGAAGCCAAACTGACGAGAAGGAAGGAGCTGGACGGCCCAGTTCTCAAGGTCGCCGAGCTGAACAGGGTAGCGCGGGTTGATGACACCGCACTTGTTGAGACGGCCGTTGAGCTGGATGACGATCTTGCCAGAGCGGTGGTCGTCAACCTCCTCAAATTCACCGATGTAGCCTATGAGAAAAATTAATAAGACTGTATCGAAGACTTAAAGGTTTGCCCGACACGAAGCTCAATATGAGAAGAGGGAAGGGAAACTTGTAAGATCTTCGCCATCGACCATCTTGCGACAGACGATGGGTTCAATATCTCGGGCACTTAAAGGGCAGAGCTTGTAATAATCTAAAGCGCCGCCTAGTTATCAACCCGAATTTCTTGATCTCACAAATTCCCTCACGTCTTCTCACATTGCTTCCCTGTCGAAGAGCGGAAAGTGCCAACGTACCGTGCTTCTGCATGACGCTCAGGAACTTGATAATGACCTTGGAAGAAGGACGGATGAGGACCTGGCGCTTGCCAGCCTTCTCGGCGTTGTTGATGGCGTTGAGCGCATCGTTGAGAACGGAGGTCTTGACCATTTTGTAGGTTGTGGAGGGAGAACGAGATTCTCAAATCGAGTGGATAGAAACTGGAGATGAGGTATCTATAATATAATAAAACCCGAAAGCCCCAAGTGGGGACGGGATTCGCGTCAAGTCAGCCGACTAGTCCTCAGGCGCAAAGAGTGCCCTTATGGTTGCAACAATCAAAAGGGTTCTTCAGCCCGTGCCGTAATGAGAGATGCGTATCACATTAGAGGTTTTTGGTCCCATTGAGTCTTGTACTTGAAAGTTCTGCATCAAGAACTTTTGTTTTTCGTTTCACCATCTTCGTTCAAGGCTCGAATTTTTCTCCGGTCGCAACTCCGGTGAACTGGATGGATGACCAGAACTTCCGCAGTGATTTGCCCTCCCAGACTAGCTATAAGGCTGTAGAAGGGGGGAAACTGCAAAAAAAAAAACAGAAACTGCAAGAAAAAAACATACCTCGATGGACGGTACCGACGGTGCTGGAGTGAACGAGGTTGTCGAAGTCAGGAGCAGATCAACGGCGATGGAGACGAGATTTCACGGGTGTGCGCGCTTAGGGTTTCCCCCACTTTACCCTTATCAAAAGTCACGTGCAGATAGCACTTTCGGCCCCATATGTTCATTTGTTTAAAATGATGCTTGCTTCTTCGTATTAAACATAGTATTCCGATTGCACTTTGGGGATATATTGATTCGTGTGCTTATTCAAAGTATTGTCATTCTCTATACAGGTTCTTTTGGGTAAGGTGGAGTCAGGGTCAGATTATACTAACATGGGTCAAATACTTCATGGCGGTGTATCTCTTAGGGGTTACATGACTTTCGGGCATACATGAGTTAAGGGGAAAATGCGGGAGTCTAGTGATGAGAAAGGGTGGAAATGTAAGAGGGAAAGGACATATTGATCATGCATTGGACATATCTTGGAACAAGCGGAGTGTCCGAAAGCGGAAATGCCTAACGGCAAGGGTCATTAGACAAGGGAAAAGGACAGATGTCAAGATAGGGTAGGGGTAGGGGTAGGGGTGGGGTAAGGGAATGGTAGGGCGTGAGGAGTTGGGGTATAGATGATGAGAGGGGCAAGTATTGGAAGAACCGCCATCACTGCTGTCACAAGCCGTCCGGGAAAAATTGTTGGACTGCTTGTCACCATTTCAGGGCACGGCATTTGAGTGTTTCCGTAACGAGATCCACTTCAAGACAGAGATCACCTCCATCGCGGGGTGACCACCCAAAACGTGCAGACCACGCTGGGTGATGTCAACGTCGATCATAGGGATCGTTTGGGCAAGAGTGTCTTATGACATTCCACCACCCTGCATGTTGATCTGGTTCTTAACCTGCTCACGAGCCCAGCGAGCAGTATCAATGGTGCGTTGACCATATTCACGGTTGGTCCTGGTCTCCCTCACCAAACTGGTGACCCACTCGTTGCGGAAGTAGGGGGAGATAGAACCATCCGGGTATGTTTCAGCAAGGTCACCAAGGACACCCATGGATGCCCGCATCAGACCCTCACTGCGAGAAGTGGGATCCTGAGAGATGAGGCGGAGAAGTTCAAAAATAGGGTCAATGAATTCTTTCAGAGCTTGTGCTGAGTGTGGGTTAGCATGTGCATCGGAATTCGGGTCGAAAGCAGACGTACCCTGCGGCTTGCCCTTGTACGCAAGGAGAATACCACCCCAGGCATCCATGATACCCTCACGGAGGGAGATAATATAATCCAGCATCTCGATAGTAACATCGTTGCTGGCGGTGACCAGGGAGGCCTGCTTCAGAACCTGACCGACAACGGTCAAGTACTTATCAAAGTGCTCCCCAATTGCCTGGGCAATGTCTCCAAAAGTTTCGAGGATAGCCGGCTTGAGCTGGTTGGTGGCGCTCTGGAAGTCATGTTAGAGATCGTACATCGAATATAAGAAAGGTTTCTTACGCTTAAGTTGTTCATCAGGTGGTTCATGAAAGTGTCGCAGTACGGCAAAACCTTCTCGTTCAACGCACGAGAGATATCACTGACCAGCCCGATGGCCATGGCGCAAAGGCCGGGCTCTTCCTGGTTGCCAAGGGCACCGTTGAGGAACGGGCTAAAAGATTCCATGTACTTAACAAACTCCGACTCCAAAGCATTAGCAATGGCACCAACAGTGGCGAACACAACGTCAGGCACGCTGGACTTTGGAGGAACAGTAGAAAGGACTTGGAGCAGGATTTGCATAATACGGTCGGCTTGTGGCTTGATTTCAGCCTCGAGGCGTTGAACAATAGCCTAGTCAAGTCAGTCAACAAATAGTTGAAGAGGATTTCCATGTACTTACCAGGACAACGCTTGTGATTCCGGTCTGCATTTCCTCGAGCATGATGCGGTCCTCGACGCTGACGACCTGTTGCTGCATAGGAATAGTACGCTCCAGACGCTGGAGGACGACATCGGATAGGTGAGCAACAGTGGGAAGGCTGTCGTTGGCAGCATTGGTCACGAAAGAGTTGAGGACTTCATAGCCAGCTGTCCGGAGCTGATTATCTGCATCTGATCTGGACGGGAGTTAATTTTGAACTTCAGAAACGAAAATCCGAGGCACGCACCTTTCTGTGAGGGCAAGGAGCGACTTGACGCTCTCCTCGAAGTATTTCGAAATCGGGTTGGTCTGCGCGCCGACATCACCAGCAAAACGGTCGGCCACGTTCATCAACGCCCAGCAGCATGAGCTGGCAATCTTCGGAGAGCTTGCAAGGCCGTTGAAAAGGCAAGAGATAAGGGGTTGAAGGTGCACGTCAGGGTCAAGGGTCTCAGAGCAGAAGTCGCAGACACGGCCGAGCGCGTAAGCAGCGGAGTCGCGGACCTGGATGGAGCTGTCTTCCATCATGCTAACGAGTACGTGCAAGGCCTGCTTGACCAGGGGCTCGAGGACCTTGGGGTCCGGACCGTCCATTATGGCACCAAACGCAGCCACGGCAGCGTCCCTGCGGCGCCAGTCTTCGCTTCGGATGTTCTCCTCGACAAAAGCAAGCACGGGCTGGATGACATCGGCCTGTACGCACTGGGCGTACAGCTGCAGAGCCTGGTAAGCCGCGCGAGAGATGTTGTACTCGTCATCACCTGCATCTTCGTCTTGTTTGCACATAGCCTGCAATAGAACCGGGACAACTTCACGGCAAGCGATGCGCGCGAAACCGTAAATTGGGCGGACATCAGTCAAACCCTCAGCTTGGGCCTTGAAAACATAATCAGCAACCGATCATCAAGACAATGTTGGTTCAGACATACCGCGGCGTTATCATCTTCGATAGCAATTTCTTCCTCGCAAACGGTACACCAGAATTCAATAGCAAGCTTGGCTACATCTTCCTCTTCGCTCTTCATTCCCATAATGCTCAAACCAAACAGAGCCTTCTCCATGTAGAAACTCATCTTATCGTAGTAAGCACCCATGATACGGTTCAGACAACCGAAAGCGCCAGCCTGAACACGAAGGTCCTCCGCCTGTGTAGCCTCACAGACGACCTGCATGATATAATTCCGCTCACCTTCATTTTCCATGTTCGACCGCACAAAGTCCACAGAGTCACTGAGGGCCTTGATGGCGGCGAATCGAATGTCCATGTTCTGCTCCTCACGGCGGGCGCCCTGAACGACAGCCGTAAGGATAGCATTGGAGTGCGCAGCCAAGCTCTCGCGGAGCTCCATTTCCTGAGATTCACAAATAAAACCAATGGTGACCAGGGAAGCCTGTTTCATCTGGTCGGATCCGCTCGCTACATTCTGAACGAGGATCTGCATCAAATCCGGCCATTCATTCTGGGGCAGCTCGATAGCGGCAATAGAAACGATAAACTGAGCCGCAGACTGACCGGCGCGCCCATCCTTGGAGGCGAGCGTCTTAAGCGCAAGTTCCTTGACCTGCGCCTTAATTTCTGGGGTAATTTGCTGGCGCCATTTTTGTTGAACCTCGTTAAGCCTCTCTCGATCTCTGAAAGTAAAAGCGTTCTTCAGAGCAAGACCGGCGGCGGTTCTGATGTGGGAAGCGGAGTTTTCATTCGCGAGTTCCTGGCCTAAGGTGACGAGATAACCGGCCTGAAACAAAGGAGGGGCACAGCGTTAGCAAACTAGGCCCGCCGAAACTTGCTTTATGAGGAGGAAAATGGGAGAACAGGAATAGAAGAGTATACGTACAAAGTCAACCTCGGCCGCGTGGAGCAACTGTTGCTCAGCGTTGGAACGTGTGTTAGCATCTATACATTAAACGAGAGAAGCCGTTAGCAAGATCGCTCCTAGAACACGTTCTGAGCAAGAGTCATAGAAGACCAGAACTCACCTGAGGAGATTGTGTTTGCCAACACTTGAGTGACATCCATGGTGATTTTACAGGTAGAGTCACAAGCCTGTAAGAGGGATGAGAGGAAAAAGAAAAAAGGAAAGGGGAGAGGGGAAGGAGTGACCGAAGAACTCCTCTTGCCAAATAAAAAAAAGGGAAATAAAAAGAGACAGGAAGTAGATATAGCACAAGAGAGAAGCTCACGGCAAAAGAGAGTGTCGTAGGATAAGTCAGGTTGGTGTGAAATGGGAGGAGGTTGTTGGAGGATGGTAGGAGGGACGGTGCGGGAGAGGTTCCAAGTTGTTTTTGTGGAAATATGACGAGGAGCTGGGGACTAGACAACGGCATGCACCACTTTTGGGGGACCTGCCAACCGTACTGCACCAGTGGACACCGAACAACCCTAGTAACTGGTAGACCAGCAGAGTTTCCGGACTTCCTGGACTCTTTTGACTCGCAGTCAAAAGAAAAGACAAAAGCCTGGTTTATCCGATCTCGCTTTGGCTTCCCAAGGCTGAGATTGTAGGAGGATCAGCGAATAGCAACGCAAGCGATAAGCTCAAGATCAACCGAGCTGTTTCTTGACTATGGAAGACAGTCTGAAAGCTCATATACCGCGAAGAGTTTCCCGAATCAATATTGGAGAATCTCTGCAGCAAATTCCATCTGGGTTCACTCAACCTTTGATTGACACCTGATGACGGTTGGTCTAGGTACAGCTTCTGATTGGCTTGCCGACCACACTCTGTCACGTGAAATCAGGACACAGAATGTGAGATCGCATTCAGTATGTTGGAAGGGTGTTGTGAGTTTTAATGATATCTACCAACCACTGAATTCATTGATTATTGCCCCCAATAGGTATGCCATTCGAAGGATATTTAACAAGTTGAGCCACAGGTCCCGGTCTAAATTTCATACCTGTCTTATCTATTACAGCGTGATCACGAAGTAGATATATCCATCCGCTGCTGCCTGAGGCGGGAACGAGAGTCGGGAAGAGATGTTTTTCCATACAGCTCGCACGCTCGCTGCTTTGGCGAAATCTCCGATCTCTGTTTGCTTGTTGTGATTTTACCATATGAAGATCGATCCCACTTCTCAGACCGCGCCCTAGCAACACCCCACAAAAAGAATCCATTCGAGAGGAAAAAATTTCATTCCCATTGTAATTAATGAGATTGACAATTTTATCATGCAATAATAAGCTGCCATTGGTCCACTACTCATCACCTTCCTCGTCTTCGTCTCCCAATTCAGCGTCGAGATCCAGTACTTCATACCTAATCGCGCCGGCGTACAGCACACAAATCGCCCTTCGGCCCTGCCGTCCATTCACATCAATCCTAATTGGTCGAGCTTTGGGTGCGAACTGATGTTTGACTAGCTGGAGGGATGAGATATCAACGTCCGTCCTTTCCTTCATGGCATCGACGTTGTGAACGTCGTGATAATTGATTGTGAATTGGTAACCAGAGCCTGGTGGGCATACTTGTGGTGGTGGTTGGAATGGGAGTTGCAGGACGTAAGAGGTTCCAACTGCAGGCAGACTAGAGTTAGAAAGACTCGGGGTTACTTGATGTAGACACCACATACCGTTATTTGACCATAGGACCATCATGTTGTTGCCTTCTGCAAAATGTACCTGGCTAATAATGCCCTCGTGAAGATTGATTACTCCCACTCGAGCCTCTCGGGCGGAACTGACGCCGTTTTCCACGTCGAGGACCACTCGGTAAATGTGTAGTAGATGCTTTGACGTCGCTAATCTTGAAGCAACATATACAACACTCGATTGCTCTCCGCTTCCGACATCCTCGTAGCGCATCGTCGAATCGAAAACCGTCTTATCACATTCATGATGCAGCGTAAGCGGTGACCGATGCAGTATACCGCGTTTCTGGGTCACTGCAATCTGGCTGAAGACCTTTTCGAACTGCAGCCCAAGACGTTTGGTGAGGTTATTGAGCTTGGGGAGTTCAACCGATTCCGCATCAGCAGATTCTTTGCTCTGCTGGTTCAACAGTTTCTTGAACTTGTCATAGAACGATCTGGTTTCTCCGTCTGTAGGGGCCCAATTGTCCTCTGAAGGGCGAGGGGGTCTTGCGAAGCCCATCATGGGTAACTGCTGGATGTAGTTTCGTAGCGAGCTCTTGGTCAAGGCACCTCTGATGTACTTTAGGGTCAGTGGATATTCCACTAGATCAGTTTTCTCCATTAATTCTTCGAGTGTTTGTGACATGGGTTCTGCACTAAGCATCTCAATCTGGTGACGCAGCCAACGCGAAAATGCATGGAACTGGGTCAACTCTTCGTTCGCGGTGATGAGGATGTGATGGGCTAGAAGATGAAGACAGTCAAGCGTCTCGACGATGGCATTGAGGTCCGAGGTCTCTAGCCCAAGGACCTCGCTCAGCTTCTGGAACTTCGAAAGGCCGATTAGCCGGCTAAGTAGAACCTCGCATCGCTCCAAAGCCGGAAGGAGACACTCGTGTGTCAATCGCCTGATAATCTCGTAGCCACTCGCAACGGCTTTTTCCCATCTCTTGTGACCCTGCATCCTGTTAGCCTCCTACAGCGAGAATCCGAGGAAAGAGGCGTAAACATACTCGTTCCCCCACGATGACCGTTAGGAATTCCCTCAAAGGCTCAAAACAGTCACCAGTGACCACCAGATGATAAGCTGCCGTAACGAAATCGCAGTGACACTTTTCTTCCAAATCTTGATTCACACTGCGCATATACCTGGCCGGCAACTCCTGCGCATTCTTCCATTCCATCTCGATCTGCCTCTGTACCTGACAAATGTACCGGAGTAGGCTCTGAAGCTGCGTCGTCTTATGCGCAAGAAGCGAAAGGTACCGACCAGACCTCGTAATGAACCGCAGATCAAGCGTAAGAAGATGCAAATTATTCCCCGAGGATGCAACAAGCGCATGTGTTGAGCTCAGTGGGTGCGATGCATGCTGGAGAATAGCACATGGCTCAGGAGCTGTGAACCGCACGGAGCCGATTTCAAAGCAATCAAAGATTCGTAGGTGAACTGTGCCGTCCTCGAAGCCGACGAGTAGGACGTCTACTGCACCACTGGTATTCTTCTGAGAGGAATGAAAGATTGCATCAATTGACGCCCGAGAACTGAACACATCATCGCTATCAATTCAGTTAGCACAAGACGCTACCCTATGTGTAATCAGGAAAAAAAAAAAACTCACTCGCCCCCAGTAGAAGGCAGAGTACTCAGCCTCGGCAGCGAGCTCTCTATATCCAGCAATGCCAGCTCCCTCGGCAGATCAGCCTTGAGTAGAGCCGCAGTCTTGGACGGCTGCATATCCAACGACAGCAGATCTTCAACAGATAGTTGCCCCGCAGCCTCATATAGTTGCCGTTTCGCGGCCTCACTATCCGTAAAGTCCATGCCCCAGCCTAGGCAGGTGACTTTGGGGCTCCGCTCTCCACCATGTGCCTGGTAGTGATGGGCCGTTTTCCCGCTATACGCGCTGATGATACGGACGGTGGAATCCGCGCACGCGACGGCCAGGAAATGGCCTTCACAACCCAAAAAAGTGTCAACCTTCGCAAGGAATTCGAATCTTGTGCAAGGAGGAACGTACCGTCATTCTTCCACCTCACAGCCCGAATCTCTCCACTTCCGTCATCGTCATCCAAATACGGGTCCCCCTTGTAAGAGCCGCCGAATACCTTCTGACCATTTAGGCGGAAGACGCGTAGCTCTTCGTCATCAGTAACCACGGCAATCAGGTCCATCGAGGGACAGTATGTGATCATGTCCGTCTTGCATTTTGCCGGCAGCGACTTCTCCCCTACTGGTGTGAGTTGCGGCTGGATCGGGGAACCAGGTTCAGCCATTATGCAAGGTAGCAGTGTGCTCTATGCCATCATATAATACGAGACAATCTGTCGTCGCTGACGCGAAATCGCGAGTTTATTCTTCCTGGACCTGTTGTTGATTGTTGGAACGTGACTTGCACGGGTGGAAACTGGGATTCTTGGCGGTGGGTGTGTACTTCGTAGGCCAAACTGTTCTCTACGCTTCGGAATGAATCTAGAATCTTACTGTACATTTTTTTCTTTGTTGATCATTGTTGATTAGGAGATTGATTATAGTTTTGTCAAAATTTTACCATGTTTAACTCGTTCTATCATTGAAGAATACGGTGCGCTAAACTTACAAACATATTAAAAATCCCGCTCTAATGCCACGCTATACCTATCAACGCTATTAAGTTTACAATGCTGACCAAAAATAAAAATACCTCAGTGCTAATCTTCAGTAAGATCCGGCGCAGACCCAGATTGAATCATGTTTTTCAAGTAGCTCAATTCATCGATCATCTCCTTCATCGTAGCAGACTGGGACAAGAGCACGCTGTAACGGCTGGGATCATTCGTAGGGGTTATATTCCTGTCAGGACTCGCATCCTGGACGCCCTCAGGAAACTGAAGTGTCGTCGCCGGGGGGCTCGTTAAGCCAAGGCCTTTCAACTCCATGGCTCCAAAAAACGCCGCATGGCGCTTGGGATTACTCTCGAGAAGTTCCTCGTCTTCCTCGTCCATACAAAGCCCCGGGATGTTGAGCTCTGATGGAGATAAAGCGATTGTAAGGCGCGGGACAGGGAGCTCCATTCGTGGAGAGTCCTCAAGGTGAGCGGGAGATTTCGAGCCCACGGTCAGGTGTGGGGTATTCGGGTCGCTGGGGGCATTGTCCGTGGAGGCGTCGGACAGCTCTGAGAGCCCAATTGCTGGGACATTTGGTGACCCCTCTTTCTCGTTGAACGTCAAGCACGACGTTACAGACTCCGGCGAAACCATATCAGTATCAGTGCTCCATTCGGAGAAACGGCTTTTTTCGCATGGGCCGTCGCCATCTACAGACTCAGGCTCGGTGAAATTAGAGAAATGGCTAGCCAGAGCCTCCATGTCCAATGCCCTCTCTTTTTCGTCGAGATCACGAAGTGCCTCATCCATAACCGAGGAAGGAGAGTTTGGCAGCGTGGGAAGCCTCTTATTCATGACGGCCACTGGGGTAGGTGTCATGGATTCTTTATGAGACGGCAAGTCGTCAGATGGGCGTCGAAGCATAGAAGGCGTGGAAGGAGTAGAAAGTGGCCTTCTCATGAAAGGCGAACGCATGGAGTGGTCGCTGGCATTGACGGTAGCAACCCACGGCTGCCTCGGTCGCAAAGTCAGAGGGATTCTTGGTGTGGAGTCATGCGGGGATTTCGTGTTTAGTGCACGTCGTTCTTGAATAGATAGAGACCCTGAGCCATGGGTTCCTGCGGATATAGGACGTCGGAACGGAAGGCCGTCCTCACCGTGGCGCTCAGGTAAATTGCCCATAGAAGGAGATCGCATGTAGCTGTCATTTGACTGACTTCTAACATGATAGCGGTCATCGATTGGGGGACGGAGGTGCGCGTGAACTCTGGCTTGACGTTCGAAGCCTCCATATTGATCATCTGTTGGTGAAAAACTCGACGTAGAGGTATTCCATTGGCGAAAGGCGGCGCGTAGGCCCTTTGATCTCGGTGGAGACACAGAGCGAGAAGCCTTCACTTCATCACGAGGATGCTTGACTTTCTGCGTGCTATGACCGGGTTGAGCCGCACCTCCACTTGTGCTCGCGCCCAGAGGAGAGGTACTAAAAGGCCAGTTCGGGGAGTGTGTCTGTAGAAGTGGTGGGGAGGTGCGGAGGCGAAGCTTGGGCTTTGGAGGCTCTCGAGGATTCATATATTTGTCCTCAGGATTCATAGTTTGCATTGTCCTCTGAGCGCTCGGGCTCCTCGCTCGTGTGCGGTTGAGATGTGTATCGGGGAGAATGATGGGAACCTGGAGGACATTAACCGGCTGGCCCGGTAAGAACGGACAGTGCGTCGTCATCGGTTCGGCCTCGTTATAGTATTCGACATCGTCATCAAGAAGATACTAACAATATTATTAGATCATTGCACTTAGTAGAGATTTCTGGAGTACTCACATAGTACCAATAGGTAGCCCCCATCTTCAGGCCACCGGAGCGCGCCGAAACGGTGTTGTTTACCAATCCGTCGCAAGTTATGTTTGTGAATGTATGACATCCGCGCCAATGACCAGCACCGACGCGCTTATCCCTTTCCATTACATATGGTTTCGAGAAATTATCCCAGGAGCCCAGCAATGTGACCGAGCGGACGTTTGGGCTCGTGCAGCTATGTCAAGGGTTAGCAACATTGCAATCCAACAAGTCTGGACACACTTACAGCAAGAACGTCATCAATGTGGTAGAAGTCATGGCCGGTGAATCTATAATTAAGAAATAGAATGCCGAAGTAGTGATCCCGTATCAAAGTCTCAAGAGAGCGCAATTGTATTGCGAATGAAAGAGCGAGTGCACGCAACCGCAATCAAAAGCGCAATGTCAACCCAACTCAAAAGGAGTGTTGTCTTTCCAGGACCAGCCCGGAAGGAGAAGTGAATGAAAGCGACAAGAAAAGAGAAGGAAAAGAACGCCTCGACGGCTAGAAAATCAGCCTTGTCAAAGGAGCGAGTTCCGAGAGACTGGAAAGAAGGCTGTTAAAAGACACTCAGCTCTCAGACGCGCGCAAGAGACAGATATAGGCCTGCGACACAGCACCTGCGCACCGTTCCAGACCAAAATAACAACAAACACCAACGCTAACGAAACGGGCCAGAACGATCCGAGACTGAGGATCGCGGCGGGAGTTCTGAACGTCAATGCCTCAGTAGCCGCGCTGACGCAGGGGTTTGAAATTGGAGAACCCTGATATTAGGTCGAGAGAGCTGAGAGCCAATGGTGAGGCCGCGAAGGCTGTCTGCAAGCGCCGACGCTGCAGATAAGGCACAGGGAGAGAGCAGGCGATTGGAGGATGACGATAGGTGTCAGCGTCTGATGCAGGGGCCGAAGAAAGGAAGGTCTCGAAACAGTTGACAGTCGAGAGTCGATACGCAAGGCGTTCATACGTGGCAGCGCCGGGAGTTGAGCGACGAGGTCGAGTTATAACTGTTGATCAGCGATCGGACTTGGCGGAGGAAAATCAGAGAGGATCGATCATCGGCAACGAACAGCGACCGAAAGACAGTGGGCCGGGGAATTGGGTCATCATTCGTCAGGGGGAGACCAGAAGCTGGTCTCAATTGAGAGACTCGATTCGATCCATCTGATCTTCGCAGCGTGGTTGTCGGGAACCAAGCTGAAGCAGAAGCTAGCCAAATAGCGAGATCGCTGCCGCTGCACATGGTTTGGCCAAAACTGGACCCAAAGGGGTGTGGTCGGGTGAACTAGCAGGGCGCTTACAGACTTCATAGTGGGGAGTGGATATCACAATAAAATATCCCTCTGATCCTTGCGTCGTCCTGTCCATGACTATGCGACGTTTCCAGGGTGAACTAGAGATAGAATAGGGCTCTCCTTTCCCCAGGATGGGCCGTATCTGCAGCTGTTCATCAAACAAACCAGACTGAGCAGCTGAGACTGACGAACGACGCTCGGACTGGCCGAAGATCGTTCCTCCCCACAGACAAGGAGAATTTTCGAAACTGCCAATGATGTTCACCAGGATCCGGTGCTAAATTAATCGGCTAATTCTTGGTCCAGTGAGATCATAATATTGGGAGTATACCAAGAAACTAGACTAGTTGGATTTATTGTTTCAGGTGTCATCTTGTTTGAGGATCAGTGTCAGGGACGTCGAGCTAAAGTATGCCTTCTCCTTTGTCTGCCGTATGTTTCAGGCAGCCAGCGCCTACTGTGGCAAAGGATCCTCAAGCCGGGAATCAAATGCAAAGAACCTCCTGATGCCGCCATCAAATAAACGATTCAGACCGCCGCCTAAACACACCGAATTTAACGGGAGCGTAGGTAGGCTAAAAATCCAAGAAACCAAATCAATGTGATGCCTCCCTGTTGTCGTACTTCTTGTTCACCGCGCCCAATACACACTTGAGAATTCCGTCCGCATTCAGCACGGTGCCTCTACCCCCCTTCCACGGCACCGTATCGACAATGTCCCTCATGCCCTCGTAACTACGCCTTCTGACAAGCTCATCGTCCAAGGCCTGCAAGTACTCCTTCGCCTGCTGATCGTCGCCGACCTGGAAGAACTGAATACCCACCTGCCACGGCACAGCCTGTATACTAGGGTCATCCAGCTGCCGCGCAGCACGAATAATCACGCTCTCCGCATCATCGGTAAACGCGCCGTCGGTGATGACAATGATGTTAAGCGGCTTAAGCTCCGACTCACGGCCCTGAGAGGCAAGCCGCTTGAGATCACGCAGGTAAGGTGTGAGGATCTGATGCAGGCGCGTTCCGACGGGCGTTGCGCCGCTGGGGGAGACGGATTTGAAGGTTTCGCGGACACCGGGGGCGTCGGTGACGTTTTTATAACCGCCTGCAGGATAGCCTTCGAAACCAGAGCGCGAGTGGTTGCGGTGGTTGAGGAAGTAGATGTCTATGCCATCGGCATCATAATGTGTACAGATCGGTGCGATGGCGGCGATGGCGTCTTCGGCTTCTCGCCAGCGTTTGCCATGCATGCTGGTACTGTCATCGACGAGAAAGACCGTGTCGAAGGCGCTGAGAAAGGAGTGTGCGGTGTCGGAAGTGGCGCCCGTTGGGCTCGAGCTGTTTGCTGCTGGTGCCGGAGGTGTTATGCTAGAGTAAGGTGGTGGTGACCAGACGTCGACGCCAGAGTCTCGAGTTGGCTGGTCATGGTTCAGGGCCAGATAGGGCTGCATGGGCTGCACGTAAGAGTGCCGGGGTCTGGAGCCGACAGACTTGCGCTGTGCAGGGACCGTGTGCTGGTGATCTTGAGCAGAGTGGCAATTGCCCATGGTTGTGTTGGAGCTCTGGTATGTTGTTTGCGAGCGGTTGTTAGATGGAGAGTGGCCAGATAAGAGGATGAAAGATGAAGAGAAGAGTCTTCGCAGTAGAGACATTGAGGGAGTAAAGAAAATACGTAAGGTGGTTGTGCAATGGACCGTCTCTTGACTCACACTGCACTCTGGTTCCGGTCACTTGAAGTTTACTATACTCCTGCCTTAGGCTACCATTCTTACTCTGTGCACCAGCTTACTCCGTATATATACCCAAGCCTAACAGTACTCGAAGGCAAGGCGCTCGCAAGGCATTATCTGGCGCTTTCTGTTGAATGCGAAAGACTGGTTCACTTGATGCAAGGCCAAGACCTATGCCAATAGATCCATAATAATGGAGTCAGAATCTCTTTGCCAAACTCTATGAAGGTGTGATTAAGGCTGTGAGAGTGAATATGGTTTAGTTCCATACTTGGTCGTACGAGGCTGAATTGGGGCGGAGTCTCGGAACTGCGGCATGCCCTGCAAGAGTCAGCCTTAACGTTCTGTACTCTGCATATGATATAGAAACATGAGAATCGTTTGTGTCACAAGGATTCAACCTTGAAACTGAATGCATTTGACCTATGCAGTATACCAACTCCGAAAATATGTATATTCATCCATCATTCATATATGTACGCCCCAGCCCGACGCTAAATCCCGTGACATAACTCCATACACAGCCCCCGGCCCCCATATTCCAATCCAGGGTATATTCGAATGTAAACTTGATATGCTATGTAGCTGATTAAACGTTCCACGTCGGGATCAATACCTGATTGAAGGCGCTCGCGTCGCCCCCTGTCGGGAAAATGACTCCAGATTCTGTCTCCTCCAGCCCCTCAAACACCCCTGCCTCTGTTTCTAGAACATCGACGAGAGCCAAAGCTTGGTCAATGCCAATGCTTTGCCCGATGAGCCGCAGACAGTCCCGGGTCCACTTGCGAAGTGGATGATCGATCGGTTCTGAGCCCCCAGCGAGCGTCAACGGCCATAGGAGGAG
Source organism: Aspergillus foveolatus (assembly GCF_047715535.1). Lineage (NCBI taxonomy): Eukaryota > Fungi > Ascomycota > Eurotiomycetes > Eurotiales > Aspergillaceae > Aspergillus > Aspergillus foveolatus. The sequence goes on from NW_027396065.1 coordinate 1,223,839, forward strand.
CATTCCACCGACATAGCAATAATTCGTGGGGACGGTGAACTCGGATGCGGTGGAGCCCTCTACACCGAGGTGGTACGCAGCACTGGCGCAAATGTCACTTGCTAATTCACGCGTAACATTGCGGATCCGGGCGCAATGACTCTGTAGCTCCTTGGACATAGCCATTGTCGGAGAGGAGGCCGAAAGCCGGCGAAAACAACTCAGGATGATTTCGCAGACAATAATCCGTGCACACCTATATTGATTCCACGTATGACAAATCCAGAGATCGCGGTACACGTGGTATTGATTGTTGTAAGGAAAAGGTTTATTGCCAAACATCCTAACCCATTCATCAAGTGAAGAACACTCATATGTTGTGTATAAGAAATCAGGTGGGCCAGCCGCGACCCAAGCCAGCAATTCTGCTTCTATAGCGTACGCGGCGGACAACGTTTCATTTGGGTCTGTCATGGTCTTTGTTCGGATAAGGTCTGCTCGCAGGTTCGAGAGTTTCCCGGCTATGACTATTAGTCGATCGCAGTAGGCGTCTATTTGTGGTCGTAAGTACATCGCAATCTTGCTGCATTCCAGGAGGTCCTTTGGCACATGTATCCCTCTTTGGAGACAGCTGATGATCTTCTCACTGTTAGCCTAGCACTCTTTATAGACTTTGGGTAACATACGATCTGAAATCTCAACTGAACAAAGAGCTTGAGGCCTTCCTCGCTCTGAAGGTGTTCCGGTCCTCGTAACTGGAGTAACCCGGTTGCTCCTATTATATGCATCGTCCACTTTTCGATACTCTTTATAGAACGGCTAGTGATCACCTGAGTCATGTTAGCACAGACAGTCATGAGTGGATGACAAGTCATACTTCGTAAATAGCCATCAACAAAACTGCTGATAAGGTTGCATTAGCTCTTGATTCCTTGTCGTTGGCCATTGCCCGCAGAAGCAGCGTGGTTGCAAGTTCATATTTCTCCGCAGCAACCCTATCCAAGTCTGGCGTTCGCCGCACACGTGCAATCATGGCCGTCCCCACAGAGACAAGCGCAGCCATCTGCGCCTGTTCGCTCAAAGTAGCACTGGGATGACCGGGTGACTTGAGCTCGAAATTCACCATAAACATCTCTCCAGGCCACACATTATGCCAGAGGAAGTAGCTGACGGCTTCATTTACCGTCAGCTGCCAAGACGGCTGTGCATTCCAGGGCTCGTGCGCGAGTTGCTGGATTTGAAGTTGTTCCTCATTGATGAGTTTCACCTCTTCAATATCATTGAAGTCGATGATGTCACTCGCAGTATACACCGACGGTGCCGACGGTGACGACTGTGTCGGCGTACCCGCCTTTCCGACAAATAAGGACTCATCCGGACTGAGGCTGCTGTTGCTGTGTGACTCTGACACGCCGCCGGGGGATTTCTTGTTGGACGCGGCCACGGCATATTCCTTCTTCTTCGAGGCGCCTGTCATTTTCTTTGTCCGCCTCCCTGACGTGCCACCCCTTGCCTTGCGTACAACCTGTTGACTTTCATCGCGAAACATAAGTGACAACTCATCTCGGTAGCCAGGACAGGCCCGGTTTCCCTTAGCGCACTGCGTGCAGCTAGGTCGGCCTTGATCGCACCGGATCTTGCGAGATCGGCATTCGCCACAACCTTTACTCGGTTTACCGCAGAAGACCATCTTGAACTGATCCGGTTCGGCGGGGCCTTGCGCGAGCGCCGCCGCGTGAGAAGTAAATTTTTATTTTGTAGCTTGAATGCGAATAACACGGCGGCAGGGACAGTAGAGGAAAGAAGCAGGAAAGGGTAAGCAGTGCGAACGCGGCCCCCGGAAATCAGGTAGCTGTCAACTAGTGCGGGGATAGCGCGGACTGCGTTCACATCCGAGGTTGAGAACTCGAGCCTTCTTTCGATATCCAGCCTAATCGCCTGGATTATTTCTGTGTAGTACTGATGCGTCTTACTGCTGACTCGTGCGCTGTAACCTCGTTGAGTTACCCCGCCTCAATCGCGGTAACCCCAGATTCAGGAGGTGTCCGAGACTCTGGGTCAGGTCAGGGGTATCAAAGCACGGGGCCACGCCGCCACGGGCAATAGTCCGGCAATATTTTCCACCGCCTATATCACCGCTGTATAGTCAAGCGGAGAAGATCTACACTTAGCGCTATCCAGTCTGTATCCATACCCAGGTCAACCATTCTTGGTCGAGGTCTCCCCGCTCTACGTACAGAATACTCCATCCTCCTAATAAGCCGGAGTTTCGCGTTCATTTCTATTGAAGAAAACTTGGCGCTGCAGTAGACGAGAGGGACTCTTGCAATGATGCCCCTTTTCCGCGGTTCAAGTTGACTTGAACTGTCCGCTCTGGCTCGAGTCCTTCTTTCGACTGAAAGTAGCTAAAAGGGGAGAATACCATTAGAAGACACGCCCATGGAGGACTCTACAAATATAGGTTGTAGTGGAGAAAGATTCGCGACGGTGCAACCTGGTACAAACAGGCTATCGACAAGCTTGTAGATCAGGCATTATCTAGGTTGGTTTTAGAACAATAGGAATCTTAAGGAGCAAAACCTATCAGGTGGAAAAGTGAAAGAGCAGTGTTTGACTCAATGGTAGAATAATTATAAATATATTGCTAATTACTAGAATGTACAACAAATTGACCAAATCCGCTTTATACAGCTGTGATACTTGTTACTCAGCGAGGTGTGATACCTCGGCTTCAGTAACGAGCATCCTCCTGTTCGGATACTTCCTCAGATCACGCAAGCTGATATTCCTCCGGAATTTCAGGCCATTTATCAATTCCGTCTAGCAGAGCCAACGCCATACCTCCGCTTTGGTGAACTTGAATGTGGCAATGCAACAGGAACGGGCCAGGGTTGACGACATGGTACCTAAGGGCCAACCATGTCGGACCAGTAGCAGCAGGAAGAGTGGCGAAGGTATCTCGAATCTGGGGTGTTTCGAAGTTAAAGCTCTCAGGCATATGCTTTGCTGCTTCGGCCACGGAGGTGTAGTTCCATTTTCCATTGCCTCCGCCGAGAACGTAAAATTTATTAGAGTGTTTGTGGATAGGGTGAGGGGGCTGGATGGCGTTCGCAACGTCAAAGACCACGTCGACCCATGTGCCATTCTTAGTGGCAGCAGTGAAGTTCCTGGGTCCTGTTTGGGGGTAGAACAGGAGCGGTGATTCTTCTTCTAACTGTAGAGGAAAGCTTGAGTCTCCCATAGTCCAGGCGTACGAAGCATTGTAGCGCTCGAGCGTCAAGGTAAGTGTTTGAGCGACATCTACTTGACTCACGTCTTGGGCTGTGAACGGGATAATCATAGATTCGTCCAACAGGGTGTGATTTGATGTAGGTGTACCAACGAGGTCTATAGATGGAGTTGATGGGTGTTGTTGAATTGGGCCATATCCGTTATGGTAGGTCATCAGCGCATTGCCATGCAATATTTGGTTGAGACCCGTGTTTGCCACGCGAATTGTGTAGTCCCCTCTTGGCTTGTCGAGCTTCACTAGCACTGAATACCTAGCTCCGTTGGTTATGGTGATTCCGTCGGCTTCGATGGGGTTGATGTAACTTCCGTCGATAGCATAGACATACATGGGATGCTCATCAATTGAAAAGGTGATCGTCGATACGAACGCCGCACTAATCAGATCGAAGCTGGCGTATCCATTGGTAGCGTCCGGGTAGAACCGTTCTGTTAGGCCATGGCTTGGGATACAATCAGAAAATACCGTCGGAGGAATGGCGCTGAGGTTGTGTGACCAAGGACCCTGCGCCAAAAGGTTGTCTGGCGGAAGACATCTGCGAAAGTATCAGCCGCGACTGAAGCTAGCTATCATATATTCTTTCGCACGTTGACCATACCCTATGTCAGTCAAGCTCTGATTTCCCAAAACACCCCTCTGCGCAACGGAGGTGTATTCATCAATGGTCTGCTGTCCTAGGCAGGTCACGGACCCCTTGCCGTTCACCAGCAAAGCATTTGCACACAGCGCATCACGCCCCATGGCCTTTTCAGCATCCCAGATTTCCGCTGAGGTGAGTCTGCGCATATCCGACAGCATAATAGCGATAGATTCGCTCTCAGCCTTTCTCATAGACTGAATCTCCTGTTCATTCTCAGATATCAAAGCAAATGGTCTTTCAATCGAATCGTCAGCCAGAATATGAATCGCTCCGTAAAGTCCATCTTCCTGCTGACCCCGGCTGTGAGCGTGGTAAAAGTAGCTTCCATAGTTCGTTGCTCGCCATTTATAAAGGAACGATTCACCGGGAGGAATGGGCCGCTGCGAAAGGCCGGGAACACCGTCGGACCAGGGGGTACCCTGCTGCTCAATGCCTGGTACACTGTGTCAGTTCCCTAACGATTCTTTAAAATGGATTGTACACAGGAGAGGTTACCATGAAAGTGAACAGTAGTGGGGAAAGGCATCTCATTGTTGACCAAGAATTCGACATCATCCCCCTGCTTCAATCTCAACGCCGGCGCTGGGAACTGGCCGTTAGCCAGGATCATCTTTCGGGGAATCCCAGCAGGCTGATAATCGCTCCATGTTAAATTGACTTGGAAAGAAACCGTTTGCCCTGTTGTTTTCACATTTGCACCGTAGGCATAGGCAGAGAATATTATGGTGAGCAGGAGGGCCTGCAACACCAAGCGACGGCGTAGAAAACCCATGAAGATGACGCGACCGAGAGCCAACCTGATCACCTCGAAAGTTAGATCGTGCGCGAATGGGCGATACCTTTGAATATATAAGCCCTTCTCCACGGTGAACGCTAGGCATATAAATGACGCCTTGCCGCTCTTTGCTCCGAACTTGGAATTCCTCCAGCCGAGCAGGACAGCTGCGCTGGCATGTAAGACCCCATGGGTTCCTTCTGATTTGATTTGAGGAGCCCATCATAGCTCCAGTCCAGACACCGCAAAGATAGAGCCGATTTATTGAATGCAGAAGTATGGCCTGTCGATCGATTCCAGGCGCCCATAAACTAGCGGAGTCTCCGCCCTCAGCCTTGGGCCTGATGAACCGGCGGATTCAACAGATTTCCAGTTAATTGGTACAGCAAGTCGACACTTACCAATGGACTCATGAACCAGAGAGCGAGGCTATTTGATATGCGGCCGAAGCCCGACAGTGGATCGACACTGGAAATTTGGTTCGATCACAAATAGCGTATCATGGCAGGCTTAGTTTGCAGTGCACAGCCAAGCTCTGGAGTTGCCCGGGAGGCCTCGACGAGCGATTGTCCCCAGCTGAATACTACTGAAAAAAAAGAAGTCCAGCGGTATCTGCGCCCCCGTTGTCATTATTCTCCCTGTTCGTGCTGATTGAGCATGTGCGAGCGTTTTATTGATTTGCCATTTATCCAAAGGGTCCGTCGCCGGCTGAGACACAAAAACGGAAGGTCATCAACACCAGCAGTCCGCAGCCGCAGCACGGCCCATGGCTCCTATTGTGGATCGTCAGGCGATGTCGTTTAACGCAAAAGGGTTAAGGAAGATCCTGACCCTGTTTCTGATCTGGCCTGAGATTCGGCTGCTAGGGCTGACGACCACTCCGTGCTGTAAATGCCCGGTTCGACACGGCTTTTCCGGGGCAAGAGTCGAGGTACTAAGACATCTAAACCATAATTCATAGAGAATATCCCGGAGAACCTTTTTTTTATCCTTGAGAAGAGGCGCAGCTGAGGAGTTGGTGAGAAAGAGTGCTGCGTGAACTCGGTGGTGCTTGCTAGAAAAGATTTAAGACCCACACGGTTGATCCGAATTGAGGAGCTTGGGCTTCAGTCTGTGTCTGAGGAGAATCGAGGGCCAGGTCTATGCCCGGTTCCTTACAATTTTCATCTACATTGACATACTTTGCGTAAGTACATACGGTTCGAAGATAAATAAGCAAAAGCATTGGTAAAGCTGCGAAGGACCCACGAGTAAAATATACTAACACACTAATATACATTAGAGGAAGGCACGCAAAGAACATCCGATGTGTGAACACAGCCAGCATTTCTGGCCAACAATCTGAATGCTGATAGCAGCCATAAGACCTCAGGTCCTTGTCCAACAGCCCATCAAGAACTACTAACGATAAGCCAGCAGGGCTCCTTGGGCTTTGACACAAATTCCTCGCCGAGTGAGGGTTTCCAGCCTGGAACAAACTCCGGCGCGTCTCCCCGGAGCTGAATGTTCTGAGCAACTGGCGGCCCTTCCAGTTCGTATGCATTCTCTCCTTCCCAAGGGTGTGCGAGTGGAGCTTGAATACCACCCTCTAGATGGGGCGGCTGGTAGGTCTAAGGAAGGAGGCACTTTAGCACTAATCAGCACAGCGGAGCGGGATGTTGTCTTACCTGTTGAGAACCGGGAAACCGATATTCGTCCAGAAACAGTCTATTCTGAAATTCCTGATATCCATGATCCGCCGGTCTCCTGAACGGGCCTTCAGAGCCTCGATCTGCCGCATAAGGCACGTGAAGGTAGAGCGGCTGCGGAGGCGGAAACTCATAGGGCATGGCCGGAGGAGTAGTATTTAATGATCTCAGCGGTAGGCCGCTCCCAGAGTTGCCGGCGGGCCCGCCGTGGCGAGCATGCCATCCCCAGGCAGGAGCAGGAGGATAAGGAGGAGGATGTTGAGCATCGTGCGTATGGTGGTGATGATATGGAGGAAAAGGAGAACGGTGAGGAAAGGCTTGAAGGCCAAAGCCATAACGTGTATTGGGGCGCGCATCGAAAGAGCCCAGCTCTTGATGCTGGTTGAAGGAAGTGGATGGGTTCCGTGAAGTGAAGCTCCTCTTTCTCTGAAAGGAGCCAAACTGTGAGCTGCTCTAATTAGACACAGGTCAGTGTTGATACTTGTTGATCCTGCAACTCCCGAAACAGGGAGTCGCATGAAGGATGGTTGCTGAGCAGGACCAAGAATGTGTAAAGACATACTGAGCTCCTCTGGTACCTGTGAGCTTTCCCCATGACGGGCTGATATGGTTGCTGCGTTTGTTTGACTGCTTTGGCTTCGATTGGGGCATGGGCAAAGTGAAGAAAGAGGATGAGGAGCAGGCTGGGAGGGCGCTGTTGGTTTCAGTTGCTGTAGAATTACGCTCAAATAACGCAGGCACGTTTAGACATTGGCAATGGAGATTACTAACCACGCATCGGAGAGAAGACAGCATGGATTAAGCAGAGCCTTCCTGAGAAGAGATAGCAGTCATTCTCCTGGCTTTGTTACTCTTATCCTTCATGGATACAGCTGGACATGTGGACGCCTCGTCTTGCCCTATGGACGTGGCGGTCGGAAAGTGAAAAGTAACCTCTAAATATGGCTGCGTCATTGTTCATGTAGGCTCTGATCAAGTCGTATATTGCTCAAGCAAGCCACACGCCCTCTCATCGCTAATCTATCCATTAAACGAGTTAAATGTGGCTCGTTACTTACAGCCAAGCCGTACATCCTCCATGTTTATCGAAAGCCACAAAGTAACCAGAAAGCTTCCTGACTTCTGCACCGTTGGACGCAGGCAAACATTAAGCCACCGGCCTACCACGCTACATGTTTCATTCAATTTACATCCATTTCCCTTGTGATTTTTTCTTGGTTTGCTATGGTCTTTGTCCATTTGACCTAGGAATTCAGGACAATATAAGGAGTCAACTGCAAAAGGAAAACATTTAAGTCCAATTCAACACCAACCCATAAGATCGGTTTCCGTTCCGGTTTGCCAGCTGCTGCTACTTTCGCAGTTCATTGCGCAACTGATCACCGAATATGTTCCGGATTGAGGAAACAGATGCGACCAAGGAATGACTGGTATGTCCACAGTATCACAAGGCCACTCAGCCTAGTTGTAGTGTACGGCCAAAGCTGTTAAAGGGAGTAGCTGTTGAAAGAACTCTTTTTGGTTCTGTTTTTTTCTTTGTTAAGTTGCGCAAGGATGAATCTTCCCCGCAGAGGGTTCAAAGACAAGAGTTGCCGGGCAGGACAAAACAAGAGAAAACTAACTCAAAACATGGATTGAGCGCATCAACCAACTTTGGGTATATTGAAATGAGAGTAAGCGCTATCCGAATCAGTAAGCTATCTCTTAGGGGGGGTAAGAGAGAGACAGACTCTAAACCTAGTCCATCTCAATTTGGGACTGCACTTCAGCTAGACTCGTGTTAAGGGCTTCCTCTGCAACTTGTCTCTCCAAGAGCTTCTCTTTTGCCAAAGACTCAGTATCCAAAGCGGCCTTCTCGATGCCTTGGTAGTCAGCGAGCTGTTGTTGCAGACTAAGGGCAAGCTAAAGATAGTTAGTAAACCAACATAACTGATGACCAAGCAGATGACTTACGCGAAGATGCCTGTCCCTTTCCTGCGAGGTAAGTGCTTCGCCAACCTTTTTGCAAAGTGTTTCCAAGCAGGCGCGGAAGGCGTCCAGGTTCTTTGGTTGTGTGCAGCCGATCGACAGATCCGAGACCCCCACCGTCTTTCCGGATACAGAAGATGGGGACTGGATTGCTCTCTTCTGAGTAGCGAGCATAAGTAAGTTACCGGTAGTGCGCCTGGACCCGTGGGTCAAACGTTGGGGGCTGCCAGTTGAAGCTGTACGCACATGAGATCTGCGTCCATTGCCCTGCGGAGTACCTGGAGCCTGTTCCTTCGAGCCGGAATTTGCCTTTATACGGGTTGACCTTGTGGGACGGGCGAATGATGGTATGTTTCCCTCAGGATCGCGGTGCGGAGGCGCAAGCAGACGGGGAACTGATGGGGTTGGAGTAGTAGGCGACTCCGCGTTCTTAGGGTTACGGGAGCTTCTGTTCCAGCTTACTCTACTGGAGAGTCGGGTGTGTTTCGGCTCGAGTTTAAGACCCTTTTCAAAATTGTTATGGAGATGATAATGTTTTGCCGCACTCCCCTCAGTGCTAGGGGCTTGGTTTTCGGTCGAAGTGATTGGTGCATCGACATCTTCCTTTCTGACACGCTCCTTTTCAGCAGTACCGCTCCGAGAACGGAAGATATTGCGGAAGCTGCCCAGAAGATGGTTGCTTCTCGATTCAGAAAGCCTAGACTTTTCAGGGCTCTGGCTCAGATGCTCCACGTGCGAAGCGAAAGGCGCGATATCATTGAATGTGACGTTTCGTCGCAAATTCGTGGCCACTGTAGAGGCTTCCCCGGTGACAGCGGAGCTGGACACTGAGCCAGAACAGATTGGGAGGTTGGTTAAAGCCTGAAGTGAAGAAGTTCGAGGAGGATGTGGGCTCATTGCACTAACTTTAATGGCAGTCACAGGCATTGGCGTGCTCTCAGGTTCAGATTTGGTCGTGTCCTTGAACTCCGACGCGACCTTCACTGGAGTCTCTGACTCAACCATCCTGCTAGGAACCTGGCGCAATCCTGTTCCTGGATCGGTGTGATACCGTTCTGGTATCTTCGGCACAGTAGGCTCGTCCACAGGTCGCAAGCTCTTCGGACTTGGTGAAAAAAGGCTACTCAGGCTGGGCTTGTTGACTGGCTTTCGTGAAATGAACATCTCTTTCCCACTGATGTCCCTTTTTTGAATGCTATCGAGCGAAAGCTGAGGACGGCAAAGGTTCCGGGTGGACGGAGTACTTCCTTGACTATTGCCACCACTCCCCTTGGAATCTGGTGTTTCCACCGATTCGAGGGCAGTGTCTCCGATCTTGTTGGTACCCTTCGGGGTGCTGGGCGAGAGCTTAGCCAGGCGTTGAATCAGGGAAGGGGTTGAGGATTGAGTATCGACTTTTTTTGACGCTTCTCCAGGCGCTCCTCCCATAATCACGTCTTCGGCAGATGAAGCGATTCTTAGAGTAGGCCCTGGGGAACGATGGCCTGGAATTCCTAGCACCCGTGTACGGTATTCGCCAGTAAAAACAGTCGGCGGCCTCTCGGGATCGCCGATATCCCTGAAGTCCCAACTGCTGACAGTCGAAGAAGATGCGGATGGAGGTGTTAGCCCAGGTTTCTGTTCCATTCCTTCAGTTAACTCATGGACTAGAAGAGTGGTCTGCTCCGATGGAGGTCGAGGACGAGGCCCACGAGGCTTCTCAACTAGCCGAGCACCAGAAAAACAAGTCTCACTCTGTCTTTTCTGTAAAGTGGCACCGAGCTGTTCGGCGCTCCGCCTCTGAATTGGCACGGGTATAAGGCTGCTGCTCCGGACTCCCTTTGCCGACGACGAATTTGCCGCAGGCCTCAAACCAGCTACTCGAAGGATGGAAGAGCTCATGCAATTTTCATCGCCTCTTGATGAAGGTTTTGTGTCATGGCTGCCGTGCGCTTTGGTATCCAGCGACGTGTTACTGTCCTGTAGCATGCCTTCCCTGAGATTAGCAAACATGCTATGCAGGTTGGATGATAGAGAGACTTACTTGGTTGCTCTTGACCAGAATAATGGATAGACATGAGGTTGGGCTCACTTGAGCAGCTGGAAAGTGTGGTTGTGTGTGCCTGTTGACTAGGCTGAATTGCAGCTTTATAATGAGCGTGTTAGCACCCCGGTTCTCGTCCTGGTTGTACTCTACAGTCCTGGCTATAAACTGAGGATAGAAGATTACCTTTTGCAGGGCCGTGGAGGCTACTAGCAGGGTCTGCGTTGCCATCGCCGTTAACGGTTGCTTGCGTGTCAGCGACGTGGTCCTCTGGGGAACAGCATCCTGCTTCAGACATCTTGCTCAGAAAGAATCTAGCTTAAGAATGCAGTGCAACCTTAGAGGCGGTTTAAAGCTGGCGGTCTGATAGTCTGAAGGGATGGATAGGAGGAAAAGTGTAAGGGGAGGATGGGAGGAGAAGATGGCCAGTGTGTTGTGAAGCGTTCCTGGGAAAACAGGTGTTTGCAGTCCTTGCTCGGCATCACCATTCCAGAGTATGCCTGTGTGCTCTGCTATAAGTACAGTGAATGCCAGTTAGGTCTTTATTTATAGTCGAACAAACATGATTAATACTGTTTTTCTTTCATCAGCACTATATGTAGAGATGCAAACCGTATCTACGCCCTTGCACAATGGCAACAAATGCAAGTCCTTCTTTTAGTAACTTAATATGACTAGATGTCGAGACTTGAAGGGTTATATATCATCTGTGTCCATGACTATATGCTTCAAACACCAAGTATGCTAGGTGTACCTGCAACCGAAAACATGAACACTTCTCTGGCTCCAACAAGTAAACCCATCAGTTCGAGCCGATTGCTGGGCTCCCAGAACAAAATAGAGAGTACTTTCAATGTCATTCTTATGAAAGTCCATTGCTCCAGGGTCTGCTTGCGTCGCGTTCAGTTATATCAATATCTTCCCTTCGGACGACGGCGCAACCGAAACTCGTATGTGTCGAACTCGCAAAATCCTTCTTGACAGGCAAACACTGCTGTGCAGACGATATACAGGCGGCACCTTCTATTAGACTTCTAGCTTGAAGTAGAGAGTTCCCTGAGGTGAGCTGAGCGCCCTTATCTCTAACAATGGGTGGCTTCCGTCTGACGGCTCGAGAGGTGAAAACCAGCTGGCCAAAATATCATATCTGCTCTCAAAGTGGATCGTCTTTCAAATAGTCTGTGCCGATGGCTTTATCTTGAATTAAAATCCAAGTATCCCGGTGGGATCCTTATCAATCAGTGATTACGTTGTCACATTAGCGGAAGTCTAGTATCTTTAAGTCAGTCTGATGCATTCCTCTGCATTATCTGGGAGTGTACGAGATAGCTTGGAGCCCGTGGCAGGATTCGCTGTGCAATTATTGACGCACAATTTTAATGGTTTATAATCTAAGGGTTCTGTTGCTGTTGATTGTGCCTCGAAGCTCAAATCAAACGATATTGAATGGAGATACTGGCCTGGGGATCGACAACAACTAGACAAACCCACACTTATGCATGTGGCATATTTTGACTTAGGAGAATGGAAGCCTGATAACCTCTGCGTTTCTTTAAGTTTTCTTGGGCATCTCCACTCTTCAGAGATGTTTGGTCGTAATTAATTCAACGGGGTCGTTTAGGGCCTTAGGTAGGTCGTAAGACAGGATAACATAAGAATTAAACGGAAGCAAATGAGATAATGTGAGCTAACCCTTTCAGCCCACAGTGTGAAAAGAAGTAGAGAGTAGCATATTTCATGCAAGTAGGTCTAGTAAATTTTGAGGAGTGAGTGAAGCAATACCATTTTAGGAAATGATGTTGTGATGTGCCAGAGAACAGCACATTTAAAACACCTTTTATGTATGTTTGATCACTCATTCTGTCATTGTGCAGCTCTTTCAACTGTTCAGAATATTTAAATACTTATAGGAGGTCCACTGAGGGCTTGAAGTTTCTGTACATGTCAATCTTTTTATTCCTAGATATAGGGCTAAGATGAGAACGCTAGGGTATATGAAGTATCTCATTCCAAGAGTAGAGACTTCGCTGGTATCTGAGGATTTAAATATCTTCTCTACCAATATGCTCCCCACGTTTCCTTTTCCCGCCAGATTGGCTAGACGGGCTCTCCGATTCCGGTGCTGTGATTGTCCAATCACTGATTCCCCATTCTATAGTGGTTGATCGATCACCACTCACACCGACGCCGTATCTTGCCTTCATCAGCCTGCCCAGCCCACTGCCTTCGATCATTTCCTCAAACCAGGGGATCCCGTCGGTGTTTCCATGTCTGTAAGTCCGAGAGAGACCCTCCGTGAAAACACCAGACGGCACAACGACGGCCGATTGAGAAGTAGGAGCATCCGCGGCCAAAGTAGAGGATGTCTGTTCCGCGGCTGGCGGAGATATATCTTGCGACTCGGGCTCTTCCCACCGCGGAAGAAGATGCATGTCCTCCAGAATTCGCTGGTCGTCACCATAAAGACTCCCAATAGTCACAGACATAAAATCAGCTTCTTCCCGCGGATCCTCACTCCAGTATGTGAGGGGCGACCCACAGAAGCCGCAGAACACCCTTTGCGTGTGCGGCGCATGGTGCGGAGTGAAGATGCGGCGGATGCTACCATGCGTCTCGTCGGGGAAGAAAGATTGGGTATGGGATTCATACCAGTCCAGAGGAACTCGAAGCCATGCAGTTAATGGTGTACCATACGACTTCCCTAGACATCAATGGAGTTAGGTGGGAAGACCTCACACAACGTGGGCAACGACGTACGGTTGTCCCGGCCGGTGTCGAAGTAGACCCGGGCGTGATCAGTGACATTGTCAGGGATCCTAATGAGGTATTGATTTCGTCCACACATGCAAGAGCCGCGTAGAGGCTCTTTGTGGTCCATGTTGTATTTGAAGGAAGCTGTCCACTTCTCACGTCAAAGGTGGTGGCATTTTCTAGTCAGGAAGATGGTATGCGGAGATGAGGTCATAGGCCCACGGGTAGGGTGAAAAGCCCCAGTTGTATCCTATTATTCAGACATCAACTCAACACGTGAGAAGACGTAGAATGTCACATACGCAAATGGTAAATAAGCAAACAAGCTTCGCCTAATCAATTGAGGTGCGGATTAACTCCAAGGCTCCTCCGCAGGCAATGGTGTTAGTATGAAGCCAAATTTGAGGATATCCTCCCCTCGCAGTCGTCTGGTACCGAGGTCCTGTGATATTTATGATTGCAGAATAATTGGCCATTCAGGTGATCATCGCTTGAAATTAATAGCAGGACAGATCATGGCTAGGAATATGAGACTAGGGCCACGAGTCGACTTCTCCGCACGCTAAAGGGGTCCTAGCCTCGAGGATTCGAGATGTCACGGTTCCTGACTTGACACCGAGTCTACCACTCCCTTCTTTTCTAGACTCTTCTTCTTTCCCTCTTTTATTCCTTCCTGACGACTATCTAATTTTCTCCGTGTATATCCACCAGTATCTCTTTGTAACCTATCTCTACCGTCGCCCTGTTTCCCCGAGTCACACTTCCCGTCACATGAGAATCAGACCCGCCCCTCTTTTGCTACGCTCGCTTTCACCCCCGGTTTCCGAGAAGTGCAGGCAACATGCCCTCCGCGCAGCCTCCTCATATCCTCGCAAGCTCCTCTGAGCCCTTGTACTCCCCCATCGCAGCTAGCGGATCAACAAATGCAGAAGACCGGCATGATCGCTCTTCATCTACCCCCACCAATTCGTCCCGACAAGGCGGCGAGAGGGACAAACCTCGTTTGACGGAGCAAGAGAAAAAGAACAACCACATCGCCTCAGAGCAGAAGCGACGCGCAGCGATCCGTGAAGGGTTTGATCGACTTACGGAGCTCGTCCCTGGCTTGGAGGGCCAAGGACGAAGCGAGAGCATTGTCCTAAAGAAGACTGTTGATTTTATCCACGCCCAACTCCAAGAGCGCAAGAACCTCATTACTGAGATCGAACGCAGAGGGGGTCGTGTCAGTGATGATATGCGACCCTAATTTACCTGTCGTTTCTGTACTTGGATACGAAGCCCGTTGGTGCTAAGTTAAGTCTGGTGGCGTCTTTCAGCCTCTCGCGATTGAAACGAGACTTATATAATCTATGATACCTTGCTTATTGCATGCAACGGCAAGATATTGCTAATTACCGTGAACGAATATAGGCGGGGAAGCTAGGGCATGGGTCCTACTTTCGCCTAGTAGGGAGGGCACTCATCCTTCAGCATTACTGTTGTCATCAGACCACATAATATGGGAGGCTAATCATCTCGCAAAATACTGTTTCAGAATGACTCGGCGTTTGGGCATGGGGGCATGATATCATATATCCCGTGAACCAGAACCTCGAATCTGGATTTCTATCTATTACGCGCAGTGCAGTTCTATTTGACACGATAACAATATCATTGACCAAGAATAAAGGCTCTAGCCAATAACTCTATAAAATTGTGTGACTAGGGAGCCAAACTGTCTGAGCTCTTATCAATCTGTGCAAAAGTACACCAATAGAGCACATTGTTATGTAGCACATGTTACCCCTCGAGTCCTATATTACCCTAAGTACTGTATACCTTAAGTGCTACAGCAGCTCTGCAACGCACGTCGGCCCATTTACTGCGCATTATACTCGACCTTGACCAGCCTTGCTCTTCTGAAGAAGCAGATATACTTATGCCAAGCTTCACCGCCCATTACCCGAATTAGTCAGATCTAGTACGCCAAGTTAGCATATGTCAACTAACTCATTTTCGACAGCATCTTACTACAAAGCAGTCATTTTGCATTCAATATACTCTGTACTTCCCGCTTGCTGACACCGCAAGAAAGGAGGCATTGAGAACCAGTATGTCAGAAAAGGAAGGACCCCTCCTCTCTGGTACAAACCCCACCGAGCCTCCGCCTTCATACGAATCCACGACGCAGGCACCAAAACGCCTACCACCGCCGCCGCCACTCTCTCTGCCCTTTCTCCAGACATTGCGCACGAAACGTGTTATCCTAGCCTCGCAATCCCCTCGCCGCCGCCAAATAATTGCTTATCTAGGCCTGCCCCATGTCGAGGTCGTCCCATCCAACTTTGCGGAGGACCTTTCGCACGAACTGCAACCTATTGAATATGTGCTAGCTACAGCAACGCAAAAGGCACAAGATGTTTACGCGCGTGAGATTGTCAACGAGGAAAAGGGCGAGCCCGCGCTCATTCTCGCGGCTGATACGATTGTCGTGGAGCCGCAGTCTGGCGCAATCTTGGAGAAGCCACGCTCGGAGGCCCATCATATTGCCATGCTGAAAAGTCTGAGAGATGCGAAGACTCATAAAGTTTTCACAGCTATTGTGGCGATGGCGCCGCTGAACAGTGCGAGGGATCCAGGTTATGCGATTGAGACAGCGATTGAGGAGACGGAGGTGAGGTTTGATGGTGGGTTGACGGATGAGTTGATATTGGCGTATGTGAGGACGAGAGAGGGTGCTGATAAGGCTGGGGGCTATGGGATGCAGGGGTTGGGGAGCATCTTGGTCGAGGGGATTCAGGGGAGTGCGGATAATGTTATTGGATTGCCGTTGAAGACGACGTTGAGAGTTATAGAGAAGGTTCTGATCAAGGCAGACGATGATGAGCGGTTGGGTTCGGATGGAGAGGACGAAGACGAGGATGAGGAGTAATTCAAAGAAAATCAATGTCCGGTCCTTTTGTTTGGGGAATAATGTTCGAGATACCCGATGGGTTGGTTATGAATAGAAAGTAACCGGATAGAGATTGGACTCTGATGCCCACGAAAGGTCGCGGACACGGTGATAGGGAGGTGCATCTGTTACCTGCATTGAGCTTGTCGCTCGTACCCTATAGTGGACTGCCTGGAGGAATATTCGGAACAGTCACATTTTATTCGCGGCAGAACCAGGTCTATCCTTAGTTGGCCTACCAGTGAAGCAAGTATACAGGGGCAGACGCCTAACATAGAAAACAAGTCTGATATAAAATGACAAATAAAAAAAAAGAAGATGGGTAAAAGAAAGAAATCATATATGCTCCGTTTTACGCCTTCCAGACCCGCTTGATGGTCTCCGTCAGGCCGACGTCGTTTGTCTCGAGCTCGTACAGACCGACAGCGGTAGTAAGGGTGAAGCCGCGCAGGAGCCAGTTCAAGAATGTGGAGGTCTTAGGGACACGGCGCGTGGGGAAGTAATCGATAATAGAGGCCCTTCAAAGCTGTTAAATCTTCGCAAAAGGAAATGGAGTAGAAGTTGGTGTACATACTGGAATCCAACGTGCGAGTGCAGAACAAGGAGCGAGCAGAGGACAGCATCCGTGACGGGGTTGAGAGATCCGGCAGCGAAAGGAGCAATAGTGAGAGGGATCAGGCCAACAGCGACCAGTCTGTAGCGATATTAGAGTTCGAGATACCCGCTGCGACTTGCTATGTTTTCGACGCACCTCTCGAAAGTCCAATGGTAGCTACCGTGCGAGGGGTGGGGTTTAGGGATGGGGGCTGGGTCGTTCACTGCGTAGAAAGCTGATTAGCATCTCGAGCCGGCCATGCATGTCCTGATAATATCTGTATCTCGTCCTTCTCGTAGACATACTTGTTCCCTGGATGGTCTCTGTAACAGATTGTTAGCATCATTCTCAGCAACCGTACCCCGCCCGGCCAAAATTCCCAAACCCCTTCCACGGCTGCAGCAAGCATTCATAACGGGTTAACTCACGAGGCAAAGGGGGCAGAATCTGCTTCTTCGCGGAGGCGTGGAAGGCCACGACCTGCGAGACACCAACGGTGTTCCTAGTCGCCAACGGCGCCCGGAAGGCAGAGAGGCAAGACTGTCGCATGAGAGAAGCCATTGTGACGATTTTGCTATTCACGCCGAGAAAAGGCTCCTATTCAAGGCACCAGAAACACGAACTGTAGGTGATGCTTCAAAGAGTGTCGAAGTCGTTCCGCTAGTAACCTCGGGAAGTCTGTTCGGGTGCACTTACCTATACCATTACTATACGGAGCAAGGTGATTGGTCGGTCGCTCTCCGCCCATCCGGCCCTGGCCGACCTGCCGGCAATTCAAAAAGGCGGGCATGAGACTGGCGCTGTCTGTGTCTACACTTTTTTTTTTTTTTAAAAAAGGCTCTGTTTAAGCACTTCATGTTATTGATTCATTCAGTTTACATGCTAAAGACGAGGCTTCTTTACCGCGATTATTGTAATCAAATAAATGTGGTGCGGTCATTCCTCAAATGCCAAGAGTCAGGCTTTTTCAGGAAGAAGTATGCCGTCATAACTGTCACATCTCGTTAAAACTTCAGAACAGCCTTGCCCAAGTTCTTTCCATAGAAGATGCCGACAAGCCCTTCAGCCGCGTTGTCGATGCCCTCCGTCTCGTGAATGAGAGTCTTGAACGAACCATCCTTAATCCACTTCTGCACATTCTCCTGGTGCTCCTTGGTGTATTTGTCGCCCATGCCGGCATCGCCGACAATAAAACCGCGCATAGTCAGTCGCTTGGTGAGCACGTAGGCAATGTTCTTGATGGGATATGGTGCACTGTTGTACTGCGAGATCATACCGCAAACAACGACGCGACCGAAATTGTTGATCGCTTCAAGCGCAGCCTCTAAGTGTTCACCTCCGACGTTCTCGTAGTAGATGTCGATACCGTTAGGAGCCAGACGAGCCAAAGCGTCTGCAGGCTTCTCTTTCTTATAGTTGAACCCTCCGTCAAAGCCAAGGTCCTTGATGATGTAGTTAAGCTTCTCGTCCGATCCGACACTGCCAATAACCTTGAGGCCTTCGTGCTTGGCGAGTTGACCGACCAGCTGACCAACGGCACCACTGGCGGCGGAGACAAAGATGGTCTCACCCTTCTTTGGCTGGCCGATCTCATAAAGAGATGAGTAGGCCGTCAGGCCAGGCATGCCTAGTGCGCCCAAAAAGACGCGAATGTCTTCAATGCCCAGTGGGTTCTCGAGGTGACGGATGCGGGACAGTTCATCCTTTTCGACCGCAACATACTCCTGGATTGGCAAGCGTCCAATGATGAGGTCACCTTCCTTGTAGGAAGCATTGTTGGAACGGATAACCTTGGCGATGCTTGCGCTTTCAATAGGCTTGTCGAGGCAGAAGGGAGGTGCGTAGGACTTGGTCTCTGCGCTACGCATGCGTCCGCGCATGTAGGGGTCGAAGCTGGTGTAAAGCGACTGAAGGAAAACTCCATCTGCAGGGGCGGCGGCGTTTGCGTCATACGCAGCAGGCTCGATGGTTAGATGTTCACCGGGAACAGGGTACCCATCGGGAATTTTCTTGAAGACAAGGGCTTTGTTGGAGGCCATGATGTGTATGAGAGGTGATAAAAGAGGGTTAAGTGAAAGTTAACTGCAGAGGAGATGATGATATCAGAATGCTTAAGGAGGCTACCAACCGTCAACCTTGACTTTATAAGCTCTGAGCATGCTCAACGATAAAGCGGGGCACAACCAAAATATGGATTGCAGATTATAAAGCACGATTCCACCAGAGAACGTTCTCGAGGAGACACAGCAGATCTCAGTCGGTGGTTATGCCTGAGTTGGACCCGGAAGCGGCATTGTGGCGCGACATCAACCAAGATATGCTCTGATTGACCAACATAACGTTGGTGACGCTTCGTCCTGGCCGAGAGCCGAGGATGGACTCCATCTGAACTCGGAGATATTGCTGGAAGGAGGAGGAAGACCTTTAAGCGACCACAACCACCATCCTCCGGCGCTGGTGAGGTCAACTGTGCGTTTCATGGCGGACCAGATCAGTCGGTCAAGAAGCATGAATCCAAAAAGCCCAAATCCGTGAAGTTCGTGCACTGAGTCGTTCCAACTTCAAGATTCGTGGTGGATATCAATATATTTACACCACTGTTGACTACCAGCCATGGTCCATGAACTAACCTCAGAAGTTTCTTGACTCTGTAGGGAAGAATATGGGACAGATCCCTCCTCGGGAAGTTTCAGTCAGCAAAGCATATCCGGCAGACTTCGGTGCCGAAGGTCGAAGCTGTGCAAATATATTATTGCTTAAGGCAGAAAGTCACTTTCGTGGCGTACTGCCACACAAAGGGTTCTCACCACGACAAATGCAAATGACATGAACAGTGCCAGTGTCCAGAATTCAGCCCAGATCATGCTTAATAGAAATCTCGTCTCCAACCATATCAATCGCGATAATCCTTCAACTATCACTGGTCTTTTCTTTGAGGCGCCTGTCCCCCAGCCAATCATGGCCGTATCGCCCCTCTCCGCCTTCAAGCTAGCGTCTTTTCTGCCGGGAGTTGATATTTTCCAAAGATAAGGGCTGGTTTTTTTTTCTCCTTTCGCCGCCATCAGTTACTCTTCACCTTTTGAATTATTTTTTCGGTTGCTTTGTGACTTTCTACATTGATAACTCTGGGAAAGTCGGAACGTGTCTTCATCTACCTAGGCCTAACCATGTTGGGTGCCTTTCGTCGCTCCGCTGTGAGCCATGCCCTGCGATCCTGCCCGCGAACATTGTCGGCGCGATCAAGACCCCAAACCCTTCAGTTGCTCTACTCATCGATATCCGGGCCTTCATACACGTCGAAATCACTGTTCCACTCAGCCCAGTCTCGGTTTTCGGCCCAAGTGAATGCCGTCGCGGAGAATACCAGCCAGAATGTCTCAGTCGAAGAGCTACCGACTCGGTTCGCGGAATTGGGAGAAAGAAACATTCTTCCACGGAATTTAGTGGAGAATCTCACGAAGCACATGAAATTGGAGACCATGACCGAAGTACAACGCAGGACGATCCTTGAGTCTGTGAAAGGCGGAGACATGTTTGTTTGCCCTTTAAACCGATCCCTTCTGAGCGAAATGACGGCTAATTTGATTCTCAAGGTTGGCTCAGGCTAAGACCGGTACCGGTAAAACCGTTGCTTTTCTGATTCCCGTTGTTGAGAAGCTCCTTGGCGATCGCAGTCTCCTTAAGACGAGTTACCGCAACGGCCGGAGAATTGCCCCTATCGATATTCGAGCAATCATCATTTCGCCCACGCGAGAGCTGGCCGAGCAGATCGCAGTTGAGGCAAAACGCTTGGTCGCTCGGACAGGTCTGCAAGTACAGGTCGCTGTGGGTGGTACCATGAAGCGGGCTGCTCTGCATCAGCTTCAACGAGAGGGTTGCCATATCCTTGTCGCGACACCCGGCAGACTCAAGGATCTCCTTACGGATCCCACCAGCGGTGTTAGAGCGCCAAAGTTGAACACCTTTGTTCTTGATGAGGCTGATCGCTTGCTCGACGAAGGATTCGCCCCCGAGCTCATGGAGATTCAACATCGGCTTCCGGATCCCGCAGAGGTTGATCGCCAGACCCTCATGTTCTCAGCTACCGTGGCCCCTGAGGTTATGGGCATGGTCCGCAGCACCATGAAGCGCGACTTCCGATTTGTCAAGTGCGTCCGGGACGATGAGGTCCCCACGCATATGTCGGTTCCGCAAAAGGCAGTGATTTTGCAAGGTCTCGAGAATGCTATGCCAACATTGTTAGAGCTGGTCAAGAAGAGCTATGATCCACGAAGCACATTCAAAGCTATTGTGTACTTCGGTTCTACCAGAGAGACAAACACTGCCTTTGAGGCGTTTGATCAGCTACTCGTTGACCCGGCCGACCCGGGAAGTGGACATCCTCTCGGTAAACTGTTTCTCGGCGAGATCCATTCACGCCTGACACAGGCTCAGAGGACTCGAGTCGCCAACTGGTTCCGAAAGTGTCAATCTGGTATCCTTTTCTCAACCGACGTTACCGCCCGTGGTATGGATTTCCCAAACGTCACACACGTTATTCAAATCGGTGTACCCAAGACCCGCGAGGACTACATCCATCGTCTTGGCCGAACAGCCCGCGCAGGTAAAACTGGTCAAGGCTGGATCTTCATACACGAGCAGCAAATGGGCACTCTTAGGAAACTGCTCAGAGATATTCCCGTCGAAGTTGACCGCGAAACTCTCACCATATCCTCCCTTAACCTGACTGAGGAATCCCCATCCACCACCCCTGAAGCTACCGAGACTCTCCTGCAGATGAAGTCGGGTTTCGCTCAAGTCAGCCGCGCTACTAAATCAGAAACATGCCTCGCCCAACTGTCCAACTTGGTCGGCAGTTTTCGCAACAGGTCCCTGCTGCGCGAGGCTATCACCAACCTCGCCATTCATGGCTACGGCCTCCGAGACGCACCACATATTCCCAGCTCCATGGCTGAAAAGGCAGGCCTCGACCGAGAGAGCGGGTTCAGTATCCGAAATTACAAACCGTCGCAACGCCACAGGCAGGATAGCGCGCAAGGCCACAATAACTACGGTGACCGCCGCCGTTCGTTCAATGACCGCCGGCCTATCCGCAATAATGACTTCTACCCCAATCGTCGCGCCGCCCGTAACTCCGGTCGTCAAGGTTCAGGTGCCCGTGAGCGTCATGGTACGCCTTCGGCCGAGAGGTTCGACAAGTGGCTCGATAACCGCAAGAATGAGGATGAGTGGGCCTAAATAAACCCCAAGCCAATCCCTCTACCGCTCCCTAGCTGTTCATACTATGGAATAGCTCTAGTTCAGCACTACCTAATCACCCCTTCGCAACGACAAAACCTACCTCAAAATGAGAATGCATTGGGCGGCGTTACAAGGAACTACTCGACTCACCTCTTGTTTTCGGTTCGTTTGTTTTGTCTACTGTCAATAGACTCGACTTGGCTGGACTCCATGTTATCTACCGATGTCTTTTTAGTGGCTTGCCTACTTTCTGGAAGGGTGTTTGGATACGGATATAACTTCTAAGTTTACCATACCATGTACGTTACAGATTTTGTTCGATGTATAATAGACATGACTTCTTACTGTATTATATATCGGGATTTTCCATGTTACTCCGCTCTTCAGGATACGTCTCTGATTTTAGTCGATCTAGATGCAACCATAATTTTTTTATGAATAAAGAAAACTAAAGAGCATATGCCGAATATCTAGTATTCCAAGCATTGCGCGTTCTACTCCAGGATTGACATCGCCGAAGGGAAGATAAAATGGAGGCAAAAATCGTACACGCTTTATTGGAACTCCAAAACTTGTACAAGTCAATGAACTCTCACAGAGAATAAAAGTAGATAAAAGATATATAGGAAGATTAACTGGACGAAAAGATCATACCGTTTCTCTCTAGGAGACAATAAAAAGCTCTATTCCATCATATTTGGTACTATTTCTCTTTCCTCTTTGTCGCTTTTCTTTCCACAATGATCTGAGGGGGGGTAAAAAAGTGGGATGTTGTAGGTTGTCAATCGTAGAGAAATGTCGTAAAGCCATTCATCTACTCACGGCAAATCATGTCGTCACGAGCAGGGCCAGTACCAATCCATTTCACAGGAACGCCGCCTAGTTCGCGCTCAATGTACTCAATGTATTTGCGCGCGTTCTCCGGAAGATCCTCATATTTCTTCACACCCATGGTGTTGCTCTTCCAACCGGGCAATGTAACATACTCGACATCGACCTTGTTGAGAACCTCTGCGTCCGCGGGAATGGTGTTCTCCAGACGAGTGCCGTCCGGCAAGGTATAGGCAACAGCAACCTTGATCTCGTCAAAGTCGTCGAGGATGTCGAGCTTGGTGAGGTTGAGCGCCGTGTAGTGGTTGATTGACTGGGAGTACCGAAGGAGGACGAGATCGAACCAGCCGCAGCGGCGCTTGCGGCCGGTGGTGACGCCGAACTCGCGACCGACCCTCTGGAGCTTCTCGCCGGCTTCGTTGAGCTGTTCGCTGGGGAAAGGGCCAGAACCGACGCGAGTGGTGTAGGCTTTCACGACGCCAATGATGGACTTGATGCTAGTGGGGTTGAGATGAAGGGCTTGCACAGCGCCACCAAGGCCGGTGGAGGAGGAGGTCACGAAGGGGTAGGTGCCGTGGTCGAGGTCAAGCAGGAGGGCGTTTGCGCCTTCGACCAGGGTATTGGGGGAGTCCTTGTGCTTGTTGAAGAATGCCAATTGATCGACGATGTGCGGGACGAGCAGCTTTCGATACTCCTTGAACCGCGCAATCTCCTCTTCAACATCGTAGTCCAATTGGCCGAATCGAGCTGTGTATCCGGCGTGCAAAGTCCTTAGTTTCCGCTCAAAGACCTCCTCGTCCAGAATCTCCCCCACACGTACACCCCTTCTTGAAGCCTTGTCACTGTAGCAAGGCCCAATGCCCTTACCAGTCGTGCCAACTTTCCTGCCACCAAGTCCCTTTTCCTCAAGACCATCGACAACAGAGTGCAGGTCGAAACAGACGTGAGCGCGGTCCGAGATAAAGGCGCGGGCCGCGGCGCCTTTCAAACCCTTTGCCTCCAACGCCGCCAATTCCTTGAAGAAACTAGGGACGTGCACGACAGTTCCCGCACCGATGAGGTTGATGCACTTATCTGAAACAAGACCGGAGGGGAGAATGTGGAAGTCGTAAGTTACGTTGCCGTGGACGATAGTGTGGCCGGCGTCTGTCCACAATCAGCTATGCAAGCTATGCGCCGTCAAATTGAACGGCAGTACGGGGGAAAGTATACTTACTGTGACCACCAGCAGCACGGCAGCAGAGCGTCGCCTCCTGCGACAGCATGTCCGTGATTTTTCCCTTTCCTGTTCTCGATCAGAACTTACACATATCTCAAGTATCTTCGACGGGCAATGTATAACCCACCTTCATCGCCCCACTGGCTACCGAGAACAATTGTGACAGCCATTATGCAACGGATTATAATGACGTCCGTCTATGGTCAAATCGAATGAACGAGTTCTCTACAGAAAAGAGTACGCAGTTAGCCTGGACTCGGAATGGACAACCCAATTGCGCAACCCCAAAACCCCACGGAGCGAACAAAAAAGCCATTTGGCGAAAAGAAACTCACAGTAATTGACCGGCAATCTAGAGAGAGATCGAAACAGAAATCACTCGCAAGTGATTGGAGCAGCGGCGAAAACTTCGCGACCGTCAAAGACCAAAAGCCAGAAAAAGGGACGGAGGGGAATTGCGGATGACAGTACATATAATTCTGCCTCGCCCGTGACTCATGTACCGGTATTGTATTATACTACATCTTACTGGTTAATAGATTTAAGAATATGGTACTGTATGTAACAGGCCGGCCAGGGAAAGAACCCCCCCACGGAGGGGTGAAGGGCCCATGGCCGATTTGCGATGGGCCCCGCCACTGGGACTGCAAACAGGTTCTCCGGTTTTCGGAGGCAAAGTAGGGCTTAGGGGTAGGGTTTGCTTTAGGGCTGTATCAGTTGAGCTCCCGGATTGCATGGGGATATACAATGCTATAGAGTCCATAAAGTACCGACCATACAATGGCTCGAGATATTACAAGAGCTCGGTAGGCTTTCCACTACAGCAATAGCCGCCGTAGCCCGACCCCGGGACGAAACACACTTTGCGCCTGAGCAAAAGCGCATATACTTAGGCGACTCTTTGACGCCGGTGCGAAAATTAGTAAATCTCATATAAATCGTGGCAAGAACCATGTCTAGAACCGAGATATGATACACCAGAATCCAGGCCAATCATAGGTATAGCCGAACGCAACCCAGCGCCATCCCATGCAAAGGTATTCCTGTAGAAACAAAAAAGCTAAATGATCTTCCCCCCGTTTCTCACCCACTCTCTCATCTGTCCAAACTTCAGCACACACTCCAGGTGCATCTCCCTCGCAACCTCCCAATGCTTCAACACCTTCTCATCCTGTATGAGCGCGTTCTTATACGAGGTGAAGCCCCGTCGAGCCGTGGAACCGGTACCAATGCCTGCACCCACTGTAGTATCGTCGCTTTCATCGCCCGAGATTTTCCCGCCTGTTTCATCAGCGAGGCCTAAACGAACTGAGTCTCCGATTCCGCCGAGCCAGTTGGGTGCCATCTCGGTCTGGTTGCTCTTGTGGCGGGAGAGGAAGTGGCCAACCATGCGGCCGTCGAAAGCGCCCCATTCGCGAATATAAACGTTCATTTCGGCGATGTACCGATCGAGTGCCGCGCGTGGTATCGCCATTTCCTTTGACCCAGCACTTATTGGGACAGGCTGTGGGGGTTCCGGGCGCTTGGGTGGGTTAGGGCAAACCAATTCTCGGGGATGTGTGTCGCTCTTTGATGTCTTTGGTGCTTTGGGCCGAGACTCAAATGGGAGAGTAGACGAGATGTCCTTGAGATCATCAAGGCCACCGCTATTTGTAGCGGTGAAGGGGAACACACCGCCAAGATTCTTCAAGTTCAGGGGATTCGAATTTCCGCCAGCAGTGTTCTTGTCTCCGGATTTTGAAGTCGGCCGTGATTTCGAAGATGATGGGTGTATCTTTTCTTTGCCACTGTTTGGCTTCTGAGGCGCCGCTGCTGCACTGGTGGTTTTGGCCGGAGACTCGTCGTCAAGATCCATTGCCTCTCCGTCAATACCAGGCGCCGGGCCGGTGCCTCCGACTGTTGATTTAGCCTCCTCAGCTTCTGTTGCGACGCTGGCTTGCTGTGGAGTAGTCCACGTTCTGACCCCCGGTCTAGCTTGCTTTCGAGGACTCCGGGTGCGCTGAGAATTTGGCTGTCTTTGAGAGGTATCGCTAGTCGGTAGGGCATCCGACATGTTCTTGAATTGGAACGCCGCCACCCAATCATTAGCCAAGAAGTTTTTCTCCGAGAAAGGTTGTTGCTGTTGAGCTTCCGGCTCCGAGTTCGATGTTTCGCGTTTCGGGGTGTGATCAGCGGTACTCTGCGAGCCATCTCTTGTTGATGCTCGGCCACGATTATTCGCACTCGGAGAGTTGCCGAACGGCGTTCTACGACTAGACTTTTTTAAGTCATCGTGGCTGCTGCTCTTGAAAGTCCCATTCTGAGGGAAGTCCTTCGCAAACGAGAAGTCAGCCTTTTTAGAGAATACCGGTGAGTCGGAATTGTTCCTCGCTGAGCTGGCAGAGTCAGAATCGTGCGCTGGATCAATATTAGCATAACCAAAGTGTCTCGAAGCGAATAAAGGAAACTCACCAGCGCCAGAAAACAGTCCATTAGTGCTACGAATATTAGAAAACTTCTGCTGCTGCCGAAGCCGACTTTTCGGCACCGCCTTGGGCTTGAACGTATCCTCATCCTCGCTGAGATCACTCGAGCTTGTAGAATCATAGCTCGGGGCCCCATCAGCCCTCAGGCTCGGGCTAGCGCTACGATGTCGTCCACTCTGTTGAGGATCCGGGCTCGGCGGGTTCGTATGAGGACGCGAATTCGTGTTCTTCGGCGAGGTCCGCGCGCTGCCTGAGCGTCCAAGCATAGAGCTGGAGAAGAACGTCTTCTCGCCTCCCGTGGTGGCATACGTACTTCTCGTCCTCTCAAACTCGGGAGTGGCCACATTCTCTGCGCCGCTGGCAAATCCAGCAGCCGGTTTCTTTGCAGTTGGGGTTGCTGCGAAGCTGAAACGATCAGCCCGGGTGCCACTTCTATACGACGCTGTGTTTGCTGCCATCGGTTCGTCACCACCTGCTGCCCGTGGAGCGAACCCTTGCTTTTTCTTCGCAGATTGAGCCTGAGATGTGAAATCGGCAGCCGAAGGCTTAATGTTAGTGTACACATGCTCATAGGCGGATTTCGGTCTCGCAGACGAGCCATTCGTTGTAGCAGTCGGTCTTGGGCCAGCACCGGATTGGCCTGCGCGTCCGCGAGGATCAAAAGACGACCACCCAGGCATAGCGTTCCCCTTCATCTCCTGGAACCCCCGATACGCGTCCGCACGAGTCTGCGTTTGATCGGGGGCCTTCTCCCACGGCTGCTTTGGTGCAGCCCTTGCATAGCTGGCGTACCTCTGAGCACCCGTAGAAGGACCATGATGGAACGATTTGGGGCGTTCAGTAAAGCTCGCCTTCGTATTCGGCCTCGCGGCTGAATAACTTGTTGTGGGATCCTTTCGAGGACTAGGTTTGGTAGGCCCGTAGTAGCCATTTCGCAATCTATCCGTATCATACTTCAACCGCTGGTGAGGATCGATCAAAATTTCGTGAGCTGCCTGGATCGCCTGGAATTTCGCATTCGCTTCCACTTCCCTGCCTGGGTTCCGATCGGGATGATATTTCAGAGCTAACCAACGTCAGACACGCTCGACTTCGCCATTCTCCGTCGCTATCTCCATATGTTTTCCTCACCTAACTTCCTAAACTGCTTCTTGATATCCTCGGCGTCTGCACTAGGCGTGAGACCCAAGTCTGCGTAGTAGTCTCTCCGCACATCTAGCTTGACCATTGTGGACGAGACTCACCGGCCAGCTAAGGAGCAATTAATGTCTCGGTGACTATTAAAGAGCGTATGCCACTGTAGCCTGGTGCTTGTCTACTCCTGCTGTACATGACCTGACAAAAGGGTGGCTTGTGAAGTGAAAAAGGTGGAAGAGCGGCGGACGCGGGGGGAGAAGGACGGTTGATTAACGGATAGAATGTGGCAGCTCGACAGCTCGACGGCTCGACGGCACCAAAAGCGCTCGGTTTGAGAACAGGCAAATTCAGCCTACGCGTCCTATAACAAAACAAGTCAGCCATACATATTCCTTTTCCTTCCAGCATTCAGCTGGGTGAAAATACCAAGCGATGTGAAGCAACGGCGGTCTGTTTATCCCCGTCCTTTGTTTAGCGTATGCGGCGCGTCAATATCGACGTTTCCCTTCCTGTATCCTATAAGATACCTAAGGTGCTGATGCAATCTTTCCTTTCCCGTCCAGTATGTCTTCGTTGTCACTTAACGATAAATGATAAAGCGAACCTCGGCCAGAACAAAGTGGGACGACGATGCTCAAGAGTCGCAAGGAAGCGAGGGAAACTCGACGTAGGCAACAGAGCAGTAAGCAGAGTGACCACGACGGAAGGACGTACCCGTAGGACGAGCTGAACCTGAATTTGAAGAAGCTGTGCTGAGCCGGGGCAGTGGACCTGATCAGTTCGCGTGGACTTTTTTGCTTAGCGCGGAGAGGGGAATCTGGGAGGGTCGGAGGAGCAACGGTCGATCATGGGACTTACCGACGACAGTAAATTATCGAAGCCTCCACTCGGTAAATTGTATCTAGTTAATAGAGCAGACCGAAAAAGAGAGAAAGGGATCGCAGGTCTGAGCGAGAGGACACTAGATGAATGCGCTGTCCGCAGGATCAAGATCGAATCAGCCACAGGGCAGAAAGAGTCTGAGGGGCTGGAAGGGGATCCTTGCTAATCGAAAAGATGGAATCAGAATAGGAATGTTGGTCAGTCTGCCGCCAGCAAAATCGCCCACAGCTTCGCTTGCTGCCCAATTCGCATCACCATTGGCCTCGAAAAGTAGAAGTCGTCGGCATTGGGGCATTGGAGGATGACGACCCTGGGGTTGGGCATGCTTATGGCGAGCTGTAACCTGACCTCACATGGATGTGGCATAAATGTATGTACTCCTAAAACTAATGCCAACCTATTAACAGTCATGAGATCAAATGATATAGTAAGTATTCAAGAGTAACAAAAATGACTTCATCAAATCGTTTCCTTGGTCCTTTTTATCACCCAATTCCTAATATAGATAACCTGCCCTTTCCTTGCCCGTGAGGAACCGTAAACAAGAAGCAGCCTGAGGCAACCCGACACAGAGTATATCCAGGAGTAAAAGATGATGAAGAAGAAAGAAAATCTATATACCCGAGCCATGCCCATGCCCATGCCCCGGTCCAGTGGCGCCTGCTCCACCGAAGAAATAACCCTCAAGTAGATCATAATTGGCATTTTCACTCCAATCATGCTGAAAATCAACGGCCATGCCGAAACCTAGATCAATCCCGAAATTATGGCCAGCTCCATGGCCCAGTGACTGTGCGCCGCCTTGGAATTTAAAGTCCGAGTTCTCTTCAGATCCCAGGGACAGCTGGCGCTCGATTCCTGTTGGATCATAATCCAAATAATCAAGACCCATGCCCGAGGGGTTTTCCTGCTCTGTAGGTGTTACTTGGTATGGTGGGATACCGCTGGCCGCAACGACGCTGCCGGGTGATCCGCTCTGCTGGGGGGAATTGTTGTAGTAGTATTGCGGCTGTGGTTGGGGCTGCTGTGGCGAGACGGGGTTCTCGAAGGGGCCGTAGTATTCCATAGACGGATTGCGATGGGATTGTGGCCGCGCGAAATTAGGATCCGAAGTCTCAGAGACAGGGTAGGGTTGGGCTGGCTTTCCCATGCCACCACCACCTTGCCTCTCAGCGACTGTACGGTTGTCGCCGAAGAGATCTTCGAGGTTCATATCGAATCTCGGTACAGGCCGAGACTGTCTCATTTGTAACTGTCGCCGAGATGCGCTCTGTCGCTGCCGTTGCTCTGCTTGCTGTCGCGAATATGGCCTTGATCTGGATTGCGTTGCATTAAACTGTCTTGACCCGCTAGTGCTAGTCTGCATCCGGTTCAGTTCAATCTGTGGCCCAAAGCCAGTTGTAGAAAGACTCATTTCGACGGTGGCCTTGCTCATTCGTTCGAATGCGTCACGACAAGCTTCTGCGGGTGGGCACTTGTGCATGAGGTCCCTAAGCACTGACGTCGCTGCTAGGACCGTGAAGTCCACTTCATCAAGTGTCTACATAAGACATTAGGGTCTGCGGAAGTGCAAGGAACGAAGGGGACATACCAGACGACTCCGCACATATGGCGAGTGCCAGATAGCATACAGGAATGAAATTCCTAGAGTTTGTAAGCACCTGAACCAGCCTGGAGAAAGCAGCATTTCTTACCTGCCATGAAAATATGATGAGTAGCTAGATAGGTATAATTAACCAAACGCACACGATGCATCTGGCGGTATATCCGTATGACTTTTTGCCCAGCTTCAGCAACCTTGTAATAGATATCATGTTCGTCCTCTTCTTCTACCTGAGAAAAGGACGGACTGGAAACATCCTCAGCAGGGGAAAGCTCATCAGCCAACTCAGCCGGAACGGTGAGGCTTTGCTGATAGAGCATGATGACCGCCTGCCAGTAGTTCAACTCCAGGAATTCAAGTGGAAATCTCACACCATTCTCCGAAGGCATCGGCGCACTATTCTTCCATTCCAACAATCGCCGATCAACGTCCCTCCGCCATGATCGGAACGAGTCAAAACCTTGAAGGAAGGGTGACACGACATCAAGGCGCATGAAGCTCCTGGCGCCGGGTGGGCCTCGTTGTCGGGCGAATCGGGCCTGCTGATGCTGCAGAACGTCCTGAATCTCCGACTGCAGCACGCGCAGCTTGAAATAATGAAAGGCAGAATGTTTATAACTGGGAGCTCCTTCTGGGGCTTTAATTATCCCAGATTTAGTGATATATTTGTCTTCCAAAATGGATGGGAATTCGGTACTTATGGCCTGGTCACTGATGCCGAACGGACGACCGACACAGCAGCTGACCAGACGATCAAAACTGTAGCAGCACCACCACAATCGCCGACGAAAGTCGCGCACCCATTCTCGGCGGCCTCGCTCGTGGTCGTCGATGCGTAGCTTCGCCTTTTCGCCATCCTTGTTATTCGTACGATTCATATTGTCATTTTCAGGTCCATCGATGCCTGCTCCATCCTCATAATGAAGACCAAGGTCAACTGCGAGACGCATTGCAACCCCGACAATGTACCAGAGGCCAGGCGCCACGGGGCGAAGCAGAGCAAAACTTGCGAGGAGGAGGACTGCCTGAAGCTCCTCCAAAGCACCAAAACCATCAGTGGTTGGAGAAGTCGACAAGAACGACTCTAAGTGAACAATGGCAGAGGCATGATATTCTTCTGGCTGATACTGACGACTTGACAGGCGTTGTCTCTTGGTTGCAGAGGGGGAATGATCACGACCTTCTTTCTGATCTTCTGCTGGTTTATCTTCAAATATAATTCCAGATCCAATGGCAAATACGATATTGAGAAAATACAGACTGCGAGGGGAGCGGCTTTTCTCGTCAACGGAATACGTACGGTCGAGCAATTCCATAAAGTCAACACGATGTACAATGGGTATCTGCGGGTTGGCATGTTCGAAATAGAGGTCGGCCAGCCGCTCGGCCAGTTCCCTGTCCGGAAATGCTGCACACTTCATCATCGGCCGTGTCTGCAGCCCGAAAAACGAGTCCCGCGTGGTGCTTCCTTCCGTACCCGTGGCGCTATGCGGTAGACGTTCCTTTGGGCGCGATGGACCACGTTCCGATGAGTTTCCAGGCACTGAACTCTTCACCGCAGCAAATACAACCCGGGCAAAAGAAATGCCAGACGTTGAACCCAGATATCGCGGATCCGAGGTCCCTTGGACCGAAACCATCCCAATATTCGAAACGAGGTTCTGTATCCGCCAGCCATCTTCTGTGTCGGCGTCCTGCTTCACCTCCGGGTCATGGTCATATCGCGAAGCCTTTTCCAGCCCAAGAGGCCCATTCTTTTCCTTCTTGATCCGCACGGACTTGTCATTACTCCCGTCCTGCGCGGCTATTTCGCCCGCAGCTGGTCCGTTCGCCGAGCCCGCATATGCTTCATACCCCGCTTCGATTTTCACAGCTTCCTCCTCATCGAATGCCACAGCTTCATTATACTCAATCCCGTTATCCATCAGTACCTTTTCGAGGTACGCGACCCTCGACTCAAGGAAGTAGACATAGCTGCGGGGAATTTCACGTTTTGTTATCGGATCGTAACCGACGCAACGAACCCCTGCCTTCTCGCAGGCTTGGCATCGTGGCAGTCGTTGGTCACATCTGTTTTTCCTCTGCCTACATCGATTGCAAGCGGAGACGTTTCGGAAAGAGGACGAATTCGCTGTTGACGGGATAGCGGCACCTTCATTGACTGGATGTGGTAGTTGTTGCGCCGATGGATCTGAAGGCATAGCAGAACCCGAATCGGCTATAGGGTGTGGTCGTTTTTTCCCATTTCCAACGGCCGTGGTCGAGGTGTGGATATCTGAGGTACTGGGATTCAGCATAACGAAAAAGGATATAATGACCGGTGGCTCGAAAGTACCACCATGTCTCAACTGAAAGACCCGTGATGAATGTACGCAGAAAAGAAAGCTGCTGTGGTATACCGAGGTTGGTCAGCACGCATGTAGGCGATTGATTAGGTATGTCGTTCGTTGCTAGTCTAGCGCTCAAACACGAGCCTGTAAAATAGTGAGGAGATGAGGATTGGCGCTTGAGAGCTCGAGAGATATTGCCGTAATATCGCGTGGGCTCTTTTTCATTCACTCCTTTAATTCTCCGAAACAATGGTCAGGGCAGAGAGCGATTCTGGCGGCAATGTGAAGCGCAGACGCAGCGCATGACTGGAGAAAGCCTGCAGTCACCAACAGCAGAGACAGATTCAGCTAAAAAAAGACGATGCCAAAGAGCTGAGAAGTGGAGAGGGATGGAGATACGCAGGAGCGAGGAATGAGACCGCTGACACTGAGTCTGGCAGTTTGCGACAGCCCTGCTGGTGGAGATTTTGATTTGGGAGATCTCTCTGGCGGGCTGTAATCTCTGGTACAAAGATATGCGTGGGGGTTGACTAAGGTAGTACCTCGGTTGGCCTAGTCCAAGCTTGAACGGTCCCCTTGAACAGATCGTGGGTCCAATGATGGTAGTACGTATACAGTAGCAATAAATGCAGACTGTGATAGGAAACTGCTGAGAGCTGCCCTGATCCAAAGCGACTGACCGATGCCGTCAGAGGTGAACGAGCGATGTATGTCGAATTCACAATATATCACGTGTATTTATGAATAGCGCTTGATTGGCTACTGATAAGCAGTGCGGGACGCATTTCCAGTTTATTTGAAGATGCGATCGAGTCAAAGCCAGCCAGTCGTTGAGATCTCGATAGCATATCAATTCCATATATTGACTATCATGATCCTCCTATCCAACGTTGGGTTCCAATGTCCAGAATGCTTGAATGAAAGTACCTGCCTTAGTATCGAGTGTTATCGGATCAACCCCGCACTTTCGATGATGGCTGTGCTCGGCTGTGAGAGCGGAGATGCAGATGTGCTTTGGCTACTACGCTGGTTCAGAAGATATTTTGGTAGCAAACAGATGTATCGGGAAATATGGAAGAGAGTTCACAAGACGAACCCCCGCATCTATGAAATTGTGCTCTCAAACATGGTAGTAGTAGGATGATAGCTGGAAAAACAAACAGCCGCCCGGATGCATGGAACAATCATGAACACCGACAAGATCCGGCCACAAATGCCCCGATAGAATGATTCCTCCCAGAATGAAATGAACGCAACAGAGACACCTCACTCATGCTTTTGATTCCCGGTACATGCATGCATCCAAATCCAGTCTATGTAAGCGCCGCCCAGTCTTAAGTCATGATCTAAAAAAAAAAAACAAAACAAAATAAATAAAAAGAAAGGGAAGAGAAGAGGGGAAGTAAGGCGAGACTCAACAAACAGAGAGAACAAGCGAAGCTGAAAAGTAACGACAGTAAAGCGAACAAGAAAACAAGCTAACAACGTGGTCGCCGGGTATAAGACGGAGATGGAATGATAAAATGTTCATCAAAGTAAAACAAAAATAGCAAGCACGTTGGTGACGCGCAGACCTGCACGCGGATTAACCCCGTACTGGCCTCAAGTCGGCGGCTATGCTGGGAACCTCCAGTTCGTCGACACTGGTCCGTGCTGAGGAAAGCAGTCTCCGGACTTCATCCGCAGTACCGTCTTCCTTGTCTGCAGCGAATGAACCCCGCAAGACATTCCTAGTGTGAGACGTGTCCGGCTCAGGCTTCTTCTCATCAATGAACCGTTGGGGCTCGGACTCCTCCATCCAGAAACTTTGGATGGCACCGATCAGACAGACAATACCGCAAGCCCACCACGAGATGACAGAGTATCCGCTGTCAAGACCCTTGGAATGAAGAAA
The DNA here is from genome assembly GCF_047715535.1 of Aspergillus foveolatus. Classification (NCBI taxonomy): domain Eukaryota; kingdom Fungi; phylum Ascomycota; class Eurotiomycetes; order Eurotiales; family Aspergillaceae; genus Aspergillus; species Aspergillus foveolatus. The sequence continues at coordinate 1,258,081 of NW_027396065.1, forward strand.
CCCGGTTACACTCGGGCCAAAGGCGCGGCTGAGACTGGCTGTCGAAGCGGCGGCGCCGTTGATAGACCCGAGGACTTTCGAGGAGGGTGCTGCGTTGGCAAGCAGGATTGCAGTGGAGGGGAAGGCGATGACATGGAAGGTAATCTTGCAGATCAGGGCGACATATGCGGCGGTCATTTGAAGCTTCTCGGGTAGGAGGATCAGGTATGGGACTAGTAAATAAAGCGGCGGCCAAACGAGGAGGACGAAGCGAAAGGTGCGCAGGGTCCCAAAGTGGCGAACGACGAACGGGAACAGCCAGAGCTGCGCGATCATGGAGTATACGCCCTGCACTGCCAGCATCAGGCCGATAGTCTTGGTCGACAATCCTAAACCGCCCGTAAACTTGAAGGGTAAGACGGCATCTTCCTTGGACTTGGGCGTGCTCAGGAAGACGGGCATGAGTTGGTCGAAGGAAACACTATGGCTATTGTCCGAGTCAGCATACAGTGAACGCAAACATCGGCGCACACCCCCGTCGCTAGTCCTCAAGTTGCATCCGAAGGTCAGACTTACTATGCAAGGATCCCATATCCGACGATGTTGAAGATAACTTGCTTCGTAAAGGCCTTGGGTTTCCCACCGGTCATCTGCTTTTCAAGGTCGTCATCCACAGCCAGGTCATCGACTTCCCTTACTGGGCCCAAACGGGGGGAAGTTTCCGTGCTCCGATAAGCTGGCGGAGGAACCTCGTCGTAGTCGTCAAAATAGCCTGCATCGGCTGAATCCGCTTTGACATCTTGCTCCTCCGCAGCCTGCACGCGAGAACCCCAGCATCTGCCAATCAGCCAATTGCCCAGCTCCAGCCCACGGTCACGACGATACTTCTTTTCCGGATGAGTCTCCTCCAGGAACAGCAACCCAACCACGATCCCAGTCATCAGAACGACAACACAGACCAAGTTGGGCAGCAGAAACGGGAACTTTTTGAATATGGATTCGCCCGAGAATAACCAGGGATAGTTGTCGCATGGCTGTGACAACGCCCCACCCATTGCAGGCCCAATGATAGACCCCAAGCACCAGACGAACGGCATGATCGAGTAGGCGCGTGGCTGATGTTCCTTGACGGTGACAATCTCTGCAACAGTTGTCTGGAGAACCCCAATGTTCCCGTTGAGGAGACCGCCTAACGCTCGGGCAATCATGGCAGTCGCTAAATTAGGAGCGAACCCAAACACGACCATGCTAATGGCTGTTCCAACCAGGCCCATGATCAGGACCGGCTTTCTACCAATCTTGTCGCTCATGCGACCCCAAAACATACCGGCGGAGAATTCCGCGAATGTAAAGGACGAGGTGATCAAACCAGCGTAGAGGGCAATCTTGCGATCATTGCTTGTAACATGGAACGACTCCACCATGTGATAGACGTACGGGAAAATCGACATGAAGGCGATTGGCTCGCAGATGCGGCAAAGCGCTGTGTAACGGTCAGTCGCAGTCGCTACCCGAACAACAACCAAAAATTTTATTTCGCATTGCGAGGGAAAAAAAAAGGGGGTTCTCAATTAAGCTGGAGCCCAAGGGCAGCTGGAATTTTGTCCATATTTTGATAGGAATCTACTCACCCAGCACGAAGAGTTGACGTATAGGAAACGCCGACCAATCACCGCTGCGCTCTTCATGTCGCCGACTCTGCAGAAACGCTGGTCGTTTGAACATTGTGCTGATGTGGCTGAAACTCTCGAGATCTCGCTTGATTCAAGAAGGGATAGCTGTATTGCGTCTCTTCCTTACTGAAGAGAGCAAGCGTGGACAGGCCGGCTTGTATGGAATGCACTCGGTAGAGGCAAGAACTGCAGGTAGGTATCACTGATTCGAACTGGTTCAATTGTCAAGCGGCTTTCGGCATGTCTTCCTCAGCTCTCAGTCGACCTCTTAAATCGTGAAGTTGCTTTTTGTGCTTTAATTTGCTCTGATGCTGTTTGTGCAGGAACTGCTAGACTGTGTGACGACTGCAAGGAAGCCAACAGCGCAAAACCTTATTGATAGCTGACGGGAAACACTCCGAGTTGAGCAGTAGATGAATTGACCGGCTATGTTTGAGAGCAGGGTTAGGCGAGTTGATTGGTTCAGTGGCTGAAACTGCGGTAGTGGTATTGTAGTTGTGGTAGTGGTAGTGGTAGTGGTAGTGGTAGATGGGTTAGGTGAGTTGAGCGCAAGGTGCAAAGCAGGCCGAGGTATTTAATAAAAGGCAGTGTGGAGGAGAAACTTGAGAGTATGGGAAAGGCACATCAAACAAGGGCGGGAAGGAGGGAAGCTATTAAATGGATGAAGCCGTTGAGCATTTCACCAGCAATGGAGCCCATTCTGGTTACAGCTGTACAAAGCCCAGGTTGCAGGAGCAAACAGTCGAGGATATCAAGGGACCCACAGCTTGTGTCTGGCTGTTTTTGTGACTGGACTTTTTTAAATAATTTTTTTTATGTTTTAGGAAATCGGATTTTGATTTCTTGGGACCGACGGTTTTCAGATAGACTGAGTGGAGCAGAGAACGAGAGCTGGAATGAATCGCAGCAACCCGAGTGGTATCCAGGAAACCCACCAGACGAAAAATGGGGTAGAGCAGACGGGGAGCAGGGAAATAAAATGAAATAAAAGAGAAAAAAATAATAGAATAAGAAAAAAAAAAAAAAGAAAAATCGAATCCAGCAAAACAAAAAGACGAGACTGAAAAGGATGGAGCCAATAGGGTTGAGCAGACGGTCAAGGACGGACCAAGCATCAACCCACGACATCCCGTACTGATTATTATTGATTTCATCCCGAGTCGGGCTGGGAACGGTTGGGTATAGCATCTTGTGCCCTGAGGATCGAGGATCACAGGCCCGACCAGGTCCTGTCTGCTCTCAGGTACCTCCGGATATCGGTTGAAAGCAAGATGCGCCTACAGCTTACACGGCAGGTGCGACAAAGGACAGGGAGGCGGGATGGAGGATGGTGGCAGGCGTGGCAGGCAGAGTGGAGTGGGTTTGTTGGGAGAACGCAGCCCGATAGTCGGGTTGACGGAGTTCAATAGGCGGACTACGTGTGAATTGGATGTCACTACTGTGTCAGGATGGATGGATACGTGGATGGTTCCGGAGTGAGAGTCATCAGACAGATGGGTGAAAAGGAGAAATCAGAAATCATCATGAAAAGGAAGCGAAGGAGGAATGGAGCCGCGGCGATTGACCCATCAAGCCCTGGATTGTCGCTCCGGGGAAGAATCAAGGAGGGAGTTAGAAGCGCGCTAAGAGGGCTGTAAGGACGATCGGCTTTCCAGAAGTCTGGGTTGACTCTTGAGTAGTGCAGATGATAGATCTAACACACTAGCCGACTAGCGCGCCCCTCCCAGGGAAAAGCCTGGCAAGGACTTTCGCGACGGAGGAGTAATTCCGCAGGACTGGCGTGAGGATCCAAATGGTCCTTATTCACTAGGAATCCTGGATTTCAAGTCGAAAGTACAGTTTAAAATTATAGTAGATGTATACTAGCTGGAGCTGCAAAGCTGCAACAGTATTAAACTCTCTGTGCGATAATATGCGGCTGGAGTGGCAGGCGACAGTAAACAATTGTATCTTGACTGTCCCCCATGGGTGCTCGTGACTCTATGGAGAATGAGGGGGGTTTTGGTAATCTTGCAAGCTGCCATTGGCGATTGATCTCAGTAGCAAACAAAGGCAGCGAGGTGTAAAGGCCTTGTTCAGGAGAAAGGGGAAAGATGCGGTGTATGCGATCCCTCAAACAGGGCGAGGCCAGACATTCGGTCAATGGGAGACTGGGAGCCGGTCAGGAGAAAACAAACAGGTGACGATCGAAATTATGATTCTTATTCGAAGACGAAGAGAGCCTAGAGAAATGAGAATTGGGAAAAGGTGGGTCTGATACTGAGGTGAGCAGTCGAGGAGCTCCCACTTCCAGTTTCAGTTTTTTCTACCCCATACGGAGCGATAGTATGACTCTGGTTCTACGGAACGGTGAGGGTCTGAAAACGGGCATTTCGTCATTCTGCCTGGCCGGAGTGGGCCCAACGGGCTGGCTGATCGGAGGAAAGACGGATTGACGTCTAGCGTGGTGCTGGAGATTGTTGGAGATTGTGACCATGTCAAAAGGGGTAATCGAGACTCGTAGACAGATTGACGGATCACATTCTATTGATCTTGACTCTTCGACTCTCGATCAGATACGCCAGGAAACCAATGCCATTGGCTTCGTGGGAATGCCTGGTTGTACGGAGTGCACATTGAGCGGATCGGTACCTGGAAGATCCCATCCCTGTCTGAGTAACCAGTCCAGCCTATCGACGCGAGGAGACGATGCGGCATTGCAGCATCTACAACTAATCTGCAGGGATAATCAAACCTCCAAGACAGATCTATTCGTCTGCTCTGCAATTGCCGTCAGTCTGTCGTACTGTCAGCAGACCGTAAATATGAGCTGTCACTACCAGTATGGATCTCTCTCCTATTATTCGGTGCTATGAGACTTTCACTCTCCCAGGGCCCCGATACGGAGTGCAAGCTCTCTGCCCATCTCAGTAAGGAGCGGGAACATTCTTCCAAAGACTGGAAGACTTTTCCGGGGACCGCTGACCGTCATTTCTTTAAGCAGGGCGTCACTTCGTGCTCCGTAGGCCCGTAGTTCCAATGACTCGCTTTTGCAGCAGAAACAGTACAGAGATTTGCAGTTCTCTTTCCCGCCTAAACGTGGAAGTTTCTATGAACCAAACCGGCCTGCTTAGGCATTGCATGACCCCCGTAGGCAATAGACATCGTCCTCCGCGGCCATTTCGAATGGTTCACGTGAACCGCAGCCCAACGGTTGCTCGCATGCCGACCGATGTCAGGGAGTTGACTGTTTCATTGGCCTTGCAGCAGCGTAAGCTTCAAAGACACAATAGGCATGAATCTGTTAAGCGTCTGGTTTAGCGCATCTCTAAACCTGGAGCCACGCGAGCCGAACGAGGTTGGAGAAGAGGGGCAGAAGGAAGATCGAACGATGGGCTGCAAGCCTGCAGCTAATCTCTTGGCCCACCAGAGAGCTCACCTGGCGGACCTGCTCCGATGCTGTCCGAGCTAAGGACGCCGGAATGGCTCGATGCCGGTAGTCTCTAGTTTGTGCACATCGACAACACCATAACAACCGTGCTTCATTGGAGCTTGCAGTCGTAATCTTGTTTGACGTCCCGGTTTTGTAGCAGGGGGGAAGTGTTCCAAACGGAGGCTCTACTGAATGGAGAGAATGCAGAGTTCTTCTGCGTGTCATGAGCGGAATTGGGGCAGCCATCACTGAGTCCCAATAGAGGGCAGAAATAAGGCAGTGCTTAACCTCTAGAATTGGGACACGTTCGCTATAGCCGATAAGTTGGAAAAAATTCTGCTCGGCTGACGTGCCGTGGATTTGTATCGTATGCATTGTACGCACGCATACAGACTTGGGTGCAAACGATACTACGCGACCCAGTATGAACTCCCTTGGGCTTTGAGGTCCACACACTTCACGAAACAGTCCCGTCGTCCGGCGGTGACAGGTGAGGAAACCGGACACAGGGACTTAGGCCTCCCATTTCAAATATCAGAGCCATCGTGTCAATAGCGAATTCCATTCGGAAATGTCGGAAAGCGGATGAAAAAGCAGCCGGCGCTGTTGAGGCGTGTAGGTATGCATGGCTACCGGTCAGGTGAGCACTGACCAACTCGGCTCTGCGCGATAGCTCTTCCTTGCTGACGATCCCTGTGTTTCAAAAGACCGATGAGACGAGCATGCATGTGCGTCGTCGGGATCAGGCCACAAGGAGGTGACTGGCTCGATGAGGTCAATTGCTGCAGAAGGAAAGGGAGAACCAAACACGGTTGAGGAGGAAACCTGGCCTGCACCGTACTTAAGCGGTGAGAGCTGCAAGCAAACAGCACTTACACTGACAGCGACGATACCCTGGCCGTTTCTCTCTTGGCTGCATCGTCGGCGCGTGGTTATTTCGCCTCCAACCCGGTTCATAGGCTCGTCTAGGGTCCGGATCCTGCTGGCTTGGGCAGAAACAAAATCAGCGGGTGGTTTGACATTTGTGCTTGCATGCTGCGTTCAGCAAATAATATGGCCCTTGTCCTTGCCCGCCTTGCAGCAAACCAGAGTCGAAAGATACGGTGAGGGCGGCGGCATGCCTGTCCCTCATAGCACCGATTGCCGAAAAGAATCGTTGTAATCCTCATCTTAACGGCCGGCCCAGTTTATGCAAGGCAAATTACTCGCAAGCTGCCACATTTCATGACATCGGTGCTGAGTTTACGAGAAAGCAAACACCGGCGAATGACGGGGCATCACTGACCAGAGCTTTCCATCAGATCGATACTACGCCCTCTCGCTCCTGCTGTCAGCTCGTCACATGGCCCTTGAACAATTCTCCGATTCGCACATTAGCAGACAAAGGATGATCAGCGCGCAGAACTGCCGCGAGTCAATGGATTCCTGGCAGTAATTATTTTGGCACGGCTGATGTGTGAGCCAGTGTAACTCGACGGACATCCCACTTCTGCCAATCCCGTTCGGTACGTTTCCTGATTACGTCGAGTTTCCGGCCATCAGACAGCACACCACCCGTTGCCTAACCAATTACTTGATTCAGGGCCAAATCCGTTGCAGTTTCGATGTCGGCTTCATGAAGATACAAATGACTTGCCCTCCCGTGAGTAGCAGCTACCCAGTGACGCCCTCTTTCATGCCTGTTGGGATATGAATGAACTTCTCAGAATAGCGCATTGAGTGGATCAGCGATCGTCCTCGATATGCAGCCCACTGTGCCGGACTGTCGGGTCAATGACTCAATGGGCGACCTCGATATACGGGGCCGGACATGAGTACCTTAAGTCCTACGAGCCTTGACTATGACGACGTGCGCTATACGTACGGTTGTACCAAAAGCATTTGAGCGTGTTGAATGATTGATCAAATCTAAAATCAATCCAACAGTGCCTCGCTGGCCGTTTTAAGGAGTTGCCGGATTGGCCGCCACAGCCGCACTTACTTGACGATGATTTACTGTGCCGCTGCTTGAAATTAATGAATAATTAGGAGCAGTCATAGCCCGACGAGCGCGTCAGACCCAGTTGTTCTAGAAACATTCGGTACATATGATACAACGCTGAAAGGATCATGCAGGGCTTGGCCCCAGTGCCGGCGGCCTTGATCCGTAAAGGTCCCACAGATAGATTCAATCGTACCATAGACCGACGGATGGTAACCTGAATTATAATCCATTATATGAGACCGATTGTTCTGAAGTTCCTTTTGGGTCGGCATCTATCCTACCGTGCTCACTCGTTGCGGCTGCCAACTCCTACTGCGTGTCGGCTGACAGCTTGGGGCTCTGTCATACTCAAAACAACTAGCATCAAAAAGTCCGCATCTACACCGTACTTTCGACAGGGATAGTGGCACAAAAACCGGGAGACAGACCGAAAGACGTAATCCCAGGAATATTACATAACAAAGTACGGAGTACTCCGTACGCAGCTGCGTACATATCTTTGTACTTTGCACGATCTGAAGTTAATTTATCTGTGGATGCGATAAGTGGGGCCGCCTGTGGAGTGGTTGATCCTCTAACTTCCCTTGGGCCTTTTTGTGTTCTCTGCCTACGTCAAAGCACAAGCTACGGCCAGAAGCCAATGAGAACGAGCCTCGCTCGACCATCCGTCAGTACTCGAGGCGCGCAAAGCCTCATTTCAAGTTGAGTTGTCTCCATGCCGCTTTGCAGAAGCAATTGAAGCCCCTGGTGGCAAGCAAGGCTGGGTGAGTGGGTGTACACTGTACCTTGCGGAGCTCCATAGCCCCATCGGAAAGAGCGATCCGGTGCCGCGGCGACGGATCTCTGACGCTAACCTTGGTTCTGGTTGCCGGATTCAACATTCCGTCACAACCGCCTCACCATTCAGCCAGCCCATCATTGCCTTTTGACTTTATTGACCGTTTCGAGTTTAGACGCACATTCTTCGGGCCTCGGTAGTCAATCCCGGGTCGCTGCCAGGGTGAACTGCGAGCTGATTATCGTCCGGCCCCTGAAATCATGTGAGCAACTAGCCTTCCCAGTCTCCACTGCAGAAATTCGCATTCAAGCTGAATCTGGGCCACTGTGAACGTCAACAGCGTCTTTCCGTTATTCAAAGGTCCAGAGTACTTTGGCCACAAAGCACGTACTTCTACTCAGCGATCCTTGCGTAGCCCCGGTCATTTGAATTATACTATTTGTTCTGGTCACACTTGATCTTTGCTTGGTGTGAAGCTGCTTCCTCTGAACGTGGGGCGCCTGTCAATCAATAGATCAAGCAAGGATCTGTCAACATTTGGGCCTACCTTGCATACGAAAATCATCCGCAGAGAAGATTCAAGCCGCGAACGTTCATTTGAGGAGACCGTGTCTTCAATGAGGCAAGGCCAGGATTGCCATCCAGCTGAGGAGAGGACAGCACAGCACTTGCTGCTGCAAGCCTACGAGCCTCTGATTCACCCTATGATTACTAATTCGCCTGTGTTCTGTTCACCTTCCAGTCGATCTCTGCCCTCGAAGACGAAAGGCAGAAAATTTCCGAGTCCTCGTCCAACGGATTTGTCCAAGTGTCGGTCAGTCAGTTGCATGCGAAACAACGCATGCAATTATTGTACCAAGATCGAGGGTTAGAACGCCATTTTCTTGAGTGACGAGATCATGGTATGATGGTTTGACTTCAACAAAGTCTCGGCCCTGCACAGGTTATTCCTGTTCCCACTACGCATGGCGCCAACACCTGCGTATGCTGTACCCTGTCGAGGCTTGGGTTAACTCCCGTTGGCGTTAAAACTCCTCTAGACACCTATACTTTGACACATCATTGAGGAGAGATTTGCATACGGACAGACCGATCGGACAGACATACGGTGAGAGCGGTTTGTGGAACCACGAGGGCGGGATGCAAATTGGCTGAAGTCATGCTGACGAGCCCGGCCGCTGTGCTAATCTATTGTCTGTCTGAACAAGGTATGCCTGTGTGCTCCTAACGTTCAGATTGATGTTGTAATAGTTTCGCGCAGCTGTTCTAATCAGTAAGTGTCAACGATTCCCTAGAGTCTGCGTGTAATGAACCATTTAGCGTATAGAACGACACTTTGTTCAATGCATTTTATTGGATTGACCAGGCTTTCTCAAATGGCACATTGTTAGGGGATTAGTTACTATCAACATCTTGAACGCTGGATCCATTGTCTAGAACGATATTCGCCTGCTCTCTGAAAATATTTCATTCCACATCCTTGCCCAGAAGATCGTATTGTCAAGCAACCGGTATTAGGTACAACATCAATACCTGGATGGCATATGTATACTCATCTATTGAGGCGGACAGGTCGTACGATTGTGCAATCATCTCTTGCTGTGCAACACGATTCCTGACGGAAGTTGACCCAACGGGCGACAACAGTAGATGAGCAATGAGCGCCGAGACAATGATAGCGGGCACATGATGAATAGGGAGATCCGTACGGAGACGATGCTTAATGAATCGGCGGAAACCAGGTCCGCTCGATAAGTTGCAGAGGCAACCTGTACTACGTTCAGCCCAAGCAGCCAATACCTGACTCGACGAGTCTCATAGGCCTTCCTTGATACTTTAGGCAGTCCATATAGTAATTGTGGCGTTGGTCGGAATTATATCTACACAGAGTATAGCCCTGTAAAGCTGCTTTGGATTGACGCTCGTAAAACTTGCCACCCTAATGACGCAGCAGAATACTTCATAGTCAGCTATGCCTATCTGGAATTCTAGATTCCAACTTGGAAGCGAGCTGGAGCCTCGCTATATCTTCCAGATAAGCTGCCGAGAAAACAAAAGTACCACCACAAGTCCTCGCTTCAGCAGTACTTCTTCCGTCCAATGAGATACCTCATCCGCCTCCAACCTGAGTTTCAGTATATTTAGTATGTTCCAATTACGCCCGTCCTCGGCTGATGGAAGAAAACTCTGTGATTGATGCTATTGGTTGATATCTTAATAGTGAGTTTGGGTACCTTGCATTTGGGACACAGGATCCGCAGCCCAGAAGTACGTTGACTAGGTACCCAACCACTTTGACCGGTGAGCATTATGAAAGGTTTCACAGCCACATTGAGAATGCCTATATTGGATTACATTGTATTCAGGGCTACCTTACGGATAGAATGGTTTTCTCTACCTATCCTACGTCGCGGCTCTCTGCCTTCGACGAAATTCGCTAAATGATGTGTCGAATTATCTACTCCGCACAAAGTTAACTTTTCAACTGTACTCCAAAGCGTCGAGTCTAGACCGCACATTTTCTGGGGGTATGATTATGAAGCAATGGAGATCCGCCTCATCGTAAATTCTCTAGCTTTCTGTACTTTCGACAACAAGTCTGGCCCTTTTCTCGAGAGTTTGGAACCTAGCGGTACCTGTCGATACAATGCATGGCACGGTGCCACTCCGCCTTACTGATCTGCTCGTTCAGCAGGTCTCAAAATGACTTCAGTTTGTTCTCATCGTGATAGGTACAGAGTTGAGACCAAGACGATCGAGTCTTGCAAACAGCGCCGTACTAGCCAATCGCATAGTCGGCTCTGTACAGGCTACGCACATTCCTATGCTCGTACATAACCGCAGCGACTGATCCAAATATAGCTTGACTTGTTGTTGCAGACTTGATGCGGTATCTCAATCGGGGTACGTGTGGATTGATACATTATGAATAGAACGCCTTTATCGAGACCAGGAATACTTCTGTAAATGCGTGGCTGGCAGCAACTGAGTCGACCGTGTCTGTGTCAGATTGTCTTGCCAACACTCTCGCAGCCGCGTGGAGCGAGCCACGAATGTGAGGATGTGAATGCGTCATCAACTCATCGGAAGTGGATAGATATCTTGTAACCTAGAGCGAATGTTGAGGCGAAGTTCACTCTGAAACGGGACATGGTCAGGCACTAGGTGCCATGATCACAACTCAAGCTGGCACTGAGTTCGTTGCGTAATGAGGGTGATCAGACCATTCGGAGTGTATTGAGAAGTTCCTGACCATTAGCAGCATACCGCGATATGTTTTTGGCTCTTAAGTTGATGATACGTGAGCGTAGAGGCTTGACGATGGAGACCAGAAGCAGATAAAGCACCTGAGCAGTGGCGGTTATCTTATCGTCACGTGCACTGTAAGCTGTAGATAAGATCACATGACGTCAAAAAAAGCCTGGCAAAGCTTTTGAGTGTCATGGCCGTGACATAGCTGAAGAGCATGAAAAGCTCAGTTCCCAGTTTACCCACTCGCTTCATTGACCGAGCACGTTCCGACGACTGTTGCAGGATGAGCGACACCTAGCATAATCTACAATGGCGACTCAACGAACGAGCCTCCGAACCTTGACCAGCTTGTTCGCCAAACGAAGCGTTTGTTTCTGCTCTCCACCGAATAGACTGAGCGCAATATACGCATACAGTCGCGGATACGCTACAGATACCGAGCCAAAAGAGTCCATAGACGCAGCCATTGCTAGCGATCCTCCTTCACATCTGAATCCGTCACCCGAAGACTACTCCCGGTTCATATTTCAAGACCGTTGCCGCTCGACGATTTATGCCGGCGACGGTGGGCACGGTTGTGTCTCGTTTCAGAGGGAAAAGTATATCCCTGAAGGGCCTCCAAATGGCGGTGATGGCGGCAGTGGCGGCAGTGTCTATATTCAGGCCGTTGAAGGGCTCACCAGTCTGCACAAGCTTGCTCGGAGTGGGGTAATCAGAGCAACCAGAGGCAAGAATGGTCAAGGAAAAAGTAAGGGCGGTAAACGTGGTGAAGACGTTCTTATCCAGGTTCCAGTGGGGACGGTGGTGCGCGAAGTGGATCGGTACGACCCGGTCGCTGAGGAACAGCGACGGCGTGCGCTGGAGAGGAAGATGAAGAAGGAGAAGGCGAAGTCGGGCGAGGGCGAGGACGAGGACGAGCGGCAGGATCTCGATTTTCAGCCCATCCGCCACGACCGCTGGGTCCTCTACCCCGGGGCGAACCCGTCTGATTTCCTGACGACCGTGTTTCCCAGCAATCCGCCAAGGAGGCAGAATATTGCTGCGCTCGAACCGCGTGCGCCTATATACCTGGATCTCTCGCAACATATGGACAAGCCGGTCTTGCTAGCTGCAGGGGGGGCTGGTGGTCTGGGAAACCCACATTGGGTCTCTCGTGCGAACCCTCGGCCGAAGTTTGCTTCGCGCGGAGAGGGGGGTAAGCGCTTGGAGCTAGAGTTTGAGCTGAAACTGCTTGCGGATGTTGGGCTAGTCGGCAAACCGAATGCCGGGAAGAGCACATTGCTACGGTCACTGACGAATAGTCGGACTCGCATTGGCAATTGGGCGTTCACTACGCTCGAGCCCAATATTGGGACCGTGGTCATTGACAACGACAAAGGGCGGCCACTTGTTGAACTCAAAAACAAGCCACCACGGAAACGGTTTACGATCGCAGATATCCCGGGTTTGATCAAAGGCGCCCATTTGGATCGTGGCTTGGGCTTGGGATTCCTGCGGCACATTGAGCGGGCGGGGATCCTAGCCTTTGTAGTCGATCTTAGCGCTGGAGATCCCGTCAAAGAGCTACAGGAACTGTGGAATGAGCTCGGGAAATACGAAGAGCTGCGTGACATGGGCGGGACTTCCAATGAGGGCGGCGACGATCTGACCTGGGACTTGCCAATGCGTAGCCTTCCAGAACTACAAGGCGACAGTGATAAGGCAATACCTCAACCCAAGGACAGACTTCCCGAGCTTGACTTTCCCGCTAATCATACGAAGCCCTGGTTTGTTGTGGCTACGAAGTGCGATCTCCCCGAAACGAGAGAGCGCTTCAAAGCGCTTCAGGAATACCTTTACGGAGTCGAGCAGGGCAAGCATGAGCACCCCTCAGGATATGCTGAAGGTTGGAAAGAAGGGATATCTGCAATCCCTGTGAGTGCTATTAATGCTGAGAATGTCCAGCAGATTCCCAAGCTTGTGATGCAGCTTCTGTAGAGGCTTTAAAGAGCATCTTTCTGTATATTTAGTGTGAAATAACTCTCCTAAGAACGGTCAGCCCCCGTGCTCACTTGTAAATCACTGTGCTATCGACAGTATGTAGTTCTCACAATATCATTGTGCACTAGAACAAGCGCTTGGCCTGCGTACAAGCCTTGACTACAAGCCTTGGCGTATGGTGCAACTTAATAATTAATCTTCTGACAGAATCCCAAATGTGACTGACAACTGCTTAATCCACCAGCAGTGAAAATGGCAGAACACGTCCTTATAACTTTCTTGACCTTCTCCCCTCCTTGAGATTCTACATTTCTCTTTTACTCCATTCGCCCCATCCTGCCAGGAAGATGGCTCTCCATAAAGTTCTGGCTGCCACGCTCTCCGCACTAACAAGCCCCGCCTCTGACGACCCGATCCTCCAGTGCTTCAACAATGACCATCAAGCCCTTCGCGAAAATCTTCTGAACAATACAGATGAAACCATTCGACTCTCTGACGCGAAGTTACGCGTTTTCCCCTTCAGGGACGTCCAAACCTGCTGGCGGAGACTCTATACCGACGCGAGTATCCTCAAAGCTAGCCTGAGCATCTGCAATAATCTCGGGCTCATTGAGCGGGACACAGACACCACTCAGACTTCCGGACAGTTGCTTGTTTCTCGGTTGGTTCAGCTTCTTAATAACTACGCCGGTGATGGCTTGCGAGTCGATCCCGCGGCTCCCTGGCTTTCACCAGTCATCCATCTTGTCGACAAAGCACTGATCATGACCGGCGCGCCTCTCCGCGAAGACCTCATCGAGTCTCTCCTTTCGGCCTTACAAGACGCTACACGACGCCGTACTCTAGACAATGGTAACGTTCTGAATGGGTCGGAATCAGACGACAGTCCATCCCGTGCTTCTAAGCGACGGAAGCTCTCCCCTCCACTGTTCCCTCCCGACGCTGTTCCCCCGCCGACCCTCAAGCATCCCGTTACGCGCGTTTCAAACCCAAGCTTCGATTACATGGAAGAGCATATACAGAATGTCAAGACACCGCTTGTGATTACGGATGCGGTCGAACACTGGCCCGCCATGTCGAATAGGTCATGGGCGTCGCGCGATTACTGGCTTGAGAGGACATTTGGTGGACGCAGGCTGGTACCTGTGGAGATTGGGAGGTCGTATACGGACGAGGGATGGGGACAGCGGATTATGGAATTCAAGGAGTTTGTTGAAAATTACATTTGGAGAAATCCGTCGACATCGACGGCGAGACTGCGGTCATCCGCGGCTGAGGTTGGCGACCAAGTCGAGGGTCAGGACCTTGATAAACAGGAAGACGCCAATCAAACCGGGTATTTAGCGCAGCATGATCTTCTCAGTCAGATCCCCGCCTTGCGCAAGGATATCTCCATTCCAGACTTCTGCTATATTGACCCGCCAGCACCAGATCCGGGCACACCAGTCTACTTGAAGAAGTGCCAGGAACAGGAAGAGGAGCGGAAAAGAAATGCGACAACCGTCCGGTCGGACAATGGCGAAGCACACGACAATGCAAACGGTGACTTTGTCACCGACGACAGTCTTACACCACCCAGCGACCCAATTATAAACACGTGGATCGGCCCGTCTTGGACAATCTCCCCTCTGCACCACGATCCCTACCACAACATTCTCGTCCAAGTCACTGGTGCCAAATATATTCGGCTCTACTCGCCTCATACCCCAGCTTCGCAGATTCACCCCCGGGGCATGGAAGCTGTTGCCTCTGACAAAGAAAGGAGAAATAGTCATTCCTCTCCAGGCAACGGTGCAGGTCCAGTTGGCGCAGATGGCGATGATACTTCTACAGCACGCATGATCGATATGTCAAATACGTCACAGGTCGATGTCGCCGCTATTGAGCTCTCCCCGGCGGAGTCGGAGCAGTGGGAGGCCATGTGGCCGGGATTTCAGCAGGCGGAGTATGTTGAAACGATCTTGAGAGAAGGAGAGTCACTTTATATCCCGGTGGGATGGTGGCATTATGTGAGGGGATTGAAGGCGGGCATAAGCGTTAGTTTCTGGTGGTAATTCGACTACTGCCTGCGTCACTGCATGTACGTTTTACAGCAGGAAGATTGATATAAACCAACTAATCTCGCGAAAAAAAATAAATTCGTAATAATAATACATCCCATAATCTCCAAGGACATGGTACTGCAAACCCTAAGCCTAGCCCCTCCGAACCAGCATCAGAGGCTTTCCAGCCTCAACAGAATCGCCTGGCTGGGCCAGGATCTTCTCAACAACCGCGCCGGCAGCAGCAGACTCCGCCCGCACTGCAATCTCGAGCTTCATTGCTTCCAGGATCACGACGACCTGGTCTTTGTCTAGTTTGTCGCCTTCTTTCACTTCAACTTTCCAGACATTCGCGTTCAGGGGCGCTTCGATTACGGTGATTTCGGGGTCTATTCACATGTTAGTACAAGAAACTCTCTGAAGTAATATGGAACACAGAATGGAAGACAAACCTTTCAACATCTCCTCAACTGTATCCATCGAGACTCCCCGTTCAGCCTTCTCCTTGGCCCACCGTTCAAGTAATTCCTTCTCCAGCAAATTCATCTCAGCCTGCGCCTTCTGCTGCCGCGCGCGAATTGCCTTAACCTCCTCCTTGGTCTCCTCAAGAAGCCGGTTATGCTCGGCCATATCAAACTCAACCATCTCCCACTCATATTCATACCTTCCGCTCTGGAACAACGCAAGCTGTCTTTCATACTCCTCCTCGGTGACTTTGTAAAACGTGATCTGATCGAAGTCCTCAAAAAGCCAGGGTTTCTCTGGCGCATAGCCCTGTTTCGTGCCGAGAATGTCGACGCCGGGGATGGTCATTCCATTCATTTGATACCCACCTGGCGAGTCAACGGTGTAGATGGCCAGGCAGCTGCCGCCCCACGAGACTTGTCCGGCTGGTGTGAAGACGCGGGAGGGGTTCATCTTGGGGCAGTTCATGCGCTGGCGCGGGTCGACGGGAAGAGCGATTGGAAGGGCTGTGAAGAAGCCGACGGTGATGACCATGAAACTGGCGGTAAGGTAGATATTCTCAAGCTCGGCACGTGTGAAGGCGTTGTTGCGCGCGACAAAATCGATGTTGTCTGGGAGATAGGAGGCGTAGGGGCGTTGGGTCTCCATGTATCGTTTGATTGCGTCGGTCTGTCGCTTGCTTTCAAAGGTTAGTGGAAGTTTGAAGCGGCGGCTGGGCATCTTTGCACGGCTGAGGTCGCCGAGTTGAGTCTCGATAGTGCAGAGGTAGTCGATTAGCTTTTGTTGGGGTATCTTGGTGCCGTCGTAGTAGATCATTAGGGCTTTGGGAGATCTTGGTTAGTTAGGCAGACTAACTAGCATCAGGAGATCTTACAATTTCCACAGCCGACCAAGTTTATCAAGCCGTTTGATAATGAGATATCGCCTGCTGTCTCGCTGAGCACTTTTTTCAGCGCGGTGACTCTGTAGCGGTGGTTTAGATCAAAGGCGCCAACGCCGTAGTCAATCAGAAGGTAATCGTCACCGGCCTAAGAAGCGGTTAGATCGGCAACTGATTAGGAATGTCCTTTATTACCTGTCGGTAGGAAACAAGCGGCTGGTTCCCTTTTTCTGGGATCTGATGCACAATGCCAGAGACCCGTGTTGACGAGGCCATGGCTGGAGGCAAAGAGGAGGCTAGAGGGGTTATGGTACCGAAGTCTCCCCCCTTCTGACAGCATTGCGCGACGTCAGATATAAACCTCTCCAGCTCATTGCGCGCCAGAAGAGCGTTTTTCAAAGACGTAGCTCTGAATTTCAACTTGTCTCCAGCCTTGACCTGTCCTAGTTTCCACAGGTCTGCTTTGACAATTGTATGACTGCTAACAAACCCACCAAGATCTGGTGCATCTTGCGGGAAAATCACCGGGTCGTCACCTGTCCAGTTGATTGATCCAATGGCGTATCCACACTCAATTAGGTTAGAAGGATGTGCACCGCCCTCTCCTCCATCCGGCCGAGCCCAGGTGGGCTTAGGACCAAGCAGACGAATCCCACCTCTCGCAGCGTTGTGCGAAATAGTCCATTCTGCGTTGTAGAGCATGTCTATACTCTCGGGCGCAAGATACCCTTCATCATACGGTCCCGGCATCGACATGAGTTCCCAGCTGTCAGGATACTGCGGGATAAGATGCTTTGGTAAACTTAAATCATTACCCGACTCAGGGATCTGGGCGGAGATAGTTAGATAATCTCCAGATGTAAGCTGTCGACCCTGGTAACCTCCGACACCGACCATGGGCGCAGTCGCTTTGGAGCCAAACCACTCAGCTATATTGGGGAATCCACCGTAAACGGCAAGGTAAGCCCTGCAACCGCTACCCGTGGTCTTCCCTATCTTCAAGCGTTGGCCTCCCGATACCTTTACCCTAGACCACATGGGTACAGGAGCTTCATCCAATTTGGCATCAATCGGTGCACCGCAAAGTGAGATTACCGCTGGTCCAAGGAAACGTAGCTCTGGCCCGCTCAGCGTGATCTCTAAGCCCTCAAGACCGACTGGGTTGCCCACCAGAGCATTCGCAAGGCGGAACGCAACAGAATCCATTGGCCCGGAGTGGCAGAAGCCTCTGCCTACTGTTGGACGGCCGGGCCAGTCTTGAATCAGCGTATAAGCGCCACCGGAGATGACATCGATAGCAGCTAGATTGTATTGGAAATTATTCAAGAACTTAGTCAAGGTGTTTCCAGCGTTAAAGTCCTTGTTAGCAACGATTTCAGCCAGGAACCCGAGGTTAGATGGAGGGCCACAGATCCGTGACCCAGTTAGGATGTCTTTCAGTCCCTCTATCGCCTTTTGCCTGCTCGATGCATGATACATGACCTTTGCAAGAAGAGGATCTATTCCTTGTCAGGATTCTCTTGCCGGTACAGAATTTGCACAAAGTCTTACCATAGTTCGCGGACACTTTGATTCCCCTGTACACCCACGTATCGATTCTTGAGCCTGGGGTTTCCTTCCATTCCACGTCCTGGAGTATCCCGGGGCAAGGAGCAAAGTCCCTGACTGGGTTCTCCGCATACACTCGAGCCTCAATGGCAAACCCATTTGGAGCGCCTACCGGAATGCTCGAGAGGAACTCTGCTTCGAGACCTTTTCTGCCTGACAACTGGGCATCCGCTTGTCGAAGCATGAGTTCCACCAAATCAACACCGTAGCACAGCTCGGTAATGCCATGCTCAACTTGAAGACGTGTGTTCATCTCCAAGAAGAAAAATTTCCCCGATGCGTCATCCACGAGATATTCAACTGTTCCAGCGGAGCCATAGTCAATTGATTCAGCGAGGCGGACAGCGGCGTCGCACAAGCCTTTCCTGAGGTCCGGATTCCTAGTCACAAAGGGGCTTGGACATTCTTCAATCACTTTCTGGTGTCTCCTTTGGATAGAGCACTCTCTTTCCCCAATGGAAATAGCTTTACCGTGTCCATTTCCAAAAACTTGGACCTCAATGTGATGGCTAGACGGATAATAACGCTCGACGAAGAGTCCAGCGTTCTTGAAGAGAGCTTCACCCCTCGATTGTACAGTCTGAAACGATTCCCGTACTTCCTTCTCGGTGTTGCAGGTAAGTAATCCCATTCCGCCACCGCCAGCGGTGGCCTTGAGCATGACCTGATGACTGTGAGCTCAGTGTTATACTAGGCAGAAGGTGGGGAGTGTACAGGAAATCCGAGACTTTGAGCGATGTTCACAGCTTCGTCTTCACTTGTAACCAACCCTTGCGAACCGGGAACAATAGGTACGCCGGCTTTTGTCGCTAGTTCTCGCGCTGTGTGCTTAAGCCCGAATGCCTCAATGCTTTCTGGGGATGGACCAACGAAGGCCAAACCGGCGTTGGCGACGTCTCTGGCGAAATTTGAGTTCTCGGAGAGGAAGCCATAACCTGGGATGATAGCGTCTGCTCCCTTTCGCTTCGCAATATCAATAATTTCATCCCTAAACCAAGGTTAGGAATCTCGTCAAGGAGGAAAAGAAAAGACCAACTGACCCATCAATATATGCTTTGGACGGTGGCCCAGAGAGAAGAATTGCTTCGTCTGCTAGATGAACATGGGTTGATGCGGCATCTGGCTCGGTATAAACGGCAATAGTCCGAATGTTAAGCTTCCTTGAAGAGAATCAGCTATACGTTCTCGAGACGAAGCTTGTTCCTACTTTGCAGTCTTCAGCACTCGCACAGCGATCTCGCCCCGATTGGCGATGAGAAGTGTCTTTAAGGTCTCCATGATTTTTCAGTAATAGGTTGCAGTCCGGCACTGATATTTGCCGGTTATAAGTAGCCATCCTCCCTGGGCCCCTTATCTCGAGAACCCCTCATTCCCTCGCTGCATTGCGGGGAAGAACCAATTCCATGATACTGGAAATCGGCTTCTGATAAAAGTTCCAGGGACTCGGCATTGCTATGATTGCACGATGACGCCGAAGACTTTGGCGCTTCGGCTTGACGGAGAGGATCGGCACAAAACGATAGGGACAACCTCCCCGAGGCCCCCACCCTGCCCCAACTACTGAAGAATTCCCCATATCTCACGTCCAACGTTCGGAAACGAGCTCGAGCACTGCGTATAAGTACCGAGCCAGGCTCCCGGGATTTGAGCGACACGCTAGAAGTGGTCGGCGAAGCTCCATAATCATTATGGCTCCAATCAAGAAAAGAGCTCTAATCAACTGCGACATGGGAGAAGCGGTATGTCTTCATTTCGTTTTTGTAGCTGTCTTTCGCAGCTGATAGGGTATCACCATCGAGCAGAAGCTAATCCGATCAATCGATTAGTACGGGAACTGGACTTGTGGGCCGGATCTAGAGCTTCTCCCGTTGATTGACATCGCCAACATCGCGTGTGGTTTCCACGCTGGCGATCCTTTGATCATGATGGAAACAGTACGGAACTGTAAAGCCCACAATATTCTGGTGGGTGCCCATCCCGGCTTACCGGACATCCAAGGGTTCGGACGGCGCGAAATGAAGCTATCCCCGGAAGAGCTTACTGCGATCACTATCTACCAAGTGGGAGCTCTCCAGGGCTTCTTGGATCGCGAAGGGGTGCGTCTGAACCATGTTAAGCCTCATGGTGTCCTTTATGGAATGATGTGCAGGGATTATGAGGTGGCAAAGGCCGTCATGCTGGGGATTCCTAAGGGGATCCCCGTGTTCGGATTACCAGGGACGAACATGGAAAAGGCTGCCAATGATCTGGGAATTGAATTCCGAGCTGAGTTCTATGGTGATGTCAAGTACGACTCTAATGGAATGCTTGTCATTGACCGCAAGAAGAAGCCATGGGACCCTGCGGATGTGGAGAAGCATGTCCGGCAACAGCTTGAGGATCAGTCTGTCACGAGCGTTGATGGAGTTGTCGTGCCGCTGCCGATTAAAGATTATGATGTGTCCATTTGTTGTCATTCCGATTCGCCTGGCTGTCTTGAAATCATCAAGACAACGAAGAAAGTCGTGGACGAATTCAATAAGAAGTATGGATATTGAGCGATTGCGTACATTTCACCCAATTCAAAAGGCATTTAAATCTAATTCAGCCGGCCTGCCCTTGCTTCGTCCAGTATTATCATCCGTAACATGTGCAACGTCTCCGGGTCCCATTGGAAAATTGATGATTACCAAGGATGGATATTTCTTCAGGCTGGCTTCTGCCAGGGACCTGAAGGATGTGAATTCATTTGCTCCTCATATTCCTGCGCCAGATCTCAGGTAATTGACAACTGCTGACAGGTCCGTATGCTTCAAGTGGATTGCATTTCGAAGGTGCAAATTGTACACGAAATCTCCTAGAAAAGCGTCGTTCTCGTCATCTGTATGCGGGTGGTAAGCAGACTGCCCACATGGACAGCATACCCTCTAGCGCTGAGGTAATATCTCAGGTCCTCGCGCGGCAAGGCCGATCATGGGGGCATTTCCAGATCGTGAACCAAATGGAAGGAAAATCCAGCCTGCTCCGTAGCGGGGGCTTGAGGGCTTACCAACCTCGTATCCAGTGCGCTTGGACGACTTAACAGTGCTGCTGGAGGCTCAAAGCGTCCAAGTGACCATTAAATCATCATCATCATCATCGGGCCCATCACCAGTTCGTAATGAACGGGTGCAATGACGAGTATTTATATGGTAATTGCGACGAAGGCTTATGTCCGGACAAGAAAGTTGGCTTGATAATGCGAGATAGGCCGGGGAAGGAAGAGTCACACTCCGATATCGTTTGGGATGAATCATCGGGCTGAGCTACTAACCGAGTTTGGTCAAGCGTTGTCAAAGGAAGGGCGCGCAGTCTTTTAGTCCCCCCCCTTCCGCTCCACCAACGAGCCTCTATCAGGTCTATCCATGGGTCTAGTTCCAGCAGGGTGTTTCCTCCGTTTTCTGATGGGCTGAGCGCTCGAGCCTGGTCCATAGAGAGCCCAAGATGAAAGCCACCTGTCGGTCAAAACCGCAGGAAGCCGCGCGTGAGTGACCCTGGGACTCCGCCGCTATGCACTGGCGTGTCGTGCGACGGAATAGGCGGACGGAAGAACTGATTTCTGCCTTGAATCTAGGAGAAGTTGGTAGAAGTAAACGCTAGCGGGGTCCGGCATGCTTTTCATACCCCAGACGAAAAACATGGGCTTTTTGATATCTCCACCCCTCCCTCAGCTCATCCTCATCCTTCGAGTCCCTCCATCTATCTACATTCTCTTATCCTCGTTCTTCTGGCCGTCTTCGCCGTTTGCTCAGCATATTGTCTTGCAGGTCAAGTTCACGCCGTCATTGCGGCCCTCGTGGTAGATACGAAGTTCGGCTTCATCCCGCGAAGACCTAGAAAATGGAGTTCTTCGACTTTAATGAGGCAGCTTCCGGCTCCCACGTGCCGGACGACGATGTCGCCTCTGATCACATTGAAATGGACGAGAACGATGCCGTGGAAACATATCAGTCTCTTTTGCAGGATCGGTCGGAGTTTCCCGACTTCCTACCAGGCCAAAGCGTTTCTGAGGAAGTCATGGCTGAAACTCCCGATCCGGAAGGCATCTACCCCATGGGCCGTGCCAAAGAACCATGCGACTTTTGCAGGAACATGGGGCTGGACTGCTTTATCGCCAAACGAGGCGTGATGCAGAAGAGTGGCTGCACTTGCTGTATTTCGCTGTATCGCGAATGCAGTTTCACCCAAACAATGCCTCAGGGCAGATTCGCCGGCGTGGACACATTGCATCCTATCTCCGAGAACATTTATATCCCCACAGGAGGGCTGACCGGCAAGAAGGCGCTCAAGTCTTTTTCCGGCATTGCAGAGGATGTTGACGCTCGTGCGAGGAAAAGCAGCTCTCGTCTCTCTCGAGAGGCGGTTCGGATTCTTAAGGCTTGGCTCAATGACCATAGTGACCATCCATATCCGACCGAAGAGGAGAAAGAGGAATTGAAACTACGTACAGGATTAAAACGAACTCAAATCACTAATTGGCTCGCCAATGCCAGGCGGCGTGGGAAGATTCGACCTTCGCCTCGAAGCAGCTCTCCTGTCGCGGGCGCAATTGAGATCCCCAGGCAACCGGCCATTGACCACACGCTCATGACACCTTTGGAACGTTGGAAATACTCGCCCCCGGAAAATGAACCTGCTGCCCTCTCCAACATTCTTAGGGCTTTAGAGGACACACCCTTGGAAATACGTCAGGGGTCTCAGTCAGGTCACGTGCGCTCACATTCTCGGAGGACTGGGTCTAGCAATGACTCAAGCCATGCCAACTCGAATGTCTTCGACGCATCTTCCCTTGTTAGCAGCCATGACGCCAGTCAATCAGCTAGCCATAGTTCCGTATCTGACCTCTCTTTTGCCTCTGCCTTTTCCCACCGCTCCTCCCTCGGGTCGTTTGGCTCAATGGAGCGCAAAGAACGACGTCGCCGGCGCAAGCCCTCTTTACCTGCAAACACTTTCAATCAGCAGAAAGCTAAAGGCGCACGCATCTACCAATGCACTTTCTGTGCCGACTCTTTCCAGACCAAGTATGACTGGCAGCGTCATGAGAAGTCCCTGCACTTGGCCCTCGAGAAATGGACATGCGCACCACATGGAGGTGTAGCGTTCATCAATGGTGCCAATCGTTGTGTATTCTGCATGGCTGTTGATCCAGATAACAATCATCTTGAGTCGCATAACTATAGCACCTGTGCTGAGAAGAGCTCGGCAGAACGAACCTTTTACCGGAAGGACCATCTCAACCAACACCTCCGGTTGATGCATAACGTGCGGTTTCACCCGTCTATGGATCAATGGCGAAGCCATACGACGGAGATTATATCTCGATGTGGTTTCTGTGGAATCACCCTGACGACGTGGAAAGGTCGAGCCGATCACCTTGCTACCCACTTTAAGAACGGTGCGGACATGGTTCAGTGGAAGGGTGACTGGGGTTTCGAACCCGTCGTGCAGGACCTCGTCGAAAATGCCATGCCTCCGTATCTTATCGGTCACGAACGCAACACGCTTGACCCATACAAACCCTCAGCGCACAAGGCTGCGCCTGGTCTCGCCGTCCCCATGGACGCCAATTGTTATGAACGTCTCAGGATGGAGCTTAACGCTTATATCCAAGAAAGTGTAGCGAAAGGTATCGTGCCGACCGATCAAATGCTCCAAGATCATGGACGGCGAGTTATCTATGGGACCGATGACCCGTGGAACCAGACCTGTGCCGATAACCCTGTATGGTTGAGTGTTCTCAAGCGTGATGCTGGACTTGAACCGGCGCCGGGGTCAGAACATATCCGATTCTCCAATCTCGGCATGCAGCCACCGTATGCGTCTCAAGAAGGACTCCGGCGGCCACCAGCTTGCACTCGTCAGCCGTATGGCTCGGGTTATCCCACCTCCGGTTTCCAGAGCCCAGCAATTCCCGGGATAGGCCGATCCTCTGCTGCACCAAGCATACCCGGAAGTTCCGCTGGAAGCTTTTCGGGCAGTGCTGGGATGTTTACAGCACCCGGACCCTCTGGGTTATCGTTGGATTGGGGCAGTAATGCGTCGGCCGGAGTTTCGTCTTTTTCAACACCGCTGAGCACGTCTGCTGATCCATTTGTGCAGATGGGCTTCGATCCGGAGTTCCTTCAACAGCTGAATCATCGTTATGAGGAGGAGGTGCCGTTGGAAAGCTTACAAGGGCTGAGCTTCGGAGTTGACGATGGAGGCGGCTTTGATTCTATCGAGCCAGTGGGCACGCCGGCTGTGACCAGTAGTGCAACCGCTCCGATACCGATCCCTGCCTCGAAGCAACCCGATATTCGATTGCCTGATGCTGTTCCTCCAGATCTTCACTTCGAGAGCACGGGTAGAACCGGAATGTGAGTAGGATGTCTCGTGCACTGTCGAGCTGTGCTGGTCACGAGTAAAAGTTTCAACCTGTAGATATATGATGAATTTCGGGTATATTCGATAGTGTTTCTTTTCGTTTTCTTTTGATGAGAATCTGAATGGGTGGTTCTATTGATAGGATAATAAGTTTTTAAATGCACCTGGCACTGATACCTTGGCTCTGATTTATAATGAGGTGGAGTGATGAGCGAAGGGCGTGAAAGTACAACCTCCAAGAGTTTCCGATTGGCCGCACTGATGCTAAAGGGCGCAGTTGACATTTCTTTCTTTGGTTGAGGCTCGACGGTGATCAACGTTTAGATTGATCTTCCTCAATCATGATGAGATTTTTTTTCATCCCGACGGTATTCCGAGGCCATCCACTCCAAGCCTTTAGAATGTGCATGCAGTCGAGACTCGACGCATGTGAAATGCAGCCAAGTCCGATTCGCAACCCCCAACGTTTATCGCCACTCAAACTAGATTCTTCAACGTCTTCCTATCTTTTTAAATGAAACTTCTTATAATCAGACTCTATTAATCTCAGGCGCCATAGCGGGGTGAATCCTACCCCTCTTCCGAAGAATGACACTCTTATCAATACCATCCCCTCTTCACTGCTGAGACTTACCTCCAACAAGGGCATCTGTCTCTCTTGGCCTCACACGCTCATTCAATAGAGATTTCTGCGCCCAGGCTCGAAGCCATGGCTGAAGTCTCCATGGGTGACACCTCAGGGTGCCCGCCGACTTTTTCACTCTTCCCGCCGTTCATCCCAACCGTCATCAAGCAGTGTCTGACAGCTTCGCGGTACGCGATCGTCAAAGCCGAGTCTACGAATTCGCCTTCAGCTTCTCGAGCAAGCACTATCTCTTTTGGCACAAATCCAGGAACAGGCGATAGCACCCCACGCCCTTCATCGTCGGGGAGCGCGAGCACAGCGCGGAACATCGAGGATTCATTTAGCGATGAGGACCTTGGAAATATCAACAGAGACGTCCTGGCGCTAGGTGCGCCAGGGAGTTGCGAGGTCGGCTCAGGAGTGCAGTGGAATAGAGTAGATGTTGGTATGCACCACCCAACTCCATTTCGAATACACAGATCACTAAACGCACGTATACAGGACTCTACCTCCTCCGCCAAGCAGGCTACGAAGCCCAAAAACCCACCTGCGAAAGCCACCACGTTCGCTCCCTTTACATAGACTCCATGGCCTACTTCCTTTCTGCCCTCCCCGAAGACCTTAGCAGCGAAGAAACCCTGACGGTCCGACGCATGCTCCCAGAGAAACTAAAGCCGGCGTTCACGCCAAGCGCCGGCCTCGAACTCTCCGATAGCACACCGCATTCGCATGCCATTCCAGCTGGTACTTATCCGGCGCAGCGCTCTTACCTCCATCGTCTCCTGGCTGCAAGTATAATATACTTTTGCATTCTCCTGCAATACCTCATGCCATACATCAAAGATGTGCTGATCCAATTGTACCGGTATGACCGGGCTCATCGGGTAACGGAGCGTGTTACGGCGGCGACATTGTACGTTGTTGAGAAGGTTGGAAGGGGAAGTGTGAATCTGGGAACGTCAGTCTTGAATATGTATAATGGGAAACCGGGTAGTGCGGTTTCAGGCGCGGCAGAATGGTGGATTGAGGGGGTTGCCGGGGGGATTTATGAAGGGGTTGGGGAGGGGATGGCAATTCTCGGAATTGGGGTTGGTCCTGTGGGAGGTGGTAAAGGGGCTGGGAATGGTGCTGGGATTTAGAGGTAGAGAAGTGTTGGGTTATATAGATGGTGTTGGCGTTATATATATGGAATGCGTGCTAAATATCGTAGTAGTATACTTACAAACCGAATTTGTTAAAGTCCATACTCCATAATCTAGTGTAAATGGTCTTCATGCACCAAGGGTTAGATGTCCCCTTCGCCAATATATGTTCCATCCATTTTGGATCGTATCATGCACCAAATTACCTTGTCATTCTACCAGGAAATATATCAGTGTCTAAGCAAAGATACCATCGCAATCACTTCTCGGCTGGGCCGAAGCTCTAATAGCTGGAAGTCCGTTTTCTCACAATACTCCTCAAAGAAGTGATCCAGAATATTGCAAACTCCCATCAGCAATTAGCACATCCATAGCCCGTCCGGCAGAGTTAGGGCTAGGCAGTAGCATTCTCCTAGCTGCTCAAGCCTCACCTCCGTCCCCCGTCACGGACAGTCTCGACGGCTCTGGATGCGATTCGGGGATTTTGCTGAGATTGGGGCAGGTTCCTGTTAGAGGGAAAGGTTAGGCATTTGCCGCAGAGCCACCCCGTATGATAGAGGCTGTCAGGAAGGCCCCTCTCGAGATTAGAAGAGCTGGATTTTGCGAAAATGAGAACACTCATGCGTCCCTTTGACGTCGGTGATAACGATCCCTTAAAACATAGTCCAGAAAAGCGCTCCGTTGAATACTGAACGGCACAAGCTAGGGGCAAAATGTCCAGGTGGTACAGAGTGCGAGGTCTACTCGAAGATCAAGGCAGGAGTGAGGCCATGATACCAAGCTCACAGTTTTTTAGGGTATGGTAGACTTTCTGCACTTGAGCAGCGGCTGTCATCCCCCATCTGCAGTCAATTCTCCGGCTCCTAAATCCGATGGATCTGGCCCCTCTGACTACCAGATATCAGGGGGAAAGGTTCTGTGCCATAAGACTCTCTTGATTCTCGTCAGAAATGTTAAACGTCCATGGATAATCCAGTTCCTTGAGCACTCAGTGTCGTCTTCTCCAAGCTCAGCAAGCTCCTCTAAGGAGGCCGTGAACATCGCCAATGAGTAGAACCAACGCCGCCATAGCAGCAGTCCTGAAATACCTATCAACCGACCTTGCAGGCCTCCACGCGTCTTACCATGGTTTCTCGAGATTCCGGGCCAATCCTCTTGTTGGGTGGGACACAACTGACCCTGCATGTAATATTTAGAAACCCGCAAAATCCATGCTGATCAAAGCATCATATATATATCCGAAGCTTCCTACGCCTACTTCATATACCCGGCATTGGCGGGTGACGGTATCAGGCGCTCAGCTTACTTTGAGTTCACGTTATCGAGAGAAAGACGAGTGATATGGACGTCGGTAAAGGGCCCACAGCAACAGGTTTGCCGTAAATTATGATAAGTTGCACACGAAACCAAAGCAAGAGAGATGATAGATTGGCTGATTGGTTATTCCCTCGAGCGTAGATTATAAAATGGAATTGGTGAGTAATTGAGGGTAACGTGGAGGGTCAAGTGTCAATTCAGGCTCGAATATTGTGCCAAGCTCCACAGCCCAAGCTTGATCTGCTGGAGCTTCTCCAACTTGTCTCCTGACTGCTTTCTGTTCAATGCTCAGTCCACGATGTCGACGACGAGATTGCCTAACATCCCGTCTCTTCGCAAATATCAATTGATCCAGGAGCAGTAAGTTGCGAACCTCAGAATCAAGATAAAATAGTATCTCATTGTTATCAGTGCAAGCCTGAAACATGCAGCTCCCCCTGGGGTCTATGTCAGCCTCAGTCCTGGTGACCCCTCTCTCTGGTCCTGCGTGATCTTCGTCCGCTCTGGTAAGCTACACTTA
Organism: Aspergillus foveolatus; assembly: GCF_047715535.1. Classification (NCBI taxonomy): domain Eukaryota; kingdom Fungi; phylum Ascomycota; class Eurotiomycetes; order Eurotiales; family Aspergillaceae; genus Aspergillus; species Aspergillus foveolatus. The sequence goes on from NW_027396065.1 coordinate 1,286,119, forward strand.
TTGCGGTCGAAGCTGCATTTAATGATCTCGTTTCCAGGCCCTTACGCTTCCGCCATCCTCCGATTCCGGATACGCTTTCCCCCGTCCTATCCTGATCGCCCACCGCTCGTGACATTCGCTACGGACGTCTTCCATCCCCTCATTGTACCCCTCACCACATATACTTTCAGCACTGGCGTATCAAATGAAGACCCTGTCAGCGCAACGGATGAAGAGCGGTTGCCTCCGGGAGGCTTCAGTCTTAGACACGCATTTCCCCATTGGTTTGGAAGGGGGAGACGTGCTCCCTCATCGAGGACTGTGAGTCTCAATGGCTCGAATAAAGGGGTTGCAGAGGTAAACTTCCACAAAGATCCTACACAAGAGACTTCAGCGCCAGATCCAGATGAGAGCAAGGGCGGGGAACAAGGCGACAAAGAAGAAGGGGAAGGAGAAGAACGGACAACCGTCGATGCTCCTCCAGCGGAAGCTCCTCCAAATATGAGGACATCAGTCCCGGTTCTAGAGATCCTTGATTACATCCGAACTTCGTTCGATGATGAGACTGTCCTTGATTCTGTGCCGCTCGAAGCTGCTGGGAACCCAAGTGCATGGCACGCATGGAGAGCTCACCGAAAAGAGGCCACCAACTCTACCGAGACAGAGAGCACCAAACGCGATAACCCTCAGGCACGACTTCCGGGTGATTGGCATTGGGATGGTATTTGGGCCAAGCGTGTTCAACCTGAAATCGAAGCGAGTCGATCGGATGCGACACTCTTTGGAAGCGCTTCCCGAGGGCCCGATGAAACGGTATTTGGCTGACTGAGTGCATTTTCTGGGATTTTGCTAATATGCATGCAGATTCGCTTTTCTCAACTCGACGTCAACACCCTAGAGTCGATCAAGAAAAGGATCATTCCTCCGGAGCAGGCGTCGGAATAAGCTCGCGATATTCCACTTGCTCCTGCTTTGGTTAGCGATTGGGCGCGATGCAGTCCCAGTTGAGCACGTTCAAGAAGATCTGGTCCTTCTTTCTAGGGGCACATTTTAGGTTCATTCCCTAAATAGCAAGCACGATCCAGATCAGGGCTGACAAGAAGATGGCGCAAACGCACATCTCCTACACGATGTCGTACCTATCCATATGCCTCATCTGAGCACTCCATTTTCTATCGTGTTTTACATGGCAGTATTGGATCCAACTGTATAGGTATCGCCATGAACCCTAAACAGAAGACAGCGATCATCGTCGTCGCGCTTGTCCTGGTTCCGATTATTCTGGTCTGCTGTGCATTCGCCCTAGCCCTTGGCTGCGCAGAGTTCTGGAGCTCTGGTCGCTTCACTCTCATCAAACCTTGGATTAGACGGCAACTGGCTACTGTGCGAAAACAACTCAAGCCAGTAAAATCCGACGATCCTCGTGCTGTAAAGCAGGTCATCGGACGCAACAATACTGCGAATACAGGAACTGCCATGACAGTTGCGGAGGTCTGAATCGAGGACTCGATTGGGTTTTTTTGAAGGATAGAGTTCGTACGGAGATACACCGGAAGAGCACATCGTATTCTGATTGGGATTGGCAGACAATTAATATTCTCTTCCGCTGCTTGTACCATCCCTGATGATTATAACCTCTACAACGAAATCGGTTGCTTAACCAGCAACGCGGGGTTCGACAGCCGACTGCTGCTAAACCTGACTTGGACGGACGCCCTTATTTGATTCAAAATTATGGCCACAGTACGTACAGCCTCTAGCCGTCCAGACTTTGCGCTGCATCATAGCTGAGACCGACAGTCATACCCTGAACCAACGATTAACACTTGTGTCGAATATCAACCCCATGAGAAATAGCCGCGTGCTTAGCCTTACTCCTTTGACTTTGGATGGTCTCATGGATGCCTTCTATCGCTTACCTCGCAGTACAACCATGGACAAATATCGGATCGAGTTGGACAAAACCAGTGACCCTATGACGCTAACTACTGAGCTTGCGCCTACTGTTGCGATGCACTCCCGTAAAACACCTTTGCAGCTAGGCTACAGAGGGCTGACTAAATCGTGTATGTAGATGAGCCAGCATCCAATGCCAATCTGTGTGTGAAGTTTATACAAAATATCTTTTTCTAACCTGCAAAGTTGATCAGTTCCGGGGCGTTCAAATCTTCCTCCCTGGACTGAGGTTGTTTCCAAAGCGGTTCGCCGTCATCATCGAACTCAGCCCATTGAAAGAAGCCACATCCTTTCTTTCCGGGCTTATACCCCATATAACACACCCACATGTAGCGACCTCTGCTGTCATGCTTGCGTTGCACACATTTAAGAACGGCATGTGCATTACAACGACAGCGCGGGATGTTTCGCGGGTGTAACGACTCTCGATACCACCGATACGTGATGTTGATCCGCCGATTGCCTGATAACGGGTGCGGTGAGACGGTTTGCGCGGGAGCAATCGCATGCTTCCATTCCTCCTGCGTCTCTGCGTGCATGACCAAAAGAGAATTGTGCGGTAGAGGTATAGAAATCTGCCCCTGCGCACCAGCCCGTGCCCCCGCCTCCTCTTCATCAGAGACAATCCGCCGCACCCGAAACTCTCGCTGGACACCCAGACTAATACTCCCTATAACCGCGCGAGGCCCGAGATAGGTAAGGTGATCGGTGTGATACCCCACACTTTCCGCCGGCCCATCATAACAATTGACAAACGCCGCGTTCGGCACCCATTCTTTCGGCGACTGGTACTTCAATTTCTTACCTCCGGGGTAGACGTCGCGGATCCGCTTCCGTATTTCCTCGTTAACAGCTTCCTGGACGCGTTTGGAGATCGCGCGGAGGTGCGGGGTTGCTTGCCGAATATTGGTGTGATACGTGCCACCGTACGTATAGTCATTCGCGTGTTGGGCCTCTTCTTCTGCCGTGGAGACGTAGACGCATGTAGAATGTGGGCTTTCAACAGTCCGGTCAAATAGCTGCAGTTGGTAGCGCGAGAAATGTTGCGACTCCTCCAGGAGTTCGAGAAGAAGCGCATTCGCTTCTTCTGGTGGAAGGAAGTTGTGGATGATAGTGCACGAGGTATGAGCTGCGACGTCTTCGGGGCTAAACAAGTAAAGAGTCCTTCCCTTCTGGACTACCGGGTTCCGAGACTTATTTAATACGATATCTTCCCCATTTTCGTTTCCTTTCCCCGGGGATACAGCAATATGTGATTTGAGGGATGTCTGAATCGCGGTGGCGGTGGTCCTTGGCCGTTTGAAAGAGAGTTGCTTCTGCTCTGTTATGGTAGCAGCTGCGGTTTCAACTGAGCCGCTGCAAGAGACAAGAATGTCCAGAAGCGTATCTTGCGGTGATTCTGGGAAAAGAGACACCAGTTGAGCCAGCTTTATGTCGGTCGACGCGTCATCGTAGTCGGGTGTTGCGGGCCGAGATTTGACGGGGCTGTGCAGCCTCTTGCGCGAGAGGTAGCGGTCCATAAGTAGAGATCGTCTGGGACATAGTGAGCTAGACCAAGAGACGTGAAAAAGTCATGCTTGTTAAAGGTGGAAGGAGGGAATTGATGAATTCCATTGAAGGCGAACTAGATGCACGTGATTGCTTCGATATGACCAGTCACGGCTCACTTTGGTTTCTTGATGTCAGAAAGAGTACAAGGATGCCAGTAATCGCATCCTAAGATGATAGTGCGTCAACATCAGATGATTCAAATGTTATTTTAAAATGTGTTCAGTACCGGAAACTTCCTGGATACCTCGGTTCGACCGATGAGTCGCTCCCCGCAGTCTCCTTCCGCCTCGCGCTTCCATTGCTCTCCCCCACCACCATCAAGACCATTGTGACCCAACCTTCTTCGACATGCTTCATTTTCGTACCGAAGGCTATCAAGGCTATGCGGTCAAATACTCGCCCTTCTTCGACAACCGATTAGCGGTTGCTTCATCCGCCAACTTCGGCCTCGTCGGTAATGGCCGTCTATATATCCTCGAATTGACTCCGAACGGAATTGTGCCGGCGAAATGGTACATAATCCTTCCCAATGTATGATCCTCTCTTTGGCTCGGCTGATGAAATGTCAGGTTCACAACCCAAGACGCCCTTTACGATCTCGCCTGGTCCGAAGCCAACGAGCACCAAGTCCTAACCGCCACCGGCGACGGCAGCATTAAGCTCTTCGACAGCACACTCAACGACTTCCCCATTCAGAACTGGAAAGAGCATAATCGCGAAGTATTCAGTGTATCCTGGAACCTTGTAGCAAAGGATACCTTTTGCTCGAGCAGCTGGGATGGCACCGTGCGCATCTGGTCCCCGCAGCGGCCGCACTCGCTCGTCACTCTGCCGACACACAGTTGCACATACAGCGCCTCCTTTTCCCCCCACTCACCTGATATCCTTTCCTGCGTCTCCTCAGATTCATACCTGCGGGTATACGATCTACGGACTCCAGCCTCCGCGTCAAACCACCTTACCCTCCAGATCCCCATCCATGCGGCACCTGCCTCGCCGATACCGGGGAACCCCGGGGCACCACCCGCCGCATGTCCGCCATCTGAAGCGCTGACCCATGACTGGAACAAGTATCGGCCGTCTGTTGTTGCGGTGGCCGGCGTGGATAGGACGATCAGGACGTTCGACATAAGGGCTCCGCAGCAGGGCCCGCAGGCTATTATGATCGGACATGACTACGCGGTTCGACGGGTGGCTTGGTCGCCGCATCTGTCGAATGTACTGCTGAGTGCGAGCTATGATATGACCTGTCGGGCTTGGAGCGATCAGTCGCCGCCCGGAGTAGTCGGGGACACGGATCTCATGCGGTCTGGGCCGTCGCCCGTTATGGGCGCGGAGCTGGGAAGGATGAACCGACATACAGAATTTGTGACAGGCGTGGATTGGTGTCTTTTTGGAAGCGAGGGGTGGTGCGCAAGCGTTGGGTGGGATGAGAGCGTTTATGTATGGGATGTGCGTGCGGTGATGGGATAGATGGCGTTCAGTTTCCCTCCCCCTACAACTGGGTCCTCTCTTCATTGGATATTTAGATTGCATGGCATATGATACCTTCATTCTTCCTCGCTATTTTCTTGGCTATCACTTTGCATGTTTATTCTTCGGGCCAAGATAGTGGCAGCACCTTAGTTACCCAGTCAGTCTATCTGTATAAAAGATCCACCTCTTCTTTCCAGTCCTTCCAATCCTCAGCTAAAACCTGGGTATAAAACACAATCATTATGTAAACAAATCATCTATCTCGTGAGTCTCGCCTCAGTCTTCTTCCTCTCTGCGTCCCTCACAGCCGCAATCTCCTCCTTCGACGCATCAAACGCAACATGCACCTGGTTGAACGGGTTCTCCTCACTCTTATCAAACTCCTTCTTGACAAGCTCAATCCGCTGCTGTCGTCGCAACCCAGGATTCTCAGCCTCGATCTCCGGCAGCCGTCGCGCCTCAAACGCCGCATAGGCTGCCTTGTATCGTCTTTCGGGGTGGCGGTCGATCTTGCTAGTGTCCTTGCTCGTAAGGGAGAGAGCATCGAGGGCGTTGTCGATACCAGACGCGTTCAATGCGCTAGCTTTCGAAGAGGGAGCATCGTCGAGCTGGTCAAGGTTGAGTGTTCCCCGAGAAGAAGCGTTCTTCTTAGCGGCTGATTTGTTATTCTTGGGTTTGGAGGGCTGCGAGGCTTCTTCTGCGGCAAGGAGCGCATCGCGTTCGGCTTTCTTACGAGCGGCTTCGGCCTTCTTGGCTTCGGCCTCTTCTCTGTTATTTTGAACAGGGCATGTTAGTGCTTTTCCTTCACCTCGATTTCCGTTGTATATATTGTTTTTCGAGACATACTTCTTGGATGAATTCTTCGCGCCCTTGGCCCATTGCTTGTCCTCTTCAGCGGCACGCTTTTGGTCCTCGATGGCCTTCTTGTTGGCTGCAGCTTCAGCTTTCTGTACTCCCATAAATCATAAGTTTACAATTAGCTATAGGTCGATATCTATGGAGTTTTGGTTGGGGTAGAAGTGGTACGCACGCGAGCGTTTCCAGCAGCCTTCTTCGAGTTCTCGCCGCCGCCCTTTTTGCCGCCCATTATCAAATCTTCTTGTCCGTTTCTTGTGGGTTACTAGGATATGAGATTCCTGGTAGGATATATGTGGTAGAGGGTAGAGGGTTTCAGGACCGAGGTGAATGAGGCTTGCCTTACTGAGGGGCAAATTGAGTCAAGGCGCTACAATTCAATTTAGTTATCAGATGGCGGGGTGTATGACTAAGCTGATGTTTAAGAGTAAGCTGTCTTCGTAGTATTGCTTGGCATGTGATCGGGAAACCCTCGATCCAGGAAGGTGTCAAGGACATGCTGAGTATAGTACAGCGTGTGAATTGGTACGCTGAAGATATATCGATATGCGCATTTGTTATTATGTAGTTCTTTAAGAATGCTAGAGTGCCGCTGCCGCTGACAACTGATACTCTGCCGGCACAAGCGGCCAATCTCCAATCCCATCCAAAATAGCCAATGTCATGCCACCGCTCTGATGCATCTGCAGGTGGCAGTGAAGCAGGAACGGGCCTGGGTTAACAACCTTGTATCGTATAGCCAGCCAGACTCCAGTTGCTTTAGGAACAAACGGTGTAGGGTACGTATCGCGCAGCTGAGGATTTACCAAGTTGAAGTTTTCCGGCATCTCCTCCATTGCTTCTGCCACGGACGACCAGGTGAACGGCGTGCCACCTTTCCCAATAACAAAATACTTGTTCGAGTGCTTGTGCATTGGATGAGGGGGTTGGTTCGCCCCGGATACGTTGAAAACGATGTCAACCCAGGTGTCGTTTAGGGTAGACACGCTGTATGGGTATGGGATTGCGCTTGCGTTGAACAGAGCAGGACGAACCTCCTCTAACTCCAGAGGAAAGCTCCCATTTCCTAGTTGCCAGCGGTAAGCGGTGTGATAGTGATTAATATTTAGGATGATTGTCTGGTCCACGGTTGGCGCGGGGCGTTGGACAGGAAATGGGACAATGAGAGATTCATTCAAATATACTGTTTGCGGGGTGGTTGCGTCGCCAGTTTCCGTAATATATGGTATTGAAGCGTGCTGCTGAGGCCGACGCGAGGTATACGACATTGTTGCCGTGCCATTGATGATCTGATTGAGTCCGTTCTGGGCAACGCGGATCGTGTAGTCTTTAGCTGTCCTATTCTGTTTGAGCTCAACAAGGACTGAATACCGAGAACCCGGCACTATCCGGACGGCCTCAACAAGGACCGGCTCAATGTAGCGTCCGTCAATTGCGTAGACATACATCGGGTGCTCGTCTATCGAGAAGATCAGAGAGGCCGAGCCAGCCATACTGATCAGGTCCCGGCTGATGTAGCGAGTGCTGTCATCGACTCTAACAATTTCTTCTGGACCATAACCCGAAATACATCCGCTGTTAAACCCCTTGGGTAATATACCGGGGTCGCGAGGATGATTGCCGAAAAAGGAATCAATTGGAGGGAAACATCTATGGATCGGTGGTCAGTTCGAATCCAGTGGATGTAGGAGCCGAACTCACCCAATATCGGTCATTGTCTCATTCCCAAGGAGCTGTCTTTGCCCAACGGACGTAAGATCATTAATCCTCTGCTGGGGTAGACACCACGCAGAACCTTTCCCGTTGATCAGTATAGCATTGGAGCAGACGCTCTCAACGCCCGAAGCCACTTGTACTTGCCAAATATCTTCCGAAGTCAAGAATCGCCAGTCAGAAAGCATGACTGGCTCTGTCTTGGACTCTGCCCTAATCATCGCGGCGAGGTCTGTAGCATCTTGAGTAATCAGCCTGAATGGCTTCTCTACTGACCTCCTTGGCTCGACATAGATGGCTCCATAGAGACCATCTATGAGCTGGCCTCGGCTATGTGAGTGATATATATATGATCCGTATTCATCCGCTGTCCATCTATATATGAACTGATGTCCTGGCTCGATCGGCTCCTGCGATAGCCCGGGGGTGCCGTCCGACCACGGAGTGCCCAGCTGCGTAATACCTGAACGAGAATTAGCCAAGGACACAAGGCATTCAAAAGCAATATGATAAGGACGTCACTTTGCCCTGGTATTACCATGGAAATGTATCGACGTAGAGAACGGCATTAGATTTCTCACCCGAAATTCAACCTCATCTCCCTGCTTAACGCGAAGCGTAGGACCGGGGAGTTGGCCATTCGATAGGATAGCTTTGCGCACCACGCCAGCAACATTTCGATTCTCCCACGTCAGCCTCAGATCAAAGCGGACAGCCCTGCTCGACGCCCAGTGTGCCAGGCACAGGATGACCAGCAGGCTCAATCCGTCATAAAAACCTTTCATATCTGGTGATCTAGGACTGACCGAACACCACAGAGGGAAACGGGTCTGCTTTATATAGGTTCTGTTGGATCGCGTATTCTATTCTTAACATGGCAGACCCGGCTTCCCATCATGCAAGTAAAGGATCATAAGAACCATGGTCAATTTGAGAATATAGCCAATTCGAACTCGGGCTCCGGAATCCGCGTTACAGCGAAACATAGCCGCCGGGGAGTTTGTAACCCAACTCGGTACAGTCAAAAGGAACTACACCGTAGCCGAAGATAGCCAAGGCAGCCATAAGGCAAGGGGTAGCCGCTGGAAAGTGGGAACATAGATGTGGCGGCTTTCTTTTCGGAGAGTAAGGTGTTCCACGTATCTGGCTGGACGCTATGCAGTTGAAACGAGAACTGGCAAATCAGGAGTAGAAGATCGTGCGTCGTGTGTGTTCTATTTCAGTACGTGGAAGGGTGCAAGCGTCGACCGCATGCTTGAAGACCCGTCATAGTCGTGGTAGATGCAGCCTCTATTCCGATCATTCGCGTCTATTTGGGAATACGACGAACCTGGCAGGGGTGCCTTTGAGGTTGAGGCTCTCCAAACAATAACATAAAGCGCGAGTGAACCGCCCATCGCAGAAGTACAGTCTCAAGAAAAAGCAAATACTCGAGAATCCCTGCAGCACTTTGCGATACGAGGCGATGGTCTTTAGGCAATCGCAGTGGCAGACAAAAGCATTGCGCTCTGGGCAGGGGAAGCACTCGCTAAGACTTGCCGAGAGATCATGAGGCGCCGATCTCCTCAGATTGATGATGTGAGAACTGATAATAGCAGTAGGCCGTCCTACACTCTAGTCCTTACATGATAGCAGCGGCTCGGAATGTGGTCAGCTGCTGATGAGTGAAATCATGCCATCGCACCAAGGTGACTATACTCGTGATTCTGCATTGATACCACTTACTTGATTCCTGTCTACGACGGCCCTGTCATACCGTACCTCAACTCAAGTTGCATGAACATACGACCTCGAGCGTCTCTTCGGACGGTCTTCTAGTCTGCCAACGTTCAAGTGGTCATATGGTCCTCACTCTCTGCGCGCCCACCAAAGCATCTATGGCTGTCTGTGCGAATCGTCGACGTTGTGTGAGTTACGACGCCACAAATGAGGACGAAAGGATCTCGAAACAACAAGGGCCAGTTCAGCCGTCAAGCCGAATCCCGAGTAAGCCTGGGTATCCCAGGTGTTCCAGCATGTTCCGTAAGCCTGCCTGAGCTGGCATCGAGATCGTAGTCGTAGGTGGAGCAGACTTCTCCATGGTAGTTGCGCTGGGTGTCCTAAGCTTTGTGGCATTTGTGTTGAAACTGAATCTAGCGACTTCTTGCGGACGAGCCCTGACGGCGCTTGAAGGTCATGTTATAGAGGTCGAGTCGGATGAGGTGCCAGCGGTCGTAAGGAGGGAGATGCGCGGTGCAAATGGCAGGGGTGGTAACGAGAAGAGATTGAGGAAATCTCGGTCGTTGAGTTGTGCTAGGCTGGATCTTGCTCGACATAGTAGTCAAGTAGCAAGACTTAGTGTCATGGTAGAAGACCGAGAGTTGGCCAGTAAGGGACTGTGCAGGATTCGAGAAGCAGCCAGCCTGAGGCTTATCCGCTGTTGTTGCATGTGTTCGCTTACATGCGTTTAATTGTTACTAAAGTACAGTCAATTTCCCGGGCTTTTAAACAACAGATGTACATTCAATCTAAACTAGGACTAGGCAATGCTAATGAAAACTCATGAGGCTAATGCAGAGGGAGAGGCAACGGCTACTAAACAAAATCCGCAGAAATTCGCAAGACTAGGTCCCAAAAAATTTCAAATATCTCTCATATCAGTCGTAAATAGCTTCATGGGCGCGGTCACTGTTCATGCATCTCGTCGTCGTCATGTTCGTTGGGCAAAAATGGTTCATGCTGTTCATGCAGTTCATGCAGTTCATTCTGTCCATTCTGTCCATTCTGTTCGTTCTGTTCATGCATATTGTGTTGGTCATCAGTGGGTAGGGTCTGGTCAGCGCCACTATGATTTATAGAAGTAGCAGTGCTCAAGGGCTCTGTCACAAAGACTGTCTCCATGGATTGCAGAGGCCTTTCCTCTGGAGTATAGTGAATGCCGTCGATGGACGGACTCTCAACTGCAGTCAGCAGGGATTCCTCCGGCCCGCCCTCACTGAGCTGCGCTAGGCATCCTTGCTCCTGGGGAACAGCCTCAGTATTTTTCATAGGGGAGTCACCAGTATCCGTTGATTGTGGTTTCTCTAACCCACTTTCGCTGGAATATGCGAACTGCTCTTGTTCCCCGGAACCGGATTCAGCACTTCCCATGGAGAAGCTATCGGTTTCTATCTGAAGTGGCCCATCTGGCTCAGTTTCGCGGGGATATACCGACTGTTCTGGTACCTCGGAGACAAGTCGAGTGCCTTCTGCAAAGAAGTCACCACTTTCTGCTCCTGACGGTGACTGTCGCCCAAGCTCGATAGAGGGTATCGGTTCCTCTCGCTCTTCAGACATAATCTCTGCGCTTTCGGCAGATACGGTGACGGTTTCAGTTGGTGGTACTTCCTCTCGTTCGGTCACAGATAGTCCTGCCGCGGCAGTCGAAATGTCGTCCGAGCTTACAAATGGCGCTGATTCGACGGTGGATGCGAGTATCTCCTCTGGGTCTGGGATCGCAACAGATAGAGTTTGAGAAGTCGTATGTTCCGTCCACGTTTGGGTCGCAGGTTGCTGCAGTGAAACCACGGGTGAGGTAGTATATTCTGGGATGTACGTGGGAAATGGTCGCAAGTCTGACTCATACACGGCTGCTCGAGGGTTGAGGGCAAAAAAGATGACCAGGATGCTGAGGAAGACAATAGTGATATTGCGTCGGTCACTGGCAAGAATATAGATGTAGTTCACCAGCAGTGGCCGTAGGTCGATATCCTCTGACAACTTTGGTGTACGCTGGGTCCACTTTTGATTATCTTGTGATCTGCTGGCAGTAACCCCAGGAGATGTTGGTGGCAGATCTCCGCCTCGGGCTTGAGTAACCTGAGAAAGCGTATCGGCTTTCGGAGGCTTGGTTGTGAAAGCACGAACCGAAGGATCCACTGGTATATTCTCCGGTTCCTGCAGCAAGGCAATAGGAGGGCCGTTGACTATGTTCCTGTGCGACGAGTACTCGATCAATCGTTTCTCCAAATCTGCTCGAACATCAGGCGGCAACCACAGCCCAACCTCAACGTCAACCTTTTCCATCTCCTTCCAGGCCGCAGCCCAAGCTCCAGCCCTCATCAACCCATTGGCGGCGAACACCTTGACCTCCCATTTTCGGGTCGTATTCTGCCTCACGACCCGGGCCCCGCAATCTGGGCATTCCTCTCCTTCATCTTCCGTGCCGCTATCCTCCGGTACCAAGCGGTCTTCGCCATCTGACTCCGTTTCATCATGACCGATAAAGTGACCATGGTCTAGCCGGGGATGCTGCAGTTCCAAGCTTTCCAGTAGCCGCTCTTCAAGAAGGTCATATCCGTCTTCCGGGTGGGAAATGAGAATACCACGGTCACGAATAACGCCAGATCCAGTCTTCTCCTCGAGTAGCTTCCACCTCCTCCAGTACACCAGGGGCAAGCCCTCTCTCAAGATATTCTGACGTTTCGGATGTTCTATCAATCCAGGCACAGGTAGCGACGGTGGTAGCAGGGTACAGTGAAGAAGAACAAGGGGATATTCCTTCTTGATTTTCGGCTTCGCGGTCGCTCCCGTTGGGGAATAAAACGGGGATCTCTTGAACGGTGAGGAACCAGCGGAGCGAATGGAGATATCGGAAGTCCGTTGGCTACCCCGGCGTTTAGGCGGTGTCAGATGGTAATAATCATCCCCCTCATCCTCCGTGTGCATTTGCATTGCTCTAACCGAGCTAGGTTTGCGAAATGTACCTTCACGCTGCCGGATCGTATGACGGAGCTGCGGTACGTGATGATCCCACGGCTGTGCCATATATTCCTGTCCCTCGCGTATATTCATTCGTCGATTCTCACCTGGCGGACTGGTCAATGTCGAAGCAGGAATTGAGGAAATCGAAGTACAGCTTGATGCTCTCGACCGTATCCAGACAAGTTCACCTTCCTCCGCTTTGTTATTTTGTGTTCCGACAGGAGAATGGTGGCCAGAAGATCCAGAAGAGTTATACCCGCTGTCCTGCGCTGCAACTTGCATGCTTCTGTCAAGACTGCTTTCATCGCTGTGCTCCGATTGCTTTTCTGCGTTGACCGGGTCTGAAATCGCGGCGGGGACCGTAGTCGCCTCATGGTCAGACATACCTGGGTCTGCTTTCCCCTTGAGATGTATAATCTGAGAGTCAGTTGATTCTTCCATCTGCCTTTTAGTCGTGGACTTTATTGGCCGAATTAGTATAGACGCGTGTTTTCCCAAGCCAACTATATATAATTTAGTACGGAGACAAAACAGCGGCTTGGAAAGCAAGACCTACTGTAGCGAAACCGACACAGGAAAATATCAGTGCACTCGCCCCTTAGGTGAGTGATTCAAGGAAATGATACTGCCAGAGCCCATAATTTGGCACTCCAAAACTCGAAAGAGTCGATGATTATTCAAGTTCAAGAGGTGATAGTCGGTGTCAGTTGATGTGTTGGCGGGTGGGTTACTCTGGCAACCAGCGCGAGCCTGAGGCTCCAATCTAGACAAGAGGACAACGTAGGAGGCCCACAATCCTTCCGCTCATTCATCCTTACGATCAAGGATATCCTGATCCTGAAACATATATGTGCCGTTGGGTGTACAGTTACGTCCGAGTCCATCCTGGATATAACTGCGAGTTGAGTGCACAACGCCGCGGTAAAATAGGCCTTCTCGTAGCAAAGTATGACTCGCGAACATCAAAAAGAAGATATAGATTGAATATTAGAAGTCAATTCCATGCAACAAACGCTGTAGATTATATGTATATGATACAAGAAAGCAGTATCAATGGCGTGCGCTCATCATATTCAAAGGCCGAAATATGTAATGACCTAAAGACTCCATGGTTACCTTCGCCCTTGACTGTAACATATCAATGACATCGCTGAGCATAACACATAAGAGTTGACTGTGCGTGACACATATAGTTAGTCTCACTGAGGCGGAGGAGGAGCACCTTCATTAGTGCTCATGAGAGGGAAGTTTTGGTGTTCGCCAAAGTAGCTGAGAACATCTTGGGGTAAATACTCCAGCCAAGGTAATTGAGTGAAGGGAAGAGGCAGTTGGTCTTGTTGGTGAAGGGCAGACATATCGATGTCTTGACTCTCGATTAGAAAATCACCGGCCTGCGGATTCATGCTTGAATGAGTATCAGAATGCCTTGATGTCATGTGGCTGTCACTGGTGTGGTGATCAGCTGTAGTAGATGGTAAGTAGCTATATGCTGCCACTTGAGGGTTGAGGCCTGATGAAGACGAAATTTGAATGCTCTGATTGTGCGTTGACTGAGAATTCGGAGGCCGCGGTGCAGGATGAGGATATGAGGAGTTTACGCCGAGAATATTTGCCTCCGCGGCTGCGACTCGGCGGGGAGAAACCAAATGATCATGAGCCACATTGGAGATATCCGTGCGCTCAGTGTTTTGCGCATAAGAGCTCGAGCTTTGCTCAATGCCTGATTGAACTGAAACATCGGGGTAGCCATGGCGAGTTCGAGAAGAGTGAGATTGACTATTAGAAACGCGTTCGTTTGCTTGAGCAGCAGGCATCTGGTAGAGGAGGCTAAGGTTGGGCTGCGAGGAATTGGTTGCGTTACTAAGAGACCAGCCGATAGCTATATTAAGAGGTTAGCTGACCCCATGTGAAAGAAAGTACAGCGAACATCCTTACCTTGAGTAGGGTCCATCCTTGGTGACCGTCCTCCATCCATGGAAGAGACGTGGCCAGATGCGGACCTGTCCGAGGTATTAGCAGCACGCACTGGTTGGCGCCAATTAGACCCGGTAAAGTTCGTGACAGATAATGTCTCGGCAGTGCCCTCCATCTCCTCTTCAGTATATAACAAGGGATCCACTATCCCTTTTGCCTTCTGGTCCAAAACCGTCAATATGTACTTTGTACCTTCCCAGTAATTCTCCAAAGCCTTCAAAGCTTTGTAGCATCTCTGATAGTTTTCCCATGCGGCAGACGCGAGAAGACTATACTTCGTAGTGGGCTTGCGTTCAGATGAGCCAGAGGAGTCCATGAAGAACCCGCTGGTCTGATTGGCGAGTAATGGCTGGTGGGATGGCGAGGCAGATCGAGACGAGGGAGAAGAATAATAAGCACTTTCCATAAGGAAAGCACATGCTGCTATATACATCGGCTGGCTGGTAAAAGGATTGCCGATGAAACTCTTTCCATCTACAAGCTCGGAAAATGCCAAGATATCCGCGATTGTCTTTGCTGACGACATAGAAAGCTCTCTGCTATTCGGGTAAAGGTGTTGCATGGTGCCTCCAAAAGAGTTGAGAAGAGTGGGTTGGTGCAAGAGAACGATCACCGTGTGGAACCACTTGAGAGGAATTAGCATCCCTTCCAGTACAAATAGTTGATGATAAGGCTCTTACGAAATGAAGGAGGATAAAATTCGTTCCCTCCTTGGCCTTAACATAGGCTTGAAAATTAGCAGCATTGAAATGGAGCTTCGGGGATAACCGCTGGTAGATACCTTTGGTAAACATTGGTTAGTTTGGCATGAAAGCAACTAGAGTGACAGGACACTGTACCAGTTAAGTCACTTTCCATCCCAGCCAGTCTTTTCAGCGTATCTGGCGTGATACGGTTGGCATCTTGCATGCCATTTATAAGGTCCGTAACCCGCCCATACAAATGGATAATGCGGATAAGGGGTGGGAACGGCGATGGCCAGCCGTTGGGGAGCTGCGATTCCGACTGAAGAGGGAAGCGTAGTTCTATGTCCTCATCCCGCAGTGTCACTGGCCGTCCGGTTCCAGACGAGATCACTCTGTCGAGGAAGAAAATGCTCCAGAAAGTGTCTACTCTCTCACGCTCCCAGGCGCGCCGGTCTCCCCCCTCTTGTGGTTCCTTTATTGAGCCCGAACCACTTTGAGGTTCGTCATATTCATCTTCTCTCAGTTTCGATGCGTGCCCTGTCATAACCGCGCTGGGTGTTACACCACTTCGACCATAACTATAATCCAGGCCTTGCAACTTCTGCATCCCTAGATCTTGCGCCATTCGAATGGATATACCCAGATACATCCACAACCCACTATCACGGTTTGAACCGAATTCCTCATAGGCAAGCAACAAACACGCTTGGACAACGGAGAGCGTCGGGAATGCGAGTGAATCAACCAGGGCACTCATTGCTCGGTTCGCAAACGGTTGACCGCGGTCTGACTTCTTCATGTCCAGTTGGGGCTCAGATGCATCAATCGGAGGCGCCTGCGGAGGACTTAATAGAGGATGTGGCGAGAATCGAGCCGCTAAAGCACACACGGAATCAACCAGCATGGTATCGATTTTCTTCTCCTTCAGATCGCGAAGAAAGCGATCACGCCGCAGGAAAGGGAAGCTACAGCCCAAATGAATGAAAAACAACTCGCAAAGATGAGTGACCAGATTTCCTACAGGTAGGGCATCGTCCCGGTCATAGAAAGGGATAGTGTTGGCGTCACGATTGTGAGCGCTATCGGCCATGGGGTTTACACGATATACACTGTTGTCAAGGAGCTTCGGACTCCGCAGAGGTGAGATCGAGTCTATTGCAGAAGATTAGGTTAGCTGAGCACACGACCTAGGATAAGTAAAGGCGCGCCAGAGATTCATCTTCGGTGCGCAAGAGAGGCAGGTGTGAAGAAACACTAACCCGATGACAATGATGCATTACTTTTCCGTGAACCCCGTACTTGGACAACCTATGAACACCGTCAGTTGCTAGTAGTTACCGCATAGATAGAGGACGTATTGACCATCTGCTTAAACCCAGGTACAATGGCTGTGGGCCCAAAATATCTGAAGTAAGGGACATGGGTACGGCCGCTAGAGCTACCGGAAGTGCGATCTGAGAAAAAAAAATAATGAGCAAGGCTAGAGACCGATACAATCAATTTGTTTGTGGGACATACTGCTTTCTGGGCTCTCGCCCGCCGCTTGTTGATCATTCTCCTTTGTCGCATTCTCGTTTGCCGTTCGTCGGAATGAGTCCTCAAGTGGTGAACGGCGTTCTATTTTTAACGATTCTGATCTCTCGGAGGATTTATCGAAAGAGTCATTGCCCGTTGTCTGTGTGTTTTGTCTCAGGGGCTTTTGTGGTTGATTCTCAGTCTTCATTAGTCCCCGCGAAGCAGTCGATCCAACTGGAGTGGCTTGCGATGCTGTGGTGGGGGTGCAAGGCGCGGTGTCAGATTGCGCTCGAACATGGGAAGATTCGCTATAACCGAGGCACTTGTGATTGTAGTCAACGCATGTCCGGCACACTGTTTTGAAACGGTCATATGGGTCAGTCTCCCGTGAAGCCGTGAAGCCGTCGTCAAAAGGCGCAGGGGCTTCTTCTCACCTGGCTGCTCACCGGAACATCGTGTCTTGCGCTTGCGGCATGTAAGGCACCTGCTCAGAATGACATAGTATTAGCCAGCCAATCATCGCAACAAGCACACTCAATGGACGCGACTATGTGAAAAGAAGGAGGCTTACGCAGCGTTAACTCGTCGTCGCTTTGTCTGCGGCTGTCCGTCTGTAGCAACGAAGCGAATCTGCTTTGGAGCGGAAGGATGACTGCCGCCGTTCTTCCGGGATGGAGGAGGGCTCATCGCGAGCAAGTTGTCATCCGTGATCACAACACATCGGGCATTTGCGCGTTGTCAAACTGGGTCTAAGTAATCAAGCTTCGGCGGTGATGCGCTTATGGTATCGCGACAGAAGGGATCAACGGTCGAAGGTATACGTAGCGCGGGAAGTGTCTTGATGGCAGAACTTGTCCAGACGAAAAGTCCATGGGCGTGGCTTGGACGCACGCGGTGATCGTTGAGGTGGTGCCGCGGATAAGGATAGGATGACTGTTATTAGATGGAGGGGAGTGGAAGGACGAGCCGGGACCAGCGCCGGTGGCTTGATGAGATGAGGGGAGAGCAAGGTTAGACGAGCACAGTGACGACGCGCCCGGTGGCTGCTCGGTGATTTCTGTGCGGGCTTCGGTTTGTCTTGTGCCCCAAATAATATATGGGGTCTCAAGATTGTGGTAATCGTTAAACTTAGGAAGAAAAATTCTTTGGAGGAGTCAAGGGGAGGGAGATTGGCGCCGCGTACGTGCTGGATCGGTGGGATTCCGGGGAAATTGGCGGTTTAATGACACCCTACCTACGGTGCACCTGGATACCTTCTACACTTCCCTGGCCAGATTTTAAAGAACCAGCTTGCAAGGGTCGATCAGAATTTTCTAATAGAATACCTTTTTGACCGCTGATTAACTTCTCATTTTGTTTCGTTACTTTGAATACTGAGTACTCTTCTATGCATACATGTGGTTCCCCACAATATTGCACCAGAGACGGTGTATTAGGAGGTCCCTGACAACTATCCCCGGCCTGGAGAGAGAGTTTGAACGGTTTTTATTAATATTTGTGCGATATCGCAGGCGTATCGACCGTTTAACTTCAATTTACGACAGGAACAAAAACAAAGCAAGCTTACTGAGACTTCTCTGATGCAACAAACCCACCCCAGCTGCTCCACCACGTATCAAGGACCACCATGTGACCACCAGACTTTTGACTTCCGCTGAGCTCGGTTCCTCTTCTACACGGCCCAACGAATGTTCGATCGCAGTTCGCCCTGCAGATGTTCAAAGTTAATTACTAGGCGCTTGCTAATGGATACCGGCACGAAGGGCCGATTCTTGCAGTTTGCTAAGTTGCAACTCCTAGAAAGCGCACTCGGAGCAAGACCGTTTCATTCGCAAGCTCCCGACTCACGGGATCAGTCGCTCAAAAAGCAATAGAGTCTGGACCCAGGATTGCCAGGGGTCATGTGAACCGATTCTCAGGTTTCTCCAGAATCTCGGGCCAGACCCTGGTCACACAACTTCGCACTGGATGGAGCACCCAGGACGAACCCACTTAAAGTTGAAAGCTGGACCCAGTCGCTCGGGGGAAGCCCGGAGTCCAAGCTTGAACCTGACCGTCTGATCTACAGGCCGAACTTCTGAACTTCTGTTTCAACTCCACACTCCGCGGATTGTCAGTGTTCGAAAATTCGGTGTGCCGATCCGAACGGAGTTGATGCGACGCCAGTCGCAGGAGTTCTTTGGCTTTTGGGGAATTTATACGAAGGTGGAGGTGGCTTGAGCCAACAACTAGCCTGAAAATGAAAACAATTACATGGTCTAGATGCTAATCTAGAAGTCGAAATCAACATCGCCCGAAATCAGATGAGCTGCCCAGCTTGACTGGAGTAACTCCAGACGGTAGCTCAGACGATATCTCAAAACTTCGGCCGTGGGATCTCGATGGCCTCAGTTGTTCGCCCGTATGCAAGACCTCCTAGACGGCTAATCGGCTTTAGAACCTTGAGATCTATGACGTTCGTCTCTTGATCAATCGCATCTTCGCGTGCCCAGAACCGAACGCCCTCGATGATAGCTAAAACGCCGGTCTTCTTTCCGGGTGTTCCTCTGCTTTCAAATTCCTTGGTTTCAACGAGCTTGCCCTCGATTGACAGCATCGATTCTTTGACGCGAGCCGCCTGAACAATGGAGCTAGGTGCTTGGTGTAAACCAGATATCTCCCACTCTGATACTCCATACGGCGCATTGACTGCAGTTGCGTTGGCAGCTTCAACAAAGTGCTCTGAGATGATATTGATCACGCACTCCCCTGTCTCCGTGAGGTTCCTGAGACTATCCTTGGCTTTCTCAAGCGAACCGACAAACCCAACCGTGAACAGGGGAGGATCGTGGTTGATAACTTGGGCGTAGCTGAACGGTGCCAAATTTGCTGTCTTTCCGTCTTTTGACTTGGTGCTAATCAGAGCGATCGGTCTAGGGACCATCCCTGAGATTAAGAGCTTATAGTTATTGGAGACAGGCCGTCCCTCTGCATAAGGGTCGATCTCGATATGCTTCTTGTTCAGGCTTTCGCCGCCGTCATTGCCGCCATCGCCTTCCTTCCAGTCTGGCTTTGGAGGCTTGGAGAACTTAACCTCGGCATCACGCTTAAAGTCTGGTCGAGAGGCCTGGACTTGGTCAAAGTCGTCACTAGCTTTGAAGAATGCGGATGTTGTGGTCATGGTGGATTTCGGGCAATATCTTCCAGAAAACAACAGGCCGTGAATTTGTGGTGTACGATTCAGATGCCGAAACGACCTGCTAGCTGTTAACGCCGCCAGCCATGATCTTTGGTTTAGTACAAACTCACGGTACTGGAGAAACTTTGGGCAAAGCGAGCGACGCTCTAGGACTAAAAGCGATATAGGACATTTGGCCGACCTGTCGCATTAAATGACATAAAGATTGAGACATGAAGCGCCCTTCAAATGGGAAAAGGGATCATGTTAAATAGGTAATTCCACGGACTGAATGGGCCTTGCGCTTGAGCCTTTACTCTTGCTTTGAGCTCTTGTCGTGGCTTTAAGCCCCATCCTGACAGTGGCGATAAGGCCGCACTGCCGAGCTCCGGCCCGAACGTCTTTCCTCTTCCCGCAAAAACCCCACAGTTCATGGGACGGAAGTGGAACGCGGACGCTGCGGAGAGAGCAACGTCATTTGATGCTTTCAATAAAGATACTACTTAGATTCAAAGTACGGTGTACGGTAAGATAGGGGAACTTTCTGCAGGGAACTTTCTGCGACAACCTACCAGTCATTCACCTAGATGGAGTTGGAGAGAGCGGATTTCTCCTCATCCAGCATAATATTCAGAAGTCACCAATTCCTCAAAGCTGACAAGGGAGTAAGATATGGCAGGTTGAAGCTTTCGTTCATGATCCTATATCTTTCTAAAGTAGCACAAGAACAGAAACAAATGTGAGGCCGTGGTTACTCTGATGGCAAATAATGAAGTAATACCGCCTGACAAGCTGATGTCTCTTGGGGAGCATGGCAATGGAGTCTTCATTGGACTATGTAAGTTGTATTGTTGTTTTAGTGCTCACTATATGTAACCTTGAGAGTATGCCAAATCCGTATTCCCTAGCTGCTGACTACAGTCTCAGCAGGACCTGGTCAACCATTATTATCATTTGATCGAGTCCTACGGTCGTACTGGGCCGATGTTGCCCACTTATCAGGGATGTACAGACGGAAAGAAGCCAAATGTAGAGCTGCCGACACTTTAACAGACTTCTGCGTACTCATGTAGGATCGAAGCTCTACCTCTTCGTATATATGGCTGTGTTCGTTGTGAAGAATGTTGTCACACGGAAATACCTCCTCGATCTCTTAGGAAGGCACCATTGGGAAGAACAGGCGAGAGAGTTCCCAGCAGTAGAAACCTTATCCCATATCACCCATTAGCTGGGAAGGCCTTTCCACATGGGTGTACAGCAAGCCTCCCGTGTCCTCGTGACTAAGGCCTTCTTACGCCCGTTGGAGATGATCCACCCCTCACTTCTTATCTGCCGGTTTTTAGCAAGGATAATCTATTCCCAATACCATTTTCTGGTCTTTGGAGACATTCAAGGGTGAATCGCAGACAGCAATGGCACAGCAGGACTACGAGACCTTCGAGCTCGGAAACTGGGAGCTACAGAGCGGTTCCAAGCTTATCAACGCTCATATAGCCTATAGGACATTTGGGGATCCCAAGTCTCCAGCTATCGTCTATCCGACATGGTTCTCTGGAGGTATGTAGGATACTTTGGAGGAATAAGGTTCAGTGAAAGACGGAATGCTAATACAAAGACTCAGCCATCGCGGATAACCTCTGGCTCATTGGAGAAGACAAAACTCTCAACTCTAAGGACTATTTCATTATCGTCCCTGCTCTATTTGGCAATGGCCAGTCGACTTCGCCGTCCAATTACCCCGTAGAAGGAGAGTGGCCGAAGGTTTCCTTCTACGACAACGTGCGCGCCCAGTATAAGCTTGTCACCGAGCACTTTGGGATAACACATCTGCGCGCGGTAATCGGGTGGTCAATGGGCGGAGCCCAGACTTACCAATGGGCCACGCAATATCCTGACTTTATGGACCTGGCGGTACCCTTCTGCGCTTCGGCGAAGACGTCTCTTCACAACCAGGTTTTCCTGGAAGGCGTCAAGAGCGCTTTGCTAGCGGCAAAAGGTATCCAATCTGCCGGGTCTGGTGAAGGTGGTGTCCTTGCGTCTGGGCAGACTCTGAGGACATGGAACGAGGCTGAGAAACGAATCGGTCTGAAAGCATTTGGCAGGGGCTATGCTGGCTGGTGAGACTCGTCTGCTTGAGCCGTTGTGCGTGATTCTAACCGCTCGGCTTATCATAGGGGTTTCTCTCAAGCGTTCTATAGAGAGAAGCTGTATGAAACTGCCTTGGATTATGCAGACCTCGAAGACTTTATGCAGAATTTCTGGGAGGCGTGGGCTCTGTCGAAAGGTTCAACGAAACCCTCACGGCAGATGGACATTCTAGCTAACTGGGAATTCTCAAAATAGAACCGGGCAACCTCCTAGCAATGGCGCAAACTTGGCAAAATGGCGATGTCAGCAAACAAGAGCCATACAATGGGGACTTTGAGGCAGCCTTGGCAGCAATCAAGGCTAAGGTTTTGGTGTTACCTGCAAAAACCGATCTTTACTTCCCGTCTGTCATTCCTCAGATGAAGAGACATGAGCTGACAGCATTGTAGGCCTGAAGATTCTGAATACGAAGTTAAGTGTATGAGTCCAGGAATCGGGACTCTTTGTGTCTTTCCGTCGATTTGGGGCCGTGAGTACTTCACGGTTATAGTATTTTTAAGCTTTCTGACCTTAGTCGCAGATTGGGCGGGAGGGCCCGGGGATAGTAAGGATGATGTGAGATGGCTTGATGAGCAATTGTCGAGGTTCTTTCGTGAGAAATAGTGGCAGCCAACACTTTCTGAACATTTGACTTTTTGAGCAGGTAAATTGTGAACTGTGTCTTACCCTACGGTACGAAAGCCAGAGAGACAGCCTTTCGTTGAATAGTCTTCGATTCAAGCACATAAAATAAAAACAAAGTCATTACATTGATATCAGTTAGAATCCCAATCTGAAATGCTCCGGAGAATGGGGTATGCTGGTTGGAGCTTATCATGTGATGGGTGGCCAAGTTGGTTGCCAACAGCAAAGCGCTGAGTCAGCGGCGATCAGACGCCGTCAATCGACAGTTCAAGCCTTTACAGTAGAGTTCGGACTTTCTTCGCTTATGCGCTCATCGACCGATTCACTTGATACCTTCCCTTGAATCTCATTTCTTCCGGTTGTTTCTTTTGCTTTATAAATTTTTTTCTTTTTCTTCGCTTTATTTCTTCTGTCCGCCGTCTCAACTTCCGCTACCTCTGATTTCTGTACTACTACGAACCCCCGATCTCCGTCACTCTCGCAACTCCCCAGCACAAGGCAACACAGTCGCGATGGCAGCGGCACCGTCTACAACCCGTCAATGGGGTGTCACCCCTCCTATTTCGACTACTCTGCCAACCGCCCAAGAATTATCAGCGAACGACGATCTTATTGCAGAGCTGAAGCTCCAGAACAACTTCGAAAGTCCGGCGGAGACTGAACGAAGGTACGAAGACATTGCAGAATGAGCGTGGGGCGCAGCTTCTGATATTCTGTCTCTCTGTAGGAAACAAGTACTTCAACTTCTACAGCGCGTTACAATCGAGTTTGTTAAAGTGGTCAGTCGCAAAAAGGGCCTGTCTCAAGCAGCAGTGGAAGCAGCAGGAGGAAAGATTTTCACATATGGAAGTTATCGTCTTGGAGTCTATGGACCTGGTAAGCTCTGTCAATATAGTCTGCTCACTTTAGCAGATGTACTGATAAGCACTTTTTTCCAGGGTCGGATATCGATACTCTAGTCCTTGGACCGAAACACGTGGTGATTGATGACTTCTTTGCCGAGTTTCCTCCCCTGCTCGAAAGCATGGCTCCTCAAGGAGCCGTGGAGAAGATTACTCCAGTTCCGGATGCGTTCGTTCCTCTGATCAAGCTCGAGTTGTCCGGTATCAGTATCGACTTGATTTTCGCCCGCCTGATTGTACCCTCGATTCCTCTAAATCTTGATCTGAAGAACAATGACTATCTAAGAGGCCTCGATGAAAAGGAGGTACGGTCGCTCAATGGAACTCGTGTAACGGACGAGATACTGGAGTTAGTGCCGCAGCAGAAGACGTTCCGCCTTGCGTTGCGCGCAATCAAGCTGTGGGCTCAACGTAGGCGTCTTTTCGGAATGAATACAGAATCCATAACTGACGTTGTGAATAGGACGGGCTATCTACTCTAATATTGTCGGATTCCCAGGTGGCGTCGCTTGGGCTATGCTAGTAGCACGAGTGTGCCAGCTGTATCCCCAAGCGACCGGCTCCGTCATTGTGGGCAAATTCTTCCGGATTATGAACAAATGGGCTTGGCCTCAGCCGGTGTTGTTGAAACCAATTGAAGATGGTCCTCTGCAGATGAAAGTCTGGAACCCTAAGGTAAGCGCGCACTAAATGCCTTTTCGGGCCCAGCTGATAATGGTCCGAAGATCTATCATGGCGACCGGTTTCACTTGATGCCTATCATTACGCCGGCCTATCCGTCCATGTGCGCAACGCACAACATCTCTATGTCTACCAAAGCTGTAATCCTCCGGGAACTTCAGCGCGGCGGAGATATTGTGGACAAGATTTGGGCCAAGCAGGCAACGTGGAATGATCTCTTCAAGAAACACTCTTTTTTCACAAGTGACTACAAATATTATCTTGGGGTTACTGCCTCCAGTAGAACAAAGGAAGCAGAGTCGGTTTGGTCCGGCCTCGTCGAGTCTAAGGTTAGGCACTTAGTCGGAGCATTGGATCGAAAGCCTACCATCGCGGTCGCTCATCCATTCCCCAAAGGATTTGAGCGGATTCATATTGTCAGCAACGAGGAGGAGGCCGAGGCGGTCAAGAATGGCTCCCTCAAATACCAAGATAAGGGCACGAAAACAGAGACAACCGACGAGATCAAAGATGCGGCTCACCAGGCTGCAGCTCAGAGTGGAAGAGAAGACACCGACGTTCCCGGTGCAGCAAACAACACCGCCGCTGATGATGGTCGGATAATATATACAACGACTTACTATATTGGTTTGGAGTTAAAGCCGGTCGAACCAGGTATGAGTGGCGCATTGTCTTACCGAACTCACTGACTTTCCACAGGAGCGTCCCGGTCATTGGATATCTCTTCAGATGCGCAATTCTTCAAATCCATGTGTACGTCATGGCCTGGATATCAGCCAGGCATCAATGATCTCTCCATTACTCATGTTCGCAAGTGAGTTCGGTTTGGACCTTTCCATTCGGGTCAACATCTAAGTTTTGACTATAGTTACGATTTGCCCGAGGACCTCTTCCAAGAGGGCGAGGCTCGACCCACTCGACCCAAGAAGAAGGTCGTCAAGAAAGTGTCAGCAGGCGGACAGAAACGAAGCTTCGATTCCGTGGACGTAAGTACATACATTAAGATATACCTTGCCACGGTGTCTACCGTGCACGTCTTTTTACTAAATTCAGGCTGCCGCGTGTCGCATGGTGTCCGTGAGGTTCTAACTTTAGTTATAACTAATATCAACCTTGCTTCTAGGATCCTTCAAACCCCGCTGCAAAACGGCAAGTTACCGATGGTTATGCAACTGCCACCGCACAGCCTGCGTGAAAGCAGTTACCAATCAGAAAACTTAATACACGAAATACAAGCATGTCGGGGCAGGTCCCCATAAGGTCGTGAGAAAACATCACGGCATCATATACTCTGAATCTAGGGCGAAACATAATGGCAAGCCAGCCCGCGCTAATTCTGACTACAAAGAACAGTGACCTAGTGACTCGCCTTATGTCAGAAGCTGTACAAGGTTGGTGTATCTTCCCTATTTCCATCGTCTTTCTTTGGACGAGCTGTTGTGAAACCCTCCTTTCGTTCTTTTATACATCAACTGAACCGGCTACGGTCGGCACAAATCACTCCTTATCAGCCGCAAAGGCGGGTTTGCTCAAGGTGATGAGTTTTGATATCACGGTACAATTACTTGCATATTCTAGATTGGGCGTTATCTGGCAGGTTATTTAACCCCCTGTACGTACAGTGTCGTTTTTAATTTGCAGGTGTCTTGCAGTTAGGTCTAAATAGTCCAATAAAGCAGATATTCTCGTGGCCTACGGGTCACTCGGTCAATGACACCCAGGAATCTCTACAGTAGTTTACCTTAGCAAGCCATTCTACGTAAAATCCTACCCACCGGTTCTGGCTTATTATCCTTACATACAAACAGATAGGATATTCAAAATCTCTATCTTTAGCTTTGTACTTCAATCAGCTAACCCCAATTGTCTACTCAGCTCCAAGCCTCAACCAATTCATACAGCGTAGATTCACCCCCAACATTCCCCGGAAAGACCACAAAGGGCACGCCCCGATGGCGGGAGGTCTCCTCGTAGCACCTCCAAAGCGGCACGCCCGCCGCAGCCTGGCCAACAATCAAGGCCCGTTTCATCCGGAGACCTTTTGTAGCTGCGTCGGAGGATGTAATACCACCCTGTTTCCGAATCCCGCGTCAGTTTCCTTCATGAGTTCTGAGTGGAGAATCAATACCTTAGCAATAACATATCTTGGCCGCACCTCAATCCCCTCCAGGACACCAACTAGTGCCTCCGCGACTCTCGACCCGATCTTCAGCGACGAAATCTCATCGTCACCTTTCACAAGCGCCCGACTTGTCATGACAAGCGTATCCTTCCCGGCATTTAGATAGCTCTCTGTCTGCGTAATGGCACTCTGAATCACTTCTGCCGCCTTCTCCTTCGACTCAATGAGATCTTCAACCCGCATTTCAATCACGGAGAGAAGATCGCCGCGACGCTCAATGAGGACCTTGAGCTGCGCAGTTGTCTTGGGCACATAGGAGCCTGCGAGAACGAGCCCGCCTGTTTGCCGGGGGCTAGGAAGTTGCAGTTCCGCTTTTGTAATGGGAGGTTTGTGAGGGATGCCGAGGCGCGTCGAGACGAATGCGGCGCCGGTGCGGTAGATGTACCGAAGGCCTTTTGCTTCGGCTTCACCATTAACCATATCAGCACGTCTACAACCCAATTGCAAAGCAAGTAATGGAATGCGGAGACGACGTACCAAGTAACAACCCCATGACAAAAACATGCATATCCGACTCAGCTGCCGCATTGGCAATCACTATACCACCAGCAGGGAAGCTCAATAGGCGATCTCTTACGCCCTCCGGCCCACCAGTGCGGATATCATTCAGTGTCACAGAATGGATCTGCTCAGCGGTAAACCGACCAGGCGCCTTCTCGAGGATATAGTCCCGCAGATTGGAGCTCTTATAGCCGAACGTTGCGTCACGGGCAAATTGCGTTTGCCCTGCCGGGACTAAGTCTTCACCTTCGAGGACGTAGTGCACGTCATTGATCGTATACCGCCCCCCTTGGAAGAAGAACGGTGCTAGAACCCATGTTGGCGCAGTTGCATTCCCGTCCGAGACGGAGTAAAAAACACTCTGCGCAACATCAACCTCCAACGGAAAATGCCCTCTTAGCGTACTATCACCCCTAAGGACGATATCTAGACTCTCTCTGCTCAATCCCGTCTCCAGGGCAGCAGTAAGGACATTCTGGCAGATTTCACGGATGAGAAGTTCCGCTTCGTCAGGAGGAAGCGCGCGCGAGTTCGTCAAAATAAAGAAGCCGGCTGAATTGGTACTGAATTCGGCGACAAGCGTGTGAATATCCCAGACTGTCAAGACAGAGATGTCATGGCAGGTTTGAGTGCCTGTTGGGTCGTCGTCGAGGACGACTAGACGGCGTGGGTGGGTAGATGTGGAGAAAAGGTAAGTGGCTATTTGGGAGAGGGTATCGGCAGAGTACTCCGGGGGTAGAGTGTTGAGGGTTTGGGTAAGAGGAAGGGGCGGGTATGTAGCCATGATAGAGTGTACTTTCTTCAGAATTGATTGAGGAGTAATGGACGTTGAGGAGATGAAGGTTGTGTTTGTATGTAGACGAGGGATCGGACAGTTCTGCGGGGTTGATCGGAGTTTGTCCGTAAAGTATAGAGGGCAACCAAACAGTTCATTTACATTGTCAAAGACACTCGATTCCTCTCATGCCAGTCAAGTTCGAATCTTTTAAGAACACCAGGAGCGCCAGGACATGTGCGAAATATGTATGATGCAAAGGGGTCGTGAATGTGATAGGGAGCAGCAGATGCAAAGGACAGGAAGTCAACCACTCGCAAACAAATGAACAAGCGACAAACAAATGAATGGCTGTATAGATCCAACTTCGTAAAACATTTGGAGGAGGACAATTGCCCAGTGTCGCCGTTGCATGAAACCAATAACCAAAACCGCCGTCAGTATATCATGAGTCCGGTGCACAGAGAGACAGAAGGATTAGCAGTAGATATACGTATCGAGACAGGCAAAAGAAAAAAGGGAGAGAACTCAACCAACCACGCTGCGGAAGCTGAGAGCTTCGAGGAATCCGCCAAGGTCATCCTTCTGCACCTCGACCACGCAATGCTCGAAGCTGTCGATGCGGACCCGGGTGTTGGTCTCCTGCACGACTTCCTGAAAGGCGATGCCGAATCTGTTGCGCAAAAGGTGCTTATTCCCGCGCATGTCTTGTTCATCCTCGGAGTCCGATTCAGACTCGGATGATGATGACTCTTCTTCGGATTCCTCCTCTTCGTCTTCTTCGCCATCGCCCGCCCTAGCAGCTCGTTCAGCGACACGTTTCGCCTTTGCTTCTTCTTTCTCTTTCCTCTTCTTCTCCTTTATTTCTCTCTTTTTCCGGCGCTCTTCCCGACGCTTGTGCATGGCAGCGAAATCAATAACGCCGCCTCCGCCGCCGGTACCGACGACAACGTAGAGACCCCGATCTTCGTCGAGTCCAGCAAGCACGAGCGGAGTGCCCGCTGCTCGCCTCTTTCCGATCTTTATAGCATCGCCCCGGTCTCGTTCTTGTACGCGGATGGCTTCAGCAACCCACAATGCCAGCTTAGTCAATGCTCCCGGATTCGTGAAAAGTTTAACATCAGGTCCGTCCTTCACAACGGCAATGCGGAAGGCCCGTAGATGTCGGATTTGATGCTTTGACAAGAGTGATGTGCCGGTGCGAAGGATCGCTCGGTGCAGATGCTGGGCAAGAGGAAGCGCTTCCAGGAGAAGCGTGGGCGATTCTGACGTTAAAGACAGTGCATCATACGCCGTCCAGAACCGGGAAAGGAGATTCGCCGGATCCGCATTAGCTTCGTCAGAGCCTGAACTACCTTCTATCCTCCTTAGTCGGGGTATGCGCTTAGCATCCCACGCGCCCGGGACTTCTTCGGGCCCAACCTCTAGGATGGCGCCTACTATGACACCTACATCAGTAGCCGAGAGACAGGCCTTCCAGCCCCAACACCGTACAAAGCCCCAGCCTTCCCGTGAAACGGCATGCCCAGGTGCTTCTGGAGGTACCAGTCCGTCTAACCCGTACATTGGTGCATACTTAAGCAATCGTTGCCGTAGGACTCGCTTCAATTCCATGTCCATATGCGTGTAGTTTTGATGACATTGCGTCAGGCTGATTCCCATCTTTGCCAGAAGCTTATGCAATCGCTTTCGCCCATTCTCCGTCCATACATGTAGCCTAGAGGCCAGGTATGGGCTGTGTAGCATGCTCTCATATAGAGACCAGTGTCGAACGAGGATGAAGCGAGGCTCAGGAGACAGTCGGATAGACTTGTCGGTGGGTGATCGAGCAGTAGTAGGAATGACGCCCGCGATCTCTCCTCGTATATCGGCGTTAGGATCCGGCGGATTTAATCGATGGACTTCGTCGCGTAATATTTGCCGTATTCGCTCTCCCCGCTCTCCACCCCATCCCGCTAGCCCTCCAGACTCTGATGAGCTCGAGACACCCACGCCAGACATAGTGCGGCCGCTAAGTTCCAAGCTACAGACCCCAACGATGGCCAGCCAGAGGAGGTCGTTGTCTTCACGGCCCAATTCTGATGCAAGGGAGTACATGATGGAGGATATAGGTTCGGAGTAGGAAGTTCCGGAAGAATAGTACTGATGTAAGATGCTTTCGTGCTTTCCTTTCAGTCGGAGCAACCGTCGTCTCAACGAACGCGCGGACGGCTCTTTTGGCTGCGCGGGCGAAGGAGAATCTGATACGGGCGTAACAGAGCGCGATGAGTTGGAGGAATCATGTCTGGTGCGCGCTCGTGTCCGGGTCGGTGATGAAGCTATAGAT
The DNA here is from genome assembly GCF_047715535.1 of Aspergillus foveolatus. Classification (NCBI taxonomy): domain Eukaryota; kingdom Fungi; phylum Ascomycota; class Eurotiomycetes; order Eurotiales; family Aspergillaceae; genus Aspergillus; species Aspergillus foveolatus. The sequence goes on from NW_027396065.1 coordinate 1,315,842, forward strand.
GATCCCTAGGCCAATATCAGCAGTCAACAATTATAGCAATCAATATGAGAACGTACAGAATTACTCCGCCTCCGCTGTCGAGGCGGCCCATCATCTTCATCGAACTCCTCGTCCTCGTCATCCTCCCGGGACCAGGACTTGCGCTTCTTTGAGTCGGTGCTCGACGGCGGCTCATCATCCTCGTCCTCATCATCGCCATCATCATCATCATCATCATCATCCACCTCCGGCATCTCCAACAACGCACAATAAGCCTCTCTCTCTTTCTCCATCTCTTCCTCGATATCCCCATCATCATAAACAACAACTCCGCCCCTTCCACTCCCAAACTTATACGAGACAGTAATACATCCTTTAACCACACCAGGCGTCCTCCGCGCGGAGTTTTGCTGCTGCGTCCCCTCTCCGCCGCCGCCGAAGACATTCGCCAAATTCCACGGCCGCCTCGCGTCAAACACCCAAACTTCCACGCCGCCCATATCGTCCGCCCCTTCTTGATTTTCCCCCCCATTCAACCCTAATATCTCGGCGAGATCCACGAGCCCACCAACACCTAGGCAAACAACCACGCCTCCACTGCCTCCGTTGCTTGTCTGCATTGGCCGGACTAGCTCCTCGCCCGCGCGCGCGAGATCGCCATACCCAGATACAGGGTGAATCTTGTGCGGTATATAGTCGCGTTTCAGGAGGGCGGTTAGGATGCGGCACGCGCAGAGGGCGTCAGGCTCGAGGGCTGCGAGGATCAACACGGGTGGAGAGAGGGGGTGATGTGAGCGGAGGAGCTGGAGGTAAAGGTGGGATATTAAGTGGCGCGGGAGATACATGGCCGAGCTGTCCGTCTGGTAATCTGTTTATTTGTTCGTCCGGGTCGCAGCCGATTGCGTCGATATTGTTGGTGCTGGTATATTAACGCGTCGAGAGGACATTTATAAGAATGGCGTGGTAGGTCATAGGAGAAGAGAAAGGAGAGATTTTCTAGATATGGACTTGGGCCTCGCGAGGCCCTATAGATTCAATGGAGGAAAGGCAAAGCAAGCGGGCCTGTAGAGGGCGGATGTTGCTTTTGGTGGCTCGGTTTACTGTACGGGAAGCCCAATTTGGTCGCGCAGATAGACGCGTTCAGGGCGCGCCGCACGTGCGGAGTCCGGCGCCAAGCCTTCTTCAAAGTTGACTCTCAGCGACAGCAAGGTAGGGTATGCGATTCCATTCTCCTCATATGTCGCTGTTTCAAGAGAGTGTTGACAAATTTCCTGATGTGGTAGATAAAAAAAGGGTATTACTAGAATGTCTCTCTAAACGGGTTTTAGCCGGGCGCGCGAATGCCAGACGATACATGGGTATGCTGTACAGGGTAGAAGTCTTGAAAAGCGGGCTAAAAATGATTATCCAAGAATCTATGAGACGAAACATAAATCCAGTCGGATCAGGCTATGTTCTTGCCTAAGGTAGAACCGGTGAACCAGACGGCAGCACACGCTCCTAGGACTGACAGGCCGATCAAGCGCTTTTCCCAGGGAGTCTCGTCGGTCAATCTCGCAGGACCGACGTTCCTCCTCTTCACTTCATATGGAGGCGCACTTCTTGTTTCTTCCTGCTGGGATGTACTGTTGGCGACAGCATAGTCCTGGGAAATTGTCCGCCACTTCTCGACAAGCTGCGCAATCTCGATAAGATCCTCCTTCAACGAACCTGGCTCATCGGCATCTATCTTCTCAACTTCGACGCTCTGCACGTTCCCGAAAAAGTCCACCACAGTCCGAAGGCGGCCCTCCTGCTCACCGCCAGGGAACAAGTCCCATCGCACCCCGGGGTTCGAGTGGATCTTCGTTTCATCGTACGAGTCAAATAGGTCGCCGAGCGTTTGCTTCGAATCCAGGCTCGTCACCCGATTCTCGAGGAACTCGAGCACGTAATAGGTCCAACGGTCAATCACCGCAACACCCACATCATTATCCGCATGGTGAGAGTAAGACGACTGGTCGAGTTCGCTGGACCCTGTCGCAATGATATTGGGCGAGTAAAAATGAGTGTACATCGTGTTCGCCTGGCAAGTGTCGATCATGAACAGCAGCTCATGGTAGCGCTTCTTTTCCCACATCTGACCGAACGCATCCGCCAGATCCCACGCGCCAATCTCCTCAGCGTCCTGGAACTTGAGAAACTGATCGCCCCCATGACCGGTCATATAAACGAGCACGTTGCTCCCGGCGTCTGATCCCAGGCGTTTGCTGCGAGGAACGTCCTCGTCCAATCGGTCAGTCAACAGACGGATGAAATTCTCCACTGTAACCTCATATCCGCGATAATCCACCTCGATATTATCACCGTATAAATCCACCGCACGGTCCGCGTTACTGTAAACCGTTCCGGGAAAGGCATTTCGAGGGTTGCAGGCCATGTCATCCGGAAGCATGAGGATTATCTGGGAGTCGGGGATACCCAACCGCTTCACGGTTCGATAAAGAGAGAGGACATTTGCTAGATGGCGGTAATTAAACCAAAAGCGAGAGGTTGCAACGAGGACAGCCCAGTTGGACGTATGCTCCGCTGAGGCAAAGACCGCGAAAAGGAGGGTTAGAAGGAAAGGGAGGGCTTGGAGCCCAAAGTACGGAGACATGGCGAGAGACGAAATCAAATCATAATAGGGAGAGAAAAGAATGGACGATGAGATCGCAACCCTCAACCGCGGCTGACTAACTTGCACTGCGGACTGTTGATCCCGCTTCCATCATAGAATCGAGAAAGAACTGTGGTTGTTGTAAGCTGCTGTGTGGAGAAAGTGGCTGTTCCGGGGCTGTCATAGCGGATTATTAATGGAAATCAGTGCCAAGCCACAGTCCTCGATTTCATACTCTATAGAACCTAAGGCAACAAAGATATTGAGCATTATGTTCATCAGCAGTACGAAGGTGCAGGTTATTGCCTCTTCGCTAAGCATACAAGTACATCTATTCATTATCCTATAATCCACCTTTCTGTCTCATATCATCCACTCCGCAAGCAATGGGTATCTCAGCAAAGAGAAGCGTAAGTGGGAACCCTCGGAAGTCCTGGATACACAGTTTCTACCATGTCATGGTTCGCGACGAAAGTCTGCAATCGAACGTCAGCAATCAATCGGCTAGTAGCTATGAAGTCTTACATTTGGGTGCTCGGGGCTCTTTTGCACAAGAGTCTGTCCAAATATCTGCCGCATGCCTGCTCCCCTAATACACGAACGGAAAAGCGGTTAAGCAAAAGGATGTCAGAAAATGCCAGTTTATTCACCGTTCTCTATAAGACCTCGTTATATTCTCTCACGATAGGAACTTTCCTTCCAAGCGGCTTCGGAGTTCTTCTGCGAAGATCATCTGGATTGCGGGCGAATAGTGCTTTACTACAAGCCTCAAACCAGAGAGGTAGCTCACTGGTGATTCAATAGTTCCAGTAGAGCACATCATCTCTCACCTCGGGCGGAGTAGTCAAGATTTGCAAACCAGAGATATCATAGTTCCCTTTCCATTGATACGTCGGCAGCCCAGCTTTTCTCTGGCCGCTAATTCCTAAATTGCCTCTTCCGGTCGAGATTCATCCGGGTCGACGCCGGTGAAATCAGATGGATAGTACAGAGCTATACTGGTGGCTCCTACCAGGAAATCTGGATCCTACACAGCCTTCTCTCCTCGGCTGTTGGGAGGTCTATCGCTCGCGGCGTCTGTCAAAGTACCGACCGTCCATATCAGAAGACAGATACCTACTTTGTATAGACACCTTAACTGCTGAAACCTCTTTGTGGAATCAGCCCCAGCGTTGTGATTGAGCATAGCATCTCGATAATCCCGATACCGAAATTCCTCACGCGAGAGGCGAAGCTTTGCCATCCTTCTTTGGTCCTCCATTTCGTCGTTGTTCCCTTCTGGCCACACTCGTAAGTTGTAGAGGTCGTAAAGTCATAGTTATTGCCAGACGGCATCGCAGTCTTACACCCAGTGGGTACCCAGGTGGTATCAACACCTGTCGCCTTCAGTGCAGGCAGCTCTCGCCGCCGCCGGCGCAACGTTGTCTTCCAGGATAATGCCATTCCTTAGGCTTGAAACATGAGTTGTCCGGGCATTCCAAAGAGGTGAGCTCATGAAGAACTTTTCAGCATTGTCTGCTCATAAGGATATCTATTAACGACCGAAAACAGAATGTGGTCTCAGCTGATGACTTCTAATATACGAAAGACTACTCACCGTCGAACTCTAGCCTCCGCTGCTTTTTCTTCTCTCGGAGAGAACTACCACATAAGAGATGAGAGAACACTTGCGAGGCGAATAAGGACGACGCTGCCCCCCTGTAGGATCAGTAGACCGATGCTCTCTACGTGCGTTGATGAGATTAAAGTTCAGGGAATGGCAATATCCTGGGATATCGGCCATAACCACCCACAATGCGTCAAACCGCGCCTCGTAAATGCATGCATTACACGTCACAATCTGACTACTATCGACGGCCGGTAAAAATGCCGAATAGCAGTGCCAGGATTAAGCTCAAGGGTGCCCAGGAATTGTGACAAGGTTATTTGCTCCCAAAGCCTTCGAGAAGATTGCCATGCGTTCAGAGGATAGAGTATAGATCGGAAGAGAGAGATCTGGTACGCCAATCAGACAATCAGACTGCCCTCAGTCAGCCTTCCGTGTTTCAATGCCTGACAGCCTAAGGCTCTTTCCTCATCAATCGCTGGCAGCAATGACGCAGGGATCCATAATGGCGATCCTCTCGACTACCAGGCGCCCAGGTGTTTGGCACAGACTCCTGTACGAAGTACTTAGGTAGTATGGTATCAGCGAGTTGGAGACCGGCCAACAATCTTCCGAGCTTGTGCCGCGCCGAGGATTTCTGCCGGGGCATTCCAACAGTCTGTGAATGGGAGATAGAACCCATCCTGGTTTCTGGTTCTTGTTCAGCTTCAAATATTTTCGATAATGATGATGATGATGTAACTTGCCTTACCACTCTTCTTGAAGCCTAACAGAGTAGACTAGCAACGTAGTTGACCGGGTGATCGGAGTTAGCAGCGGTGGGCCGGCCAAGCAGCGAAAAGTTTTCGGGTGCGTTCCCTAGCCCCCCGGCCACGGCCAGGTTGTCGCCATCCCTTCAACCTCCAGCCTCTTCCCGCGGTCTTCAATTTCTTTTCTCCCATCCTACGCAAGGCCTCTCAATTGCCTACGCTCAATTCGTCTCCACTCTTCTCTTTCTCATCCCTCGTTTCGTTTTTTCTCTCCTCTTCCTTCTCTCTTGTGTATCACCCATCACATACATCTTTCACAATGGCCGCTAAGATCGATGCTCCCGCTGCTGCCCCTGCTCCCCAGCTCTCTGGGCTTCAGCTCTACTCCAGATTCGCCTTCGCTGGTGCTGTCTGCTGCTCCATCACCCATGGTGCTCTCACTCCCGTCGATGTGTAAGTCGCTCTCATTGCGCTGTTTGTCTCAATTTTGCGAACGCGCGCCTTTCCGGACGATCCGCCGCCTGTGCATTGAATCGTGCGCTGACATGCTGCTTCTTCGCGCCTTACAGCGTCAAGACCAGAATCCAGCTTGACCCTGTCACATACAACCGTGGTATGATTGGTGGCTTCCGCCAGGTCATTGCCAACGAGGGTGCTGGCGCTCTCCTTACCGGTTTCGGTCCTACCGCTGCCGGTTACTTCCTCCAGGGTGCTTTCAAGTTCGGTGGTTACGAGTTCTTCAAGCAGCAGTGGATTAACCAGCTCGGTTACGAGTCTGCCTCCAAGAACCGCACTGCCATCTACCTCGCCTCTTCCGCTACCGCTGAATTCTTCGCCGACATTGCCCTCTGCCCTCTGGAAGCTACCCGTATCCGTCTTGTCTCTCAGCCCGAGTTCGCCAGCGGTCTCATGAGCGGTTTCTCCAAGATCCTCAAGAACGAGGGTGTCGGTGCTTTCTACTCTGGTTTCGGTCCCATCCTCTTCAAGCAGTAAGTACCCGAACAGCGCTCTAGTCACCTTGGCCTCTGCTAACTCAAATTTTTCCAGGGTCCCCTACACCATGGCCAAGTTCGTCGCTTTCGAGAAGTTCTCTGAGGCTATCTACGGCTTTGTCGACAAGAACACCCTCTCTGACGGTGGCAAGACTGTTGTCAACCTTGGTTCTGGTCTCCTTGCTGGTTTCGCCGCTGCCATCGTCTCCCAGCCCGCCGACACCATGCTGAGCAAGATCAACAAGACCCAGGGTCTCCCTGGTGAGGGTACCACCACCCGCCTCATCAAGATCGCCAAGGAGCTTGGTCTCAAGGGTTCCTTCTCTGGTATCGGTGCTCGTCTCTTTATGGTAAGACGAATCTCGTAAATTGCGCGTTTTCATTCTGCTAACACGATTCCCAGATTGGTACCATCACTGCCGGTCAGTTCGCCATCTACGGAGACATCAAGCGTGTGCTCGGTGCTACCGGTGGTGTTGAGATTGCTCCCTCCAAATAGACGATCTTGGGATTGTGATTGTTTTGGTGTATTATATTGCGCACTAGATTTGCCTTATACATTGTTCTAGTAGATTTTTCACTGAAAAGTCTTTTAACGACCATTCTATTTTAGAATATATGACTTTGCCAGATGACTTCATCTCTCAAAATCCAAGTACCACCAATTCTCCAATGGTATAATCTGTATTATTCTGAATTCCGGGCCAAGAAATAAGGAACCAGATTTCGCATGTTTAATCGCTCGAGTTCGTAAGACTAGTGTGGCTTTGGTATAGCATCTTATTGCTTACCGGCATTGGTGGATTCAAAATGACCGAATACTGCTTTGGCAAGGGTCTTCCAGTGACCAGCCAAGACGCATAGACAAGGCCCAAAATACTAAGATCGCTTCGGCCTGCAGCAACCATAGAATTGCAAGTAAGGAACACATACCATCGGAACAGGTAGACTACACCTTGCATCTTGTCAGCACGAGGATCTTGACAGACGCCGAAATACAAAACACCGCACTTTCTGAGCAAGGACAGTTTCCTTTTACCTTATCATCCTATTATGTATGAGAGCACGTAAGGTAGCTCAATAAATCATTGCATATACAAATTCCTGGGTTGGCGAATAGCATAGCCCAACAGTGACCCCGGAAGCTCAATATCTCGGAGGCAAGGTCGAGGAGCGCCAACAGCGAAAGGACGATGTAATGGATATATGTATTGGCAGCAATTCAAGTCGCTACCGGAATAACAGATATCTGTGAGTCGGCAGATTTCATGTGCTAAGATGAAAAGATGTCTTTGTTGAGTTTTGAACGTGTAGATTTGACGTCTGTGCTTTGTTGACCCATTTCGCTGCAGGGCGGGGAGGTAAGAGAGCCAGTTTGAGTTTGGCCATAAGTGCCATATTATGGGAGATGCGGTATTGGAAGCCTTTCGAGAATGGGATAGTCCAGCTGGTAAAAGGAAACTCACCATGTCTCCAGAACAAGAAGTACTTACGAAGTGTAAGTCAGTCATGAGCCCTAATCACCTCAAGGGTTCACTCTCCGACTGTCGCGGTAATTGTCACTCATCTGATGATTCTTCCATCATGGTGGTATTCTCGAAACTTAAAAAAAAAAAAAGAAAAAGAAAAAGCAATTGAAACGGATGTACGCGGTATATGATAAAAGAAGGAATAAAGATTAAAGTAGAATTCCTCACCTATGTAGGAAAATAAAAAAAAAAAAAAAAAAAAAAAAAAAAAAAAAAAAAAAAAAAAAAAAGCCGCAAACTGAGCGGTTCGGTCCTCGATAACAGATGTATTACGAGCCTTGATGAAGGAGAGGGTGTCACCGTCAAACGAGGAGCTCGTCGCCCCAAAGGGAATATTGCACGCAGCTTGGATGCTTGGAAGTGCCACTTGGTTCTCTCATCTTCTTAATCAACTTGCTTCGTTGTATTATTGTAATTTCGTTATTGGAAACTTCTGACAAGTTTCGAAAGACCTTGAAACATACCATGAAGACTCGAAGGCAGGGAACAATCCGCCTGCCTCTCTCAACCTCTGCCAATACTATCAAGTACAAGGAAGCAAAGGCCGCGGGGTCCATATGAATGAGCTGGAAATGGACCATGTTTCGAGGCTTGAGGAACTGTCTTGTTATGGTAAAGTAAGCGGACAAAAGATACAAAGGGCTGAGGTTTTATTCATACTAGATGATATCCAGAGGACAAGGCAGTATATCCTTGGTTGATTTCCCATCCAATATGGGCTGGATAGTCGCTTCCTTATAATGTCTGGTTAGTAACAATCTTGGTCAGTCTGTCACTGTACATGTTAGGCCAACCCCAAGCTACACAAAAATGACAAACGAAACAGGAATGGTGTGCATTAGGCCTTTCTGCCTAGATCCCGATCGACGTTGCACGAGGGCTCGAGTCGGGCTCTTGAGTCTGCCTAGAGGTAAGATCTATTCCAGAGTCCCTAGCTGAGCGCCACGTTTAAAAGGCCTCGGGAATGCAGTGTCTTACTGTCGGCCAGTGAGAAGATTGAATGTTGTTTGCTGCCATGATGGATCAACAACCTTGCTGTTGATTAAAATATAGTGTGGCTGGCCTAGTCATTGAAGATCCAGCTGGGCCTCCTCTTCCTTTCAGCAGCTCAGCTTCCTTCTGATCCTTCGACACCATCTCCTAGACATCGCTTTTGCTTTTCGAAACTGGTTTTCTTTCTGACTGAGTGCTTTGGGGAACATGTTGATGATTTATTTCTAAGCCTTTCTTGTCCTGCGCCGCGAATTCCATTCGTTTATTCGCGGTCGCGCTCTTCGTATTCGGACCCGTCTCTAATTCTCCAGCCCATCCGTGCACACAGGCTGTTACTGTCGATCAATATCTGACGCGGAGGGGACACTGAGCAAAACATCGTTTCCCCAACATTCTCTGCTTGAGCACTCGTCCGATCCATCATGGCGACAGTTTCTCATTATCATGAGATTGGCTCACCAGGTCAGCCAGCCAGGCAACCGCCAGGACATGGCTCGTCTTGGAGAGTTCTGGCTCTAGCGTCTTCTCACTCAGCACTTGTTGGGTATACAGCAAATCTCCCGTGCTCGTTGAGACACAATTCACTGACAAACCTCATTTCCAAGGTTCCTGGTGATGCCCCTGGCCTTCGGGGGCGCAGAGAACTCCAGCGCTGCTCATGTCAACAGGACGGCCGCAGTTGTTGTCGCGTCTGTCCTGATCGGACTTGCGTACTCGTCTTCACTCGTCCTGTTCCTGTTTCACTTCGATGAGCGAATGCTCCTGATTCAATCGTTGCTCGTGTATGTTTGCCTATCCGGCGACCGACTGCAAACTGGGCGACGCTCATGTTGTGCTAATTTGACGACTCACACAGCCCTGGCGTGATATGTAATGCCCTAGCGTTATTCAACGTCCTTATCAATATTCTATGTCGGGACTTACTTCCTCTGCATCTCTTGGAAATCTTGAGCCTAAGTCTCTCCATTGCGGCTGCATTTATGTATGCCCTTGGTGCGCTCTGGCTTTACTCACGCGACGCTAACGGAGCGATTGCCGGAGACTCGCATGGTGGAACGATTCTATTGACGGACGAGGAGATGCAGCGACAGCAATTACAGCGTCTTTTGGAGCAGAACTCCTCGAGGAAATCATTAAGTCCGAGGGCGGTACAGAAAACCTATCGGGTCAACCACCCTGACCGGGTCAACTCGTTCCTGCCTCCGCCACATGAGGACGGAGGATATTGGAGCTGAACGGTCGCGAAGGCTACGCACGACGTAATGGGTGAGATGGGTCGAACGTTGAGACCTTGCTGATCAGCTCTACGAACACGAGAGTATTCACAGATTATACCTTCGCCTTGCGACAAGGTGGAACGACTTGCTATGACACGCATATATATATCCGCTATATACTGAAGTCATTCTCTCACGACTAACAGGAGGTAATACCCTGATTACTAATTAAAGAGAAACCTTTTGTATTTCGCATATGTGCTGCGTCTGAGCGTTTGGTTTGCTTATTGTATTTATCGAAGAATACCTAGATTAGCATCATTGTCCCTCCATCTAACTCTTTATTAAGATTATCCTCTGTCCTTTTTCTGGCATCATTTCCGGACGAGACTTAGTATTGACTCGGCTCAAAAAAGCACCTCGGCTATTACCGTAATGGGGCTAGCCGTGGGTCAAGTAGCGCGTGAAGGCACCTTCGGTATATCTGAGAATCTCAGGATTACTCTCTAAATTTACTCTCTGAATTACTGTCCGATAATCTTCAGAACTCACTTGATGCTATACTAGCCCTTGCGGCATAATATTTGACTGCTATAATCGAAGATGGCGAAAAGGGTGACGCTTTTCGAACCTCCGCAGCTGGACCCCTCGAAGGCGCAGATCGAAAACGTTTTGGAGCTAACGCCGGTGCTTGACATTGGACCTGTCAGTCATAATCCCTCGCTCTACATTTTCTCTCACACCCTCTAACTATGCGGTTCGTCATCGCCAACAGGATGTCTTCACAAATACCCGTCCTCTCTGGCATCCTCCCGGTGCCCGAGGTATTTACGGCGGAGCCGCCATCGCGCAGTGTCTGTCAGCCGCAATGCGGACCGTCCCCGCCGACTTCGCAGTCCACAGCATGCACTGCTACTTTGTCCTCGCCGGCGATTCTGAGATCCCAATTCTCTACCATGTTGAACGAGTCCGCGATGGGAGAAGCTTTATCACACGAACAGTCCAGGCAAGACAGCGCGGCCGGCCCATCTTTACAACCACCCTGAGTTTCAGCAAAGCAAACAGTGGTGGAAAAAAGAAGCTCGAGCACGCTTCGTCAATGCCCTCTGCTCCCCCTCCAAGCCTACCGAAGTCTACTGAGTCACGATTCAACCCGCATGGCGGCGGGCCGTTTGAATCAGTCCGGGATGAAATAGTTAATCGTGCCTCCAAACCCGAAGACAAAAGGGTCAGACGCTGGGTGCGTTGTAAAGGGAGAATCTCTGATGCCGGAGCCCAACATGCCCACCTGTCTGCTCTCGCATATATCACAGATAGCTTCTTTATCGGCACCGTCTCTCGGGTTCATGAGATCCCGCGGTTCTCGTCCGCCGCAGAGCTGCAAAGGGCTCTAAAGGCTCTGAAGAATCCATCCGATCTTGATGACGACGACATCGTGCGGGCCCTGAAAGAGCTCAAGGAGGAAGAAGCAGCGGATCTACAGCGCCGGCTAGAAGGTGCTCTTAGTAAGCTTGAGCAACGGAAGAAGAGGGAAGACCACAAGGAGATTGGGATGATGGTTAGCCTTGATCACTCAATTTATTTCCATAACCCGTGGAAATTCCGCGCAGATGAGTGGATGCTCACGGAGATGGAGAGTCCCTGGGCCGGTGAGGGGAGGGGTCTTGTCCTGCAGAAGATTTGGGCTAAAGACGGGACTTTGATCGCCACATGCACGCAGGAGGTATGTTTCCTTCTTTCTATTTAGCTTTGGATGGATGCGCATCCATGTACTCTTCCGCTTCTGCAGTGTTCAGCTGGCTGATATTGAAACCTACAGGGGGTTGTGAGGCTGAAACAGGACGAGCCGGTTCGCGCAAAGATGTAGGAAAGATGTACGACTGTTGATTCATATTCACATTGCTTTGTTTCTCCTTTTCGGTCTTCTGACTGTGTACTCTTACACTTGACAAGAGTCCGGGTCACAGTCCAGGTCACAGCGCTGATTACCCAACTGCCTTCGCTTCTTCCTCGCTTTTCCTTTCTGCATAGATATGTATTGTCTTAGTTCACTCAGAAACGTCGACCATCGTACAGGTTTAGATTACTATGTACATACGAAAGCCTACTACTTCGCCGCACTTCAGCCATGTCATATGTTACAAACTAAATGTTCTCTGACTATAACCCGTAGAAGCAATTCAAGCAAATACCCTTCAGCAGGCCAATATCCCCTCGCCATATGTGCATGCATACTTAGCTCATCCCACTCACCGAAGACAATCGCAGGCTAAATAATGACAATGATTAAAGACAACTGAAAAGGCAGAACAATGCACGCAAGTTGAGATGCTTTTGGAATCAGAAAGCCGCCCGCCCGATTTTGCATGACCCGAGAACAGAAACAAGGAAAGCAACTTGTAACCCCAGGGAGAATGCAAACAATGATGGAACGCCTTTTCCCGCTGCTTCCTCCCAGGCTCCCACCCTTCCTCATGCCTTCCTTCCATCTCCCTAACGTGAACTCACTCAGACCTCCATTTTCTCGCCCTTCTTCTCCTGCTGCTGCCATATCTGTTGCTGGCGTCTCTTTTCACAGAACTCAAGAGCTTTTGCTCCCCAGATCTCCCTGCCCTTATATTCACCCACATGTTCCGGCCAGCTCTTCACCTCTCTCGCCAAATTCTCCAGCTCCTGCATTGGGAGCTCATCAAGCGTCGTTAGGAACGTCTTGACTCCAAATACAATTGCGCCTGTCCGAGGGAGTCTGCGAAAAGTCTGCCGTTCACGCCGGACTACAATATCCTGCGGAGACGGATCTGGGTTATCCTCGGATAAGGTGGTGGGACGGTACAAGATTTCAAACAGATTCTCGTCTGGCCGTTTCACTTCCACGAAGTAGTTGGATCGTTCCATGGGCGATTCAGGTGTGAGGCGGCAGAGAAACCTTGGTTCATGACGTGTTAGTATAACGATTCGTCCTCTTTCCTTATTGCTTGACTTACTTGCTAACCGAGTTGGCTACTTGCTGGTGCCATAATGGGACTGGGTTGTGCAGCTGAGAAATTGTCCACCCAATGCGCTCTGCTACTGTCCAGCCCACAGGGAAGAGACTTGCGCTCGCAGCCCTGCAAGTCAAAGTTAGCATGGTTTTTTTTCTGGTATCTCTGTCAACATCCCAAGTCCCAGTGGTGCCCACTCACAGGTAATACTCTCCGTCTTCGTTCTTCATTAGGATGCTGAGGTCCTCCATAGTCAATCTCACGGCGATTTCCAGAGGGTCCATCCGCTCATTTCTTCCTCCGCCGAAGACAAATGTTTCGCCCGTAACTTTATTGTACACTGTCGTCTCCTCGCCGTGTCTCTTCATATCGAACATGGTCGAGAAGCGTTGCGTCAGAAACTCGACCACCTCCTCTAACGCCTCAAGGCACGCTTCGTACGACTCCGGTAGGCACTGAAGGACTTTTTGTTTCTCTCGCGCAAGCAATTGGCTCCTGACAACATGCTCATCCATATAGTTCTTGTCCAATGTAAGCCAATTCTCAACATCTAGCTTTCGGATATCCATCATGACCCGATACCTATCCCTCCCTTTAATGGGCTGGGCTGGATAAGGGGCCATTCGGTTGATGTCATTGCAACCGGCACTTTGTGCAATGCGTTTTGTAGACGCAAGCCATGATGGGATGTCTTTCCTGACCCTGAGAGCGAGGAAGGTAAGCAACAGGATTGCAAGACCAACTGATGCCAGCGTCTTCATTTCCTCCTTGCAGAAGATGTGATGATACAGAGAAAACCAAATGCAAAGAAATAAAAAGAAAAAGGAAGCAAAGCTCCAAAAAACTTCCAAGCTCTCTCACACTTCTTCAAAACTCCACAACTCAGACCTGGCCAGACGGAAAGAAGAAACTGCTCAACATGGCGAAACTTTCTCTCCTTCGATGAGGGCAATGGCTCCAATTATAATCGAACCCCCAGCCTTGGGCAAAGATCATCTCTTGGGTCATACGATTAGCTATAGTTTGGACCTCAACATTCCGGATTCAGGGTGCCTGGTTGGACTCTGATACGCTCTACATTTCCCCGCAAAAGCCGCAATTCGCCGCCCCAAAAAAGAAAATGGACCTGACAGCATCCACATGATCGAGCAGAGTTTCTCAGCTTGTCAGGTCAATCGAGCTCCACCAGGCTTTTGGGATTAATTGTAGGAGCCTTGGGGGGTTGGTTGCAGGATCCTCTAGGTTCTGGATTCTTAGTGGGCGGGATGTCCCAAACAGTGCCGCAGGTTCATTCTGGCCCTAGATCCGCAAAGCTACTGTAGCTAAGTCGTCACTACCGCTACAACCGTGCTATGGGTCGCAATGTTAACATGGGATGTACGAGGCTAACCTGATATAGTACTAATTATGGGGGAAGCGCAGCAGCCACTATGGAAGCAGCAATTCAAATCGTCAGGCGAGCTCTCGCGTATCCGTCCGTGCGCACCGATTCATGACAGACCTCGTGAGCTGTGGCCAGGCTCGAGACACTAAAGGAATTATTATTGAATTTCCCTGTCTCACAGGTTCCTGCGGTTCCGTTCCCGTGGAATTCAAGCTCTTAACTCTGCTTTTCTCCGATAATGACGTCTAAAACAAGGGGCAACAGAGCGACATTATCAAGTCGAATGAATACGAAAGAAGTAAAAGGTGGATAACGGTTGCTCACCGAATTACGAGAATTGAAAATAGCGCACCAGGGCAATTTGGAGGCGTTCGTTTCATGACACCTGAGCAATATTCACATTGAGATTTGCTGAAGATCATACATCATCTTACCCTTGTGCAACAGGAGCTCCCCCAGGAAGCGTGGGATGTTGCGTGGGCCAACCCAAACTGGGGCTTTGACGGTCACCAGCCTCAAAAGTAATACACCCGTTGTCAGACGGCACGAGAAGTGCTCTGGTAGGTACGCGCCCCTTACCGCATACGGAGAACAAGAGACTGAAGAAAGACATCCTTCATACATCGCTCCATACGGAGGACATCGATTTTCAAGCGTCCTGTGGGGATGCCTGACTATTCCGGGCCCAACTACTGGCCAGTACAGTGTCTCGGCGTTGCTGACACTATCGTGATCCGCAAAGGACTAATTTCGTGGGGACGGTCTGGAGTCAAGACTGACGTACTATGAGGTGTCCTTGCAGGCGAGTGATGCTTTTTCACCGGTTGCTGTGCACAGCCATGTTGTCTCCTAATGCCGTATCAAACTAGAGAGATGCAACGCTATAAGGATCCAACGAATTAGCGCGCAGAGCAGTAGGTAATAGGCCTGGTCTCGCACGTTCTATGGAGCCCCTACAAACATATTGTGCCGAGGATTTACAATTGACTTTTACTCAGAGAAACGGAAGGTCGACAAGTCTGGTGAAGGAGAATGAATCCGATGATCGACCCAGAATTCAGCTGTGCCAGTTTACATGTACTCGGCCCCCTACTAAGCCGCTTGGTCCAGCTGGGGTTTTTGCGCTGCAACCGCCCCATATCCCGGAAGCGCGCTTGCCGCTCGATATTATGGAGAAGCGGGTACAAAGCATGTCCGAATGACAATCAATCTCTTTCATGATCATTCTTTCGATCTGGCGGTGTCAGGATAGCAAGACGGTTACCAGTTTTTCGGTGGCATATTTCTTTTTTTGCTTGCTTTTTCCATGTCCGTTGTTTGCCGGTCTTTGATCGGCTTTCTACACTCTCCTTCCTGTCGGGCTCCTTTTCGAGCGTTTCCCGATTCCCGTGCCATGGAATCAGTCTGAATTAGCGTCTTTTCCTTTTTCCCGGAATCTTAACGGGGAGCTTTGTCTTGTTTAGCGCTTTCCACTATTCTCTGAAGCACTTCTTAGAACTAGCCAGGCCCTTTTCGCCGATCTCTCATTCGTTGCTTGCATGATTCCCTCCCTCACCGTCGTTCCAGGCGCGAAGGGACACAAATCCTCCGAGGAAGTATTTGTCCGGACTTGCCATCTGTCACGTTGCTTTTGGACAGCTAAATTTGTCAAGCCAATGGTCACGGGCACGACCACCTGCTCCAAGGTGGACGGCCATTGGTAACAACCACGTCGGTGATTGAAACAATCGAGTATCTGTACATGGGTCCAGGTCAAACTGAGCCGACATGACCCCGCGATTTAACTCACTTAGCCCCTCAATGCGCACGGAACACACCTCTAGGTTCGATGTGATCGAGTAGGGCAGGGGGATTTACAGCTCTGCAGCCAAACGGCACTACTCCAGAGCACTGGCAGACACACGGGCTCTTTCTCAAGTTGGGTTAGTTTGGCTTAAGCGGTGGTACGAGATATAACTCACGAAGGGGCAAGCACCAGACTGTCGTCCTTCGCCCGGCTTCGGAATCCAATTAGATCTGAGGGAGCTGAGCAAGGATCTCTCAGCACGGACGCGCCTCCTTGAGTTGATGCGAGGTGATGCAATTGCAAGGATTCTTCTCCGCATTTTCGCCTCGAGCCTATGGGACTCTTGCACGACACGAGACAATCGACGGGAGGCTGTGGCTGTGCCCTTGAATCGACAGGGGGTTCTTCCTCGAAAGTGGATGCCTGGATATCTGCAGGTTGAGGCCATGTGGAATGTGTCAGACTGCTTTACTCTCCTTCCGCCTGCCTTGTCTATGAGGTTAGTGTGAGCCGACCGGAGTCACCGACCAGAGTCACCGACCAGAGTCACCGACCAGGTTTTTGACGCACGTGTATATGGTGAGATAATACATCAGAGCTCGAAGGCGGCGGAAGACTGAATATGGAGCAGAGTACAGAATCTGAAGTGCCTGTACTTACTATACCCCATCGGCCTTACTCCTTCCCGAGCAGATGAGGGCGATGCTACATCGTTACAGGCATAGGCTAGTAGTCCCTGGCTATAGTAGTGCCACAGCTCTGTGAGAAAAAAAATAAAATGAAAAGGCAACTCACGTTATAAACCAATTCGACCGCACCAAAGGGGCAACAAAAGCAAAATGGCAGTCTAAAACAAGGCTCTGGGTCAAGATTATATCCCGTAGTTTAGCCACTCAGAAGCTTTCATCAGGGCTGCAGAAGGCTGTCTTTTCTTTTTCTTACTTTCTCCCGCGATGCATCCGTTGCCTTTGATCGTCGGGATGGAAATAGGCGAGTACCGCCAACCGTGTTTGTGGAAACGGTAGGAGTTTGCAATTTACGAAATACTCAGTACTCTAGAGGTTTAACACGGAGTGCAGGTGCTCTGTCTCGGTTGCCTTCCAACAACAAGGCTAAGTTACGCTTAAATTACTATTCTATTTGGCTTGCTGCGGCGTACGTAGCTGCAACATCCATATGTCAAACTGTTCATTCTACACATTTGTCCGTCCGTGGACACGTCTACTGATCCATTTACACGACCAGATTCCCATCGATCGACTTTGATCTTGACAGCAGCCGACAGATGGGCTCACCTAGCTCCGTACGTTGAGCGGACCTCACGGATTTTTCTATACAAATAAGTGATCATTCCGCATTGGTATACTGTACTTTCAGTAGATTCGTCAACCTATCTGCCTTTGTATCTATCAATGCGTTGAACAAAGGACTCCCTAAGAGACCGGATGAAGCAAACAAACATATAGGAAAGTGAATGATATCATAAGACAGTGATCATAGCTATGTAAGAGGTATAACAGTATGACGGTTACCTAACTAGGTAGGCAAAGGTATCCAAAAATGAAAAGGCAAGGGAAAAAAAAAAGAAAAGAAAAGAAAAGAAAGAAAAAAGAAGAGAAAAAAAAAATTTGGTCAATCAATCCGCCAGCCAGGGGATGGATGATAGACGGAGGGAAAGCTAGATAGGAAAATATGAAATTTGAAGACCATCTTGACCCCCGCCACTAATGGGAAGGTAAGACAAGCAGGAGAGAGCTAGAAGCTTGGCTTGGCTTTGCTGACGGAACTTGACATGGAATTCGAGATAAACAAACCAAAGGGAGATTGGTGAAAAGGGGGATGGTGGGAGGAAGAACAGATAAGAATGGTGCTCAAGAATGGTACCGCTGGTATCCACAGATGTTAAAGGTCTTAAATATAGCAAAACTTAAACGCCGTCAGTGCGGTATGGCTGACCGGAGAAACAAACTCGTGCACTGTATGGTGGATTTAGTCTTGAGTTATAACTGG
Source organism: Aspergillus foveolatus (assembly GCF_047715535.1). Classification (NCBI taxonomy): domain Eukaryota; kingdom Fungi; phylum Ascomycota; class Eurotiomycetes; order Eurotiales; family Aspergillaceae; genus Aspergillus; species Aspergillus foveolatus. Next base: position 1,333,706 of record NW_027396065.1, read on the forward strand.
GACAGCTGGATGCCATCTTTTGCGGTCTTCACCGCATCTTTCTTTTTTCGCCCATATGAGAACGAAATGAAGGAAGAGATGAAAATGGGGCCCATGTGGAAATATCTCCTTTGTTTTCGTTCGCTGATCCTGAAACTTGATTTGTTTCTTGGGCAAAGTTGGCTTATCTGAACTTTGCACGGCATCGTCCCATGACCTCGCCCTGGCAGACCAGCTCGGCACTGAACTCACTCCCGTCGAGTGTGAGATAGATGTCAAAATATACACGGTAGAAAGTGCCCTGGGGGGTATCCATGCGCTCAAAGTCGGTCTCCAGATTCTTGCGCGACAGATCTGATGTCAGAGTCACGACCTCCTTGATACCTGCAGCGGTGGCCCGTTAGTGCAACTTTCTACCTAGCGAACTGGGAGTGGAGCTGGTACTTACGTGGATCCTTGGTGTACTCGGGACAAACGTCCTCGTCACAGGCGTACAAGATATCCTCATACATGAGGGTTGCTCCGGGGGCAACCTGGCGGAAAAAACTGACCTTGACCGGCTCCCCAATTTTAACCCTCTCGCCCTTCTGCACGAATATTTGCCGGGTGTACTTGCAACGGTCACGGCCGTCAAGACTGGGAACTCGGTACTGCTCGGGGTGGTATCCTTCCTTGAAGGGCTGGAGAGTGGCCATAAGATAATGTCGACGTGCAACACGGTGAGTGACCACTCGTTCTGTGATACCCGCTGTCACGGCGCCTTTGACGATTGCAGCGACAGAGTCCATAGGTCGGACGACCTTAGACTGATACTGTGGCGGTACGTGAAGCTTGATTTGCTGGAAGAGGTACTCGGACGCACCGAATCCACCTACTACGAGCACGTTCTGCAACTCGGTTAGACTCCAGGATATTAATCTCGAGATCGAACACATACCTGCAAATTTCGGTTTTGCGCTTGGATGGCGATAATTTGGTTACGCACCAACTCGAGGATACGGTTGACGACGGGCTCGAAACACTGAAGAATCTCCTCATTGGTGAATGTCATGTATCCTTCCTCGATTCCAGCATCAGGGAAGTCCGCTTCAATGCCGACGTCCACCGCCCATTTTTGACCGTTGTTTCGGAAGTCGGCCTTGATTCGGTTCTCGAAATCCATAATACATTTGGCATACACTTTCCCAGCTGTTCGAGACCCGTCGGGCAGCTTCATCTTTCGAATCTTGGCGCGGAGGATATTACTGAAGTTTCGGTTCAGGGCCGTAGAACCACATGAATCACCGGAACCAGCAGTACATTCAGCAACGCTGAATGGCTGCTCTTCTTCAACCTCGTACGCAATCAAATCTACCGTACCGCCACCGCAGTCGACGATCAAAATAGCATCGCCAACTTTGAGATTTAGTAAGCCAGTTTTGGCGCAGAAGAGCGCAGCAGCTTCCGGTTCTGAGATCAATGTCAGGCGATTGTCGTTTTCGTCTCGCAAGAATCCAGCTTGCAGAGCCGCTGCACGAGTCGCTGCCTTGCCTGCATCGTTCCAGATTGCGGGCACTGTGAGATAGTATTTGATGTTACGCTCTTCTCTCGTAAATACCTCACCGAGTGTTTTCTGTAACTGGGAGCGCATCGCCTGTCGTAACTTAAAGAGATAGTCGGCCGCCACATCAATCTCCGACTTTCCTGGCGGAAGAGGCGGCAAGTTGATAGGGTCGATGTATGTGTTACCGGAAAGCATCAGCTGGAGCTTGAACCATTCAACTTTCTGCACCCCTTGCTTTGGATAGCCGGTGGGAGCCAGCGCATTGGCAATGTCTGGTCCCCAACCCACTACTTCTTGGTATTGGTCATAGTACAAGACAGTTGGGATCTAGTTTAAAAATCCAGAAGATTAGTTTCATGGTTCGACATGATAGTTCCAGATTATCGTCTCCGGGGTGCCCTCGCCACAACTGTGGTGGGGGAAGGAAGAAGAGACCCACCTTTTGTTTGGTGTGAGTGCCAGCTCCGGGCCATTCGGTAATGATATCCTCTCGCGCCTCATTGTTCGTCGCGAAAGCAAATGCGACACCGGAGAATGTTGTGCCAAAATCAATTCCAACAATTAGCGAAGCCTTACTTCGCCCCGCACCCTCGACTTCGTGGGCGGGGTTCCGAACCCCGTAAGGGACTTGCGACGAGGGTAGCCCTCGCCCCATTACCGGCTGCTGCATACCGTAGACTGGCGGAGCGCCCAAGGTTTGTTGTCCTGGATAAGGCATGTTGGTGTTAAGTGGATGCGGTATCTGCTGCTGGCTGCCGGGAGGCATAGGGCTGGTCGGCCGACCAGCGACATTATTATAGGTGTAGCTGGGCGGCTGTCCCAGTTGATTCGGGTTATTCATTGGGAGACTGCTTGTGGAGGACGAGGTGTGACCGGAAGGGGGAGAACTGGCGGAGGTTGTCGACAGGGCGGGAGCGGGAACAGATGCTGGGGGGGCAGGCTGCGGTGGCGGCGAGACAAGAGTTCGAGTCGAGGGAGTATTGATGGACTGAACTGGAGATAATGAGGTGACGCTACTCTGTTGTTGCTTGTTTCGCTTCCAGCTGAACGACTTGAATCGTGAGCTCATCAGGTCCATGTGAATGGCCAGAGCCGAAAGGATCGAACAGGGAGACGGGGAGAGGAGAGCGAAGAGAAGGAAGAAGAAGAGGGAGGGGAAGGTGATGAGCGGAATAAAGCTGAAAAGAGCGACAGGGCTAGTGCGTGTGGAACTCGTATGGAAGGAGGCAGTGCCTGAGCACAGTCGCAGTGAATTGGTGTATTGTCAGATTATTATTGACATGCAACACTTAGAGCAAGACGGTAGTCGGTCAGCTCAATCTAGATCGATTAAGCCTGAGAGAGAAGAGGAAGAACCACGGAACTGAAACTACCGAACGGAGAGACGAGAGAGAAGAGGGCCGGGGGAGGAGAGCGAAGGGACCCAGAAGAATGTACCTTGTGCTGGGATTCTGCTTTGAGGCTGACGGGATTTGGAGGACTGGGCGACTGGCGACTAACTGGAACAGCGTGCAGGAAGAGAAAGCTGCTTATTAATGCCAACCTAACTCGTATAATAATGGAAAAGATGCGGGCGCTTTTCCTGATTGAAATGAAAGAAGATGAGAGACGAGGGAGCTCAATGATGCTGCCAGATACGAGGGAACAAAATGGCATTCGGGGTCCTTGCTCATGGCAACAGAGCAATGGACAATCCCACCACCAACAGCGACAAGAACAACAACGACGACGATGACGACAACAACAACAACAACACAAGCATGAACAGGTAGCGGCCTTTCTGCTTTTGAATGCTTTATACTCTGTAAATGAAAGTTACGACGGGGAGGTATTTAGAAGGCAACGGGAATGATAACTAGTCACTGCAGGCCAGGCTCATTGAGATTCAGGCGTAATGAAAGGTACCGTACAATACACATAGCACCGTTAGACAGGGCAGCGCCCCATGGCACCAGCCCAACCAAGAGTTCGAGACTTGAGAGAGCTGAATAGCGGCTAGATGTTCTACAGTCACCAATTCACTGAGACTTTTAAGGGATCAAAGTCCCGCTCGCGCTCGGATGATGAACAGAAAACAACGAAAAAAATAAAGCGCAGGGAGAATCTCTGGTGATTCCTATCTATCTGTATGGACTGCAAGAATCCGTGATGCAATGATCTCCAACTACATTGTCCCCAGCCACCAAGTGATGGCTGCTCCTGTTTCTATTCTCGTCGTTCCTGGCCAAAAATCCCATGGAACCATGCACTGCGGCCAAAGAAATCGCCCAACCCAGCCGCGCCCGCTAAGCCCTGCGCCGACCAGAGCATTCCCGTGAATTGTGGGTTCCTTTGTTAGACTGAGGCTGAAGGCTGTAACGCCGATCTCGCGGGTACAGTGAATCATACATACGGTTACAGAACTTTTCTTACCACACAGCAAGGCAGACTCGCTCGTTTCTATTTTTGTTTGATTGCTGACTCTGGACTGGGGATCATTGTTTGTTCTGGTTATGTCAATCTCAATTCTTCACCTTCCGTGCAATCCAATGTGATGGCCGGTATAAATAGCGGAGCATGCTGTCGGGGTCCTGGATGTAGCCGCATTCTACCCGCTCCTCCACGGATTCGATTTTCTCGATCTTAAACCCCATGCGTTGGATGAGAAGGAAAACTTCTTCCTCGGTCAATTCGACGTTCCCTGGCTCTCCAATCCCCTGTTTATCACCGCCGTCGCTGCTGGAGCTGCCGCCTCCGCTGCGGGTGCGCTGGTGGCCGTCTTCGAAGTGCCAGAGCAGTGGTCCGACGTTGATCCAAATCCCGTTTGACTTCAGGCAGTTTCTGATCGCCTCAATGTACCGAATAAGGTTAGGAGCGGTGTCGATAAAAAAAACAGTTGCAACGGCGTCAAAGGCATCCGTCTGAGACGGACTGCTGTACAGGACCACAAAATCAGCAGCGGACATGCTCATCGTCCCAAACGGTGTATCGCTAGCCTGCGCCTCCAGCATCGCAGTCGCAGGATGTACATCGGGAATCATGACTTTGCGTAGTTGCTGCTCTCTAGACAGTATATTTGAGAAATGTAGCGCGAACGGGTACAGCGCATGGCGCTGAGCGCCTTCGGTGTGATTCAAGACCCAACTGCTTGCCAGTAACTGATGGTAGGAGATCTCATTACCTTCAGCGGCAAAACCGGCCCGGCAGATCTCAAACACCAATCTCCCCAGTCCAGCTCCGGGAACAAGAACCTTAACAAACTCCTCCCGTTCCAGCTTGTCGGGGAATTCGCGGTCCAAATCCCTTAAGACCGGACTATAGCATGCCTCCCGCTCAGCTTGGCCCTCTGCACTCCAGTCTCGATAAAACTGTCTAATCGTAGAGTGAGCCTTGTTGATATCAGCAGAATTCGCAACTCCACGCCAATTCTGCGACGGATCTAATGGGTCGGGTTGCTCGGGAAGACCAAATGATTTAAGGCCCGTCCCCATAATAGCATCTGCGATATCGGCGTTCGCGTCAATTGCATCGTCAACTTTGTTGAAGTTATCCAGGAGTGCGAAAGGAGGTTCTGCAAGCATCTGCCAGTGTTTCGTTGGGAGCGCGTAGAACGCCTGGCGCCGCCGATGTGTCGTGTTCAAGTGTGCGCTTCTTCGATATTGCCTGCCAGTGACTTGTTAGCTACTTGCTTTACTCTGTATTCAATTGAAAAAAAGGCAAGAGTAATGACCGACTTTCGGTCTCGTATCCGAAGAAACAGAAGTGACAGGTATCCAAATACCTTGATTTCCGGACTCTATCTACCTACATGAATGAATCGAAAGCTGAGAAGAGAACCTTCCGTTCACTTTCTTCGCCCAATGGGTCAAAATCCCCAGCCCAGCTCCGAGTTTCCTCTGACTGGTCAGGGTATGTCGAGGCCATATCGAGGGACGAAGACATGCAGACGAAAGAGAAACCAAAGAGGCATCAATTGCACGAAACGAGATAACTAAGAGGTATATTGTGGATTGACAGAAAATCAGACGATATATAAGAAGCGTGGCGTCCAGTGAGCTTGCTGATAAGTCGCGATGCGCAGGAATTGTAATAGATGGCAGTGGTGCTGTGTTGGCTCTTGAAGCAAAAGTGCGTGCGGGGCCCGCTCGAGTGAGTCGAATCTGGTTCGACTTTCGGCGGGGAAACACCGCGACATCTCGAACTTCAGTTTGCCTTATGCTCAACACTCATACCCATAGACATCCAGCATTCTCGTTTCCAGCGATTGCAGCCTCACGATACAGCCTCAATTTGCCAATAAAACCACCGCGCGGTGAAATCAGATAATATGGTCGATGTTCAAGCTCCAGCTCCAGCTCGAGCCTCAACGGAGCTATCATTCCCCCTTCCCAAAGCGCTACACACAACAGCGCATATCCACCTTACATTGCTGGATACCTGCGTCATGGTTTTCCTGGCAACTTCAATGGCCGGTGACTCAACAGGGAGCACAAAACCTATGGGCAGTTTCATCTATGCAATGCCAGACGTAAGTGCTTAGTTGTTCTGTCTCTGGTCAATATATCGCTCGTTCGTCAAGGCACAACTATATATTTTGACAGTCAGCTGATATGCATATCTATTGTAGCGCACATCTCCTCGCTCCGTCATCTCTACAATATTGTACACCACCGCCTCAACAGAGGAATATGCTACGCGCGTAGCTAAGATTTTGGCCCGGCGCATGGGCGTTCCTGTCTACCTCGGGTGCAGCATCGACCCTGTCGCTCTCGGTCTGCTACCTGAGGAGGAGATGGAGGGGTTGACAAGTATTGTGGATAAAGTCATGGCAAAGTGGGAAGCCCGGGATAGGTAGCCGGCCGGATAGGGCTACCCTACGTACCGAGTTGAGAAATAGGTGGTGTCGTTCGATCTGCTCTTTATTCGTTCTTAAATCGGCTAGGTGGATGTCGACTATATCGACATGGCTGGATATACCGTCGGATTACTCCGTATGTTCCAGGTATACTTTATCGTTGAGCGGCTAGCCAGATACGATATTTTTTTGTCGCTTGTTGCGCCGTTGGTGGTCGCAGCGCGGAGGATTGCCGATGTAATTCCCGGCACATTTGGCCGGACTCCCAAAAAACGGTGACCAGCCACCACTACCAAGGGTTGTCTGACACTTCCAAAGATGATCAACCCAGTCTTGATCAGCTCGAATCGGCAAACTTGACGACAGGCGGAAAGAGCTGGTCGTTAAAGCTGGGCGTTTGCTATTACGATAGGTGACCTTTTATTATAATCTACACTCAACGGAGACCTCACTGCTGTGACGCCAAACCTGCTAATACAAATTTGTTTTTGTTGTAGTGGGAGTGATTAAGTACACGGTGATCCGAGCACTGGTACAAAGATTGCATTAAAGCTCCAACGGATTAACCGAGAATCCGTGCCCGTGATCGATAGCCCGTAAAGTCAAGGACTGCGAGGTGCCCGTGCCACTCCACTGCACCCACACCGGCCTAAACCTTCGACGACCAAGAACCCGAACTTCCGAAGATGGGCCCTCCCGCTCTAGCGCTGCAAGGCATGAACTCCGGTTGGACAGAGTCATAGGCAGTCAGCAACACAGAATGGGACCGCAAGCCTCGGGAGTTGTTCGGATGCGCGCATTGGTGTTTGAAGCACACAGAAGAAACCAGGCAGTGTAAACAGGATGATGGAGATACCTGGCTTTATTGACCACTGAAGAGTCCTTAAAACGGAGGTAAACAGTGAGAAGATGACGGGAAGAGGCGTCGAGCCGCGACCAAAGGCAATAATAATGAGTGCAGGATGCGGATTCACACGAGTCAGGAGTTGAGAATCGGAACAGAAACCGAGGCACCATCGAGGATCTGTTTGATTGCAGTGGGGTTGGCTGGATCTCTCCCATGTTCCTGTGTAGGGCAATAATAATAAACATGATAATAATAGCATTTCCGTTTCTGCCGGGATACTCCGTGGTCTCAGCTCTGTTGGTTAATCGCATATTTGCCTCTAGCGCTGCAAAGTGCACAAGGGCTCGCAGTGTGGCTTGACCCGGCCTCTGGGCTGCGGCTCGGTAAACAGTATCCTGACTCGAGTGATGACGATGCGGACTATACTACTCATTTGTTTAGAAACGCTGTGACGCAGCTGACGGCGTGACGACGGCCGGCGCCGGACCGGCTCATCAGCTGTTGACACCGCTGGGAATCCGCGTGGAGACTCATCACTCTCGGCAGGTATGCGCCGAAGCTGAAAGGGTCAGACGGTGGATGTGGTGAGCACAAAAATATAGACCCGGCGGTTCAGCCCGGCACGATACCCGCTCTACGTAGTAGTGGATGACTAACGACAAGCTGTGTTATAATCACCAGTATCGTCGGATAGTCCCCTCCGCATGCCGCGTACGAGCCGCGTACGAAGGTCGACGGCCACACGAATGCAACATTCGAATGTGATCCCTCGCCCGTCTCATACCGTCAAACTCGACTCGGATAATGTGGAGTTGCGGATTATGAGCGCAAGCTGTCCAATAAGACAACGGACCCCTCCCCTTTGAAGCCGAAAGGATTCAGGTCAAGCCCAGCGCGGCAGCTTATCCGGGCATGCTGTCGACTTATCACCAGCCAACGCTTGGCGTTTGATTACGGATCGCTTGTGTGAATCCTTTGAGGGTGGTCTCGAACCGGCAGGATTACCAATTCAATAGTCAGGCTTCGTGCGCCGTTTATGTGCAGGGTACGGAGTACTCCGCGAGGTGCATAATTGTCATGTTGCATGCCAGGGTGACTATGCTGTTCAATGGACTATGGCATGATTGAAAGTAACTGTTCACGATCACCGCAGAGAATCCACCTTGGGACTATGGTCACAACGTAGAACAGCTGCACACCATGATTCAAGGAAGCCAAAAAGCCAAAAAGCAAAAAGTCAACGCAAGCTTCTGGCTTGTGTATGGCCGCGCAGTAATAAAAAGTCACCTGCTGCGATGTTATGTGACCACGATCTCACGCTTAACTGTGCGGGGAACACGAAATATCCGAACTAGTAGCTTAATTTGACTCTCAACGGCCAGTCAGAACAAGTCTATTATTATAAGTTATTCTGAGGATGAACCGCTGTTTCGACCATCAATGGTCATGCAGTGACTTGAAAGGGTAGCCCTCGGTGCACCTGGCTATGCCCTTGTTGCTTCCCTGGTTTGGTTAGTTGATGCAGGCGACGCCAGCCCTTTCTTCTGTCCCGGCTTAGCAGCAGTAGTTTGGCTTTGTGGCCTTTGAAACCGGAAAGGTAAAAAAAAAAAGAGTGCACGTGAGCTACGCACCAGCAGTAGTGCACCGAGACCCTGCCATGGAGTAGCTGTTAGGTTGCAATATCATTTTGGTATGAGTGGAACTCAACCCGTCGCCAACTGGGCCGGGATATATATTCCACTACACCAAAAAAATTACAGGAGTCGATTCAGGTGCCTAGGAAAGTGCCCCCGAGGGCCTCTAGGCCTGATATGGTGCAGGATGAGCTCATAAAACAGTGTGGCATCGCTGCGCACATGTGGAGTGTAGTTTCAAGGGGATGGCCCAAACATGAAAATGTTCGCGGCAGTTGCCTGGTGAATATAAGAATAAGGAATTGAAAAGTCAAAAAGTAAAAAAAGTCTGCTCATGAACCCAGCGCCAAGAGCGCATAGCTAATGCACTGAGGCCACGGTGGTTGAGGTTGAGCCAACAGTCGTATAGTTCACCGCGTTATTGTCTGTGCTCTTGTGGAGGCTAACTGGCCGGACCGGAAGAATGCCAGGCAAACTGCCAAACACGTCAGTTGAGAAACTGGGAACTTTGGTTTGATTGCAAGTATGGAGAATACTGAGAACTCTAACAGAGTAGTTTGATTGACAGGGGCACCGCCACAAGAACGAGGCAGCGGCCTTCAAAATGTGCTAGTTGGACGGTTGGATGAGCCGAGCGGACCCCTAAATGTCAATTACATTGGGATCTGCCATAGGTAATAATCCGAAAACCGTGGGCGATCATGCCAAAACCGCTCAAAAAGGCGCTTTTTAGCGAGTGATCCAGAGGGTGACGACAAGACACAGTGGTCATGGCTCGGCCCATAATCGGAGCCCAAATAAAACGGCAACCTTCAGCCGCCAGCGGCTTAGAGTGATTATTATTGGGGCTAAGGTTCGGGGATCAACCCCTTCGGGCTCCAGCGTGTTAGATTGCGGGTCGTCTCCAGTTTGAGAAATAATCTTGTCCACGGTCAAAGGTCCACGGTCCACCATCTTCACAGTGCAAATTGACGGTTCGCTCCCATCTGATCGAATCGCAAGCCGAGGGAAGGATTCCGAGAAGATCGTCAGTAACTCAATTGTAGTTCAGACCCTTCGTCCCAACGTACAGGTTTGGATTTGGCATGAGTCGCTCAATCTGCTTTGTAAGCTCCTCTTTCTAGTTACTATCCCCTTAGGCACGGCCGATACCAGGCTACAAGAGTCAAAGCAGTAGTGGTCACTGAGGCATAAGGTATCGCCGCAGTATCCAAAAGCAGGAAACTCAGATGCGCAGTACACATCTGTGAGTTCACTCCGATCAGTGGGGAGCAAGGAAATTAAGAGTTGCGGCATGACGCCGAATTTCCAAAGCCGCGCAGTCGGGGAGCGCAGGTGTGGGAAATAAGGTAGCCAACGTGGGAACCTTAGCTATTTTTAAGTTTAACTCCTTTTTCCTCGGCAATTGTTCTCGAAAAGCAGCAGTCCGAAAGACAATCTCGACCGCTCGACCACTCGAACGGACGGAAAGACAAGAGCAGGAGAGTAGCAAGGCCATGGTTGCCCTCTGATCAGCAGTCAAAACCCCCCGGTTTGTAGCCCGTTAGTGTTGCACATCCGGGCGGTAGTTTGCCATCAAAACGTGGTCCCCGAACATGGTTTGTCCCTGTACGAATGACGGAGTACTAGACCCTAGCTCGCAGTCTGTAACTTCTTCCCCAGCGTGGGCGTGGAATAACATGAATTGGCGACCCCTGAATCCCAACGCCTCCGGTGCTCTGGGTATACGACGCGGTATTCCCGGTGTCGAAGAGCTTCTAGAAGTGCCCTTGCTCCTGACGACCGGTGGGACTGTGGGCCAAAAAAGATGCACACACGCTGCGGAATGGACGAAGCTGATTCAACGACGATTCAACGGATAATAGACACGTTGACTTCTCTGCCAGTGACCTCGGACAGCCATGCCACTGCCGATCTCGGGATGCATTTAACCTTGCTGCGAGGTCTGATCTCGAAGGTTCATTTCATTGAAAGCATTATTAGTGACGGAGACTGGATTCGAGGATAGCGAGTCAACGACGGGGCCTGTCGAATATTCATACCTTTTGTTGAGCCTCTGAGTAAATGATCAAGCTGACCAGATATACCTCATATTCCGCTTCAGATACGCAATCATAAGAGATCTCTCCGGATTCCGGAGGCGTAGTCCAGAATTCGACTCGGTAACTGATTCGATTCGATGTGTGAGGGATAGACGCTGAAGTGGACTCCACCCACCACAGTCGACATCGAAATGCTGACTGGAATTCTGCAGACTGCAGGCCCCCTCCCCTTCCATCCACATGATTCTGGACATGGTCAAATCTCGATCTGGCATGGCGGCGAACCGGCGTTTCAGCATTTAGCGTGCTTTCGCTGGCCATCGGGGCCTGCCGAGTTGGAACTGTCGGAGTTGATTCCTGGGCTTGGATGGACCCTGACGAGAGTCGCTGATTGACTGAAGCTGAGGGGCTGTGGATTACTATCTAACTGAGAGTGAGCTAGAGCAGCTAGAGCCTAGTAGATGCGAATAATATGGGATTGGGGCCATTGGGCGGAACAAAATCTGGACGGATGGATGGATGGATGGACAGAACTTCTGTCACGAGATTTCTACAATCCCAGTATCATCGCAGTGAACAGTCCTTCTCTTCTCCTAAATAAGCATCGAGAAGGTTTCGCTTGCAGTCGGGCTGTCGTTTCGAAGTCGCCTGCATCTCCGCCAGTGAAGCCTGGATGTAGTCCCGATTCTTATTATTCCTTCTGCCATCGGATCGCTTCCTATAACCATCCGCCATCCACCACCATCATCCTTCTTCCTCTCCTCCAATCCCACGCTGTCACTGTTGCTCCCACGTTCATTTCTCTCACTCTTTTGCTCTCTTATTCTTCCTCTCTTCGTGATTCTGTCTTTCCTTTCAGTCCCTTTCCTTCTTTAGCCTTCCTCGTGCCCCTCCTTTTCCACCTCTCCCGTTATTCCTCAATCTCGCAACTCTTCTACCAATCAAAGGTCGCTTAGATCCTTTCTCTTCACGAACCGACCCTGCCGCCATTAGTTTAGCTGAGACCCTCTTTACTGCGGATACTGGCTCCGGAATTTGTGCTTGCTTCATGTCCCCAACTGTCCAACGGCGTCGTTGACGGATAAGCCTCAGTCCCACATTTTGTTATTGTTAAATGCGACTGGCGCTTGCTCCCACTTTAATGAATATCTGGGAGGCCCTTGCTTCTCTAGAGCTCTCTTGCGGTCTCGACGGTTGATTCCGATTTGTTCTCTATTCTTGTCGTGCCTTTTCCTCGGTTCCCTGCCTTGACCCTCAAGCCCGTCATCCTGTTCCTCGTGTGAATCCCCGCTCCTGCACATACATCTGCTTTCCATCACGAAAATCACTTAACCCCTTACTTGAGGAGCAATCACAGGTCATTCTGGATCTGGACAAAATTCAGCGCTTGCTCTGCGTGTTGTTTCCTATGAGGCTTCTATGAGACACCGATATGGAGCCACATTACTCACGCTCGTGGACTAACCAGAATACCAATGGCGCTCCCTATGAGCTGCCTCCGGTGCAGTCCGTCACTTCCTCCGTGCCATTTCAGCCAGGCCCGCAGCCGAGCGCTTTTCTTTCCACTCAATCAGCAAGGCCCAGCGGCGGGTTGCCGATGTCTCACATCCTACAGCCGCCTCCTGCACCAACATCTACGGCGAAATACTCGCCATATGATTCTAGCGTCTCTCCATCGGAAGCGAGCGCCGCAACTTTCCAGGATGCATCTGCTAATGGCTCTGGGGTGAGCGCAGGTGGAATTTTCCGGCACGGAGGCGGGCTAGCGCAACATCAGCAGCCATTACAGCAGAAGAGGGCGTACCGTCAACGAAGGAAGGACCCTAGCTGCGATGCCTGCCGGGAGCGCAAGGTCAAGGTACAGGAGGCTTTGCTATTTCCGTCTTCGTTCTATGCTCTGACTACGCTCTTCTTCTAGTGCGATGCCTCCGAGTCTGCTAGTTGTACGGAATGTACCAACCGCAAGGTTCGATGCCAATTCACTAAAGAAACCAACAGACGCATGTCCTCTATCAAGTTCGTACCTTGCATTTTCGATCGATAAAGAGTTTGTCATTCTGACAAGATCGTAGGCAGGTTCAAGACCTAGAAAAACAACTCTGGTCGACTAGACAACAACTCCAGCAACTACGGTCCGGGATGAGGTCGGATAACCTGACGGATCTGGACGGGGACGGGCCAGGACAGCTCCAAATAAACCTACCTGACTTAGGTTACAGACCGCCGCGTCGGCCAAAGGCTCCTGTTTCACAAGATCTCTCCAATGCTAGGGCTAATCTACGGCGCTATGGAAGGGGAATCTGGAAAGTCCCCACGCCGTATCGCCAGTCGGACTCCATATCCCTGTTGACAGCAGACCCTCCTCCCCTTCCGCCGCAAGACGTTGCCCACCACCTTCTCGCCCAGTACCATGCCCATATTCATACCACCTTCCCAGTGATTCACTGGCCAACGTTTATGAAAGAATACGAGGAGGTGTACCGTCGCGGGTCACTCATAGGAGTTCCTCGCGAGTGGGCAGCTGTTTTGTTCAGTGTATTCGCCCTTGGTTCCTTACATACTTCAGACCCGAACCGTGAAGAGAAGGGCAAAGAGTTCGTGAGAACATCTTGCGGAGTGATCGATGTTTGGCAGGATAACTTCACATTGGATCAGGCGCGGGCCGCCTTGTTGGCTAGCATATTCCTTTACGAAGTCAATTCGACGTCAGCTAGCTGGGTGTGGAACGGATCCGCCGTGAAAGTCGCTCAGGAAATAGGATTACATCTGGAGTCAGGTCCTTGGCCTGTACTCGAGGGGGAAATGCGCAAGCGCGTTTGGTGGGGGATGTATACTTGGGATAGGTTTGTGGAGTTAAGAATTGTTGTATTTTGTTCATGGACTAATTTTCTATCAGGATCATGGCCTTGGAAATGGGCAAACCAGTATTGATTAACGACCAAGACTGCGATACCGACCTACCCTGCACTGTTGACGAGCAATTCATTTCTGAAGGAGGCTGTGTGCCGGAGAACCAACAAACTACGCCGTTACTAGCGACGATCCACGTTGTGCGATCAATCGGCCAGTTGACTCGTATTTTGCGAAGCACGGCAATTGGTACGGCAAGTCTCCAGACCTTCGAACGGCATTTCACCACCTGTTTATCCATCTTCCCGGAACAATATCAGCCGAACTCTGATCAATACATCGAGCCACGAACCTTAACCCCAATTATCTACCTCCAAAACGCGCGCCTCATGCTTCATCGCCACAATATTTCACCATTTTGTCCTCCTGATGTGCGTTCGTCAGCGTTGGATTATTGTGCCTCCGTTTGCCAAGATACCGCACGGCTCCTGTCGCGATGCATGCGACCCTCCCCTGTCACGGGCAACAGGGATTGGCGTGCGCTGCTGGCGGTGTCGGGGTCCGCGATGCTGTGCGCCCATCTGTGGCGCTGCATACTCTTACTACTCTTTCGCCAGGAGTACGAAGCTGCATTGATATGTGTTCAAGCTAGCTCTGCTATGAGGGATTCGCGTGCCATCAATGCTGCATGCGGGCGAAATATTGTGTTTTTCCTGAAATGCCTTCTAGGCCGATTGCACCGTCCTGGCCCCGTGGAACTGGATGGGGACGAGGAAATGATGGCGTATGTGTCCGGTGATATGCAGGGGACCAGCAATGGAAGCTGGGTTTGGGAGGGCAGTGAGACTGGGTCTCAATTAGAGATGGCTTCTCCACCAAACAGCGCAGCGCAACCCAGTCTTGAGGATAGCAAGCTATCGCAAGAGCCGAATGGGTGGGAAGGCTGGGACTGGATTGAACAGACGGTGCAATATCTTCTCGCCGAAAAGGAGCAGCGACAGCAAAAAGAAGCACAGAGCCTAAGACCGCCGACAGAGCCGTCGTATCGCGGCAGCGAATCTACGACTGGAAGTCCTGACTCAGCGCAAAACCAATCGACCTCGTCACATTCGCGCATGACGATAGCGAGTATTATATAATCTTGTTCACACCTCCAACTCAGGTTCTGCTACAGGATAGTGGACACCAGAAGCTAGAGCGTCTTTATTTTTTTTTGCATTCAGCCCTGTATAGCCTGCAATGTAGCGGTCATTGCATCTGATATGAATTTACGTGTGACCTGGTCAGCATTCTTGTACATTGTGCTGTCATTAGACTTTGTACATATCTTGAGCATCTAGCGAAAAAACAGATTAAAAGACCAAATTCTTATAAACGTATCCATGTATAATCCTAACAAGGCGAGAAATAGGCTGTACAATCAGGTCTCCAGGTTGATACTCCGTCCAAACCGGGCATACAAAGCAACCTTCAACTGCTGCATCTCGTCGCGCAGATCACTCAGCGTTTCCTCCAGCTTGGCGACATCAGAGTCAATCTGCTCCGTTGAAGAAGCGAGTAGCGTCTGCGCTTCTTCTAGTGGAAGATGGACGAATGAGTCTCCGATTTTGTATCTAAAGGCCTTCGTTAGCACCATTGTGAACATTCATTGGAGAGATAGGAAACCTACGGAACTAGTTCATCCTCATCGGCAAGCTCTAACTCTGTTGAGATCTCTTCTAAGTCTTCTTTGTCTTTCTGCAAACAGTTACTATTAGCTGAGCCCCTGGTATCAAACGGGCTTGAAAATTTTAAATAACGAAAGGCAGCTATATCAGAATACGAAGAACAGAGATAGACGTACCTGCTTCCCCTTCAGCTTCTCTTCGAGAACAGTCTCACGCTGGTGAAGACGACTGAAGCGGTTGATTTTCTCCTGGTCCTCACGGCGCACTTCGGTGTCCTCTGAGTTGCCGATCGTGGCCTCGTCTTCTTTTGAGAGCTTGAAGAACATATTAGCTCAGTGAGTATATTGGATGCGGAGAACTTACCATGCGATGGTTAATCATTTTGAGTGTTTCGGTTATAGACTACGGTGGTGGGTTAAGGATGAGGATATTTTGGTGTTTTGAGTGGAAGTGGTCTGTGCGGGGCTCTTTGATGTACATATGGACTCGATTACGGAGTCCTGCAAACTGATCTATCATAATGTACTTAATGTAGTTAGCAGTCATAAGTCTATGTATATCTAATTATATCTTCTGAGAGATAAAAGAAATCGAAGATCTGTTTGATTGTCTCTTTCATCACTGGCATGTAGGATGCTTATACTAGGCGATTGACCGGATAAACAGAAGACCGACGTCAAGCAAAGCAGCACGAGACAAAAGCACTCACCAGCTCCCAACTAGCTAGGTATCAACTTATTTTTTTTTGGCCACTTTCCTCTCTCTTCAGCGTTTGGTTTAACTAACATCTCTTTTGATCACACGCGCGCTGCCTCGTCAGCTGCCTGCGCTGCCTGTCTGCTCCGTCTGAGCTCCGTTTAATCACCGCCTAGCAGCATCACACCGTCATCGTCACCAGCCTCACTTCCAACCCACCCCGAAGTTCACGACCTATCCCCGATTCGAATCCTCCCATTTCCTCAATACCAATTTCGTAACTTCGACGCGCCTTGGAGAGTCTTCCGCCATGCGGATATTCTCCTCACCTCTCGTCTCTGCCGTCTCTTTGTTACCCGGTCTTTCTTTCGCCGTCAGCTTCGACTGCTCCAGCATCCATGTAGACAACTACAATTATAACCTCAAGGCTCTAGGCGGAGTCCACGAAATATACCATGCCGAGCAAGTCGGCGATCTTATCGTTAACACGACATATGTACTAAATCTGTGCAACACCCTTAAGGGCGCGTCGATAAGGGGGAATTTGAAATGCGGCACGTCAAAGAATAGTATGGATACAGATGCCCTTAGCAACTGACGCGTAGTTGATCTACCGGTAATGAAAGCAACTAACCATTTGCCTAGTTTGTGGGTTCAACTACACATACGGAGCAGACGGCGCCGCCGAGAATGATTTTGCGTTCCCGATCGTCGGGCTGGAGCCTATGGGCCATGGGGCGAAAGATGCGGAGATCACACGATTAAAGAAGGAGGATACTGAGAAAGAGGGTCTGAGGGTAAAGCTGTCTGGAGGGGGTGAGTACCCGGAGCCTGGCTCGAAAAAGAAGAAAAAGGCGGGTGCGGTCATCGAGTTTGAATGTGACCCTGGTCGGTCGGGTCTGGAGGGTCTTGTCAAGGAGGACACAAAGCGGCTCCTCCGCGCCCGGGAAGAAGGTCAGGATGTGGGCGAGGGGGATGGTGAAGGCGACGGCAACGGGGAGGATAAAGAGCCATTCTACGATGGATCAGACCCGGATCGAAGCCTGCAATACAAGAGCTTTGGGAAGGCGGATGACGAAACGTATATACTTAGCTTGAACTGGAAGACACGCTATGCCTGTGACCATTACACAGAAGACCGTGGTTCGTCTTCTGGCCACTGGGGGTTCTTTACTTGGTTGATTGTGATGTATAACCAACCCCGGCCAAACATGCTTGAACCTCGCTAACATGGTTCAGTTTCTTCCTCTGCGCCGCAGCATATCTCATCTTCGGCTCGTGGCTCAATTATAACCGCTACGGTGCCCGTGGGTGGGACCTGCTTCCGCACAGCGATACGCTTCGAGACATTCCTTATCTCTTCCAAGACTGGCTGCGCCGGGTAGTCAATACTTTTCAAGGGACGGGTTCGAGAGGGGGATACAGCGCTGTATAAATATAACGCTTTATTTCTCTGTGATGTTTCCAAGAACTGCATACGAACGGGAGCAGGTTTCTTGACCGGCAGATTCCTTCAGGTAATGCTTTTTCTCTCTGTACGATGGAATGAATGATTGGCCCAATTTCGCATTTGCTCGGTCGATTTGCTTGTCTGTTTTCTCGCTTGTTACTGTTGCTGGACGAGCTGATATATACCTCAGCTAGATTTTATCAGGAATGTATCCATACGGAGTAAATGCATCCTTTATCCATCGCTTTCCGCGGATCTATAACCTGCTACGGAAGCTTATGAGCAAAAGTACTTGGACCAATTTCCAGTCTTCGGCTTCGGCCGTTGATCCTCATGGGTTCTGTATCCCGAAATGGTCGAACGAGCAATTACTTCGGACTAGGTACTGGGACGTGCTAGCTAGCTCGGCTTTAGCTCACAACAGCTCCAGTCAAGATGGATACATTCTCCCTTCATTCAGAAACACACAATTTGCAAAACAAAGCAAGAAAAACAAACCTAGGAAAAAGCAAAACTGAAGCCAAAGCGTTTCGAGTATCGTGCATAACAGGCAAACCCATTCAATGTAGATTTCCAGAGTGCAGATTGCGTGATCAAGGGCTCTCATCGCGACATACATCCTAATCCCATTCCATCGCCTAGGATAATCCTCTCAACTTTCAAGTTGGTCTGATTCAATTCTTTCTCGTCATCGTCTTTAACCCCCACAGCTGGTTGTTCAGCCATGCCTCCCTTTCTCATCTCCATTCAATTTGCTATGGAGTGTACTTACTCATTTGGTCGGTCGAGTACCTGCATAGGTATGACCTGCACGGCTTGACGACAGCACCTAGACCTTCATCGCGAACTGCTTGAGGAAGAGGTAGTCGGCCATGTTCGCGTTGACCGTCTTGCGGATCAGGGCGGCGCCCTCCTCGCCGTACTTCTCGCGCCACTCGACGTCGAACTGTTCTTCGGATTTGGGGGCACGGGGCTGGTCAAATTGGTCAGCTGGACTATTCTCTTCTCTATCACGAGCTGATCCTGCGTGGTGTGCTGGTGCAATATGCATGCAGGCTAAGACTCACGGATTTCTCCACCAAGTCCTGCTGGCGGGCTAGCTAATGCACCCTACCTAGCCGAGACGAGAAGAGCAAGGACAAGTAAAAAGGAAACTTACATGCTTCCTAGCAGTCAACCCCCTCGAATCGATCGCATCATTGTGAAATCCATTCCACTTCTCAAACGCCTCCCGCGCATACTCATGGTCCTCCTCGTTATCCCAGTTTAGCATGGCGTCCGTATACGTGATCCCGACGCTACGGCAAAACGCCTCCATCATCGCCGCTGGACTATCGAGCATATCATCCGCGTCGACGACACAGATCTCCGCGCCGATGTTAGCATCCGGGCTGGAGACAGGTTTATGCGTGGACTTCTGCTGGCCGTCCTGGGCACTGGCAAGGATCTCGTCGGCATCTGCCTCGTGGGTTGCAACATGAGGTCCCACTAGGCCCTCAGCCCGCAGGTACTCGAAGAACCGGCGCATCTCGTCATACCCAGCTTCAGCGGGGTCGTAGTAGGTGAAGCCCGTGGTGGCGTCGAGAGGAGGAATTGTGCAACGGTAGTAGGAGGGGACGCTGTAATGCGGATCGCGGATAAGGAAGGCAAAGTGGAACGTTTTCAAAATCTCCTTGGGGATGACGGTCGGGTTTCCTGGTTCAGACGGAGTGTCGTATGGGTAGGGCGCTGTGCTGTTGCCCTTTTTTGTCTCGCTGCCATTCACGCTGCCGTTGGTAGCGCCGTTGGCAGCTGGGTGGTGGCCGTTGGCGATGGGATCTCCGTTATTGCCAACGGCCGTCGGGGTTTCAGCAGTAACTGTCTCGGTGCCTACGCCGCGCTTGATTCTGTTGAGAGAAGGCGCAATACTGGCAGGTTTGCCGTGCGGAGGTAAGAGATAATGCAGGATGTCTTTGATGAATATTCTCTTGCCCTATCGTCGAACGTTAGTACTGGTTCATTTCTAGGTCAAGGTGGAGAGATGTAATGCCTCATTTTCCCTTCCTTCGCGCTCAATCCTTTCGAGGATAGTTTTGTACGTAGACTCGCTGAATCCGCTCTCAATCCGGGCCTTCTCGTCAGCCTCATACCGATCTGAGAGCCTCTCAGGGCCGTAGTAGAATGCATCGCCGAAGGGTTCATGGATACATTTGATTGTATCTCTCTGGGTCATAAAGACCTACGCAGAAGATCAGTATCTCGCCTGCTTAATCCAGAAAAAAACCCTCAAAATTGGACAAGAGGAGAATTACCCGCTCAAAAGCTGTCGAGCAAGCCCGGGGATGGGTTGCAACGAAGATAGGTTTCTGCTGAGACATGGTGCAAGTCTCTCTCTTTCTTCTCGTTTGATTGAGACGTATGTCAGGAATATCGGTTCACTATCTACCAGGGAATTTCACCGCCGGCGAAGCTACTGATAAAGTGGCCTACTCTTGTGAGCTGAGGCTTATCGCGGGGATTTATCTGCACTGCAGGTGTGGTGTTGTACGGATGGTTGTCCCCCGACGACACGGCGGGAGATGAGAGTACTTGAAACAGAACTGAAAGTCCTTAAGTCTGAAAGAACCGGATAAAATGGTTGGATTGAATTTTCAGGAACAGATGGGGTGGCCCCAGGAACTGGCTTGGTTTTATACTTGGGAGTGTGCCGGAAGTACTGGAAGGAGGATACCGTCAGGTCTGGACGAGGACGCGCTTTTTCTCGTTTGAGTTCGACCGTCAGAGCCAAATACTGCGTATGGAAAATAATATTATTATTATTCTCACTGAGATGGAGTCGGACCAGAATTACTGTGCTAACGACTCCGTTTCACTCCCAGCTTCCAGCTCTGCAGTGGTAGGCAAGTCAATGCAGGCGTTGTAAGTGGCTGCTAGTCAAACCCACTCTCCTGCTGCTCAGCGAACTGGCCCTGGGTAGGGCGATGACACCAGCTGTCACCTATATTCGCCATAGATAATGATCTTCTATCTTATTGTCAGGGTGCTGATATTGATCTATATAAATCCCGGCTCTTCAGAGCTTCCCGTCAAAACTTCAACCACCAACTTCTGGCTTCCCAAGGTCAACATCAAGGTCAACTGGGCGACTGCCGCAACACGACAAGGCACCGTGTCGTTACGGCCAAGATCGTGATCTACAATTGCTACTCCGCTTTCATTCTTTCGTCATTGGAAGCAGTCGGCCGCGGGATGGGGGGCAAAAGTTCAAACTGTTCCTGGAATTGCCGGTCTCAGACCAAGCGAGGGGATTGTGCGCGCGGTGCAGGCACGAAGTCGAGACCGGTAGTTTAGAGGGGCAACGGCGGTACAGTCGAAAATCTAGTCAGCTAGTCTCCATGGGAGTGGACATTGAGGATACAGATCAGGAAGGATTGGACTATGGTCGTGAAGCGGAGTGGTTAAACTCTTCAATATCCCTGTCGCCACATTCGGTCGAGACAGACTGGTGTTTCCACCTTGACGTCATGAGACGGACACAGCAGGATGCGTTACCGAGGAGTAAGGGGAGGAGTAAGACAAGAGGAGAGAAGGTATAGCCCATTTTCGCATTGAACTAGATAGCTCGCACTGTGATAGCAAGTGTGCATTCGTTGGTCGTGAACAATACATGGTCATCTGGACGCGATATCTGATATGCCAGTTAAGCCACTCAGTTTTTTCTCAGCTTCCAGATGGGCCTGGGACTGGAGGCTGCGACCGAGGACCACTTGGGACTTGACCGGCCAATCTTCGTCCTGATTTTGCATGACATGCGTCGTGGGGTGCAATGCTACCCAATGATGCGTCCCTGTTGCTAACGTGGGGTTGCGACGGGCTATAATTATGGGTGCTAATGACTGCCATGGCTGGCCCGTGAATGGCGCCCTGGCACTGGCGGATCAGATCTGACCAGGCTTTCCTCGATCTGTGCTCTCTGCCGCTGAAGAGGGGCCACTTTCCTTCAGATATATTGAGTTCAGGCAACCAGACTGCAAAGGTTCGGGAGGACTCGCAATTAGGTAAACATACGAAGAACTTCAAGGACGTGGGACCCATGGAGTGGTGAGCTCTGGAGCCGTTGAGCTTGAACAGCTCCAGGACTTACTCCATTGACGCTATCTGTTTTTCGGATACACCGCCTCGCCGCCTGCAGTAGTGCCGGCAGAATTAGGCCTTCGTACTCGGCATTTTCGTCGCAGCTTTCCCATCTTCTTTCCATACAGTAATGGAACCTCTTGATGGGCTGTCCAGGAACAAGCCCGATGAAAATCTGCTGCGATAGTTTCTTTCTCAATGTTACTATTTTGAGAACTATTTTTTCGTAGAGTTTCTCCATGGAGCAGGCTCAGCAGCCCCAGATCCAGCAATCGCCGCAATCGCAGCTCCCGCAGCCTCAGCCGCCTCAACAGCCACAGCAACCCCAGAGCCACCAGCTATCCCAACAATCCCAGCAACCTACAGAGATCCAGCCAACCCCACAAACTCAGCAGTCCCAGCAACTTCAGCAGATCCCACCATCCCCGCGAGCCCAACCGCCACAACAACCACAACAACCGCCGCCTCCGGGACAGTCAGTCATAGAATTTCCGCCAGCATACCCCCCGTTACCCGCGCCCCCAGATGCCACATATCGCACCGAGACTGAAGCAGTACAAGCGATAAAGACATTCGCGCAGGATCATGGGTATGCCGTGATCACCAAGCGCACCAACAAAGGTCGTGAGGGGAAAATCGAAGCGATCTACCTGACCTGCGACCAGGGCCAGGTGTATCAGTCAACTGCGAAAGAGCGTCAACGAGAGCCGTCGCGACGTACTGGTTGTCCGTTTAGTATACGCATTAGCCATCATAAGACCGACAATCTGTGGCATGTCAAAGTTCGTGACCCGTCCCACAATCATGGGCCCTCGCGGCCGGGCTCACATCCATCAATCCGGCGCGAGGAGATTAGCCAGAAGACGCAGTATATCAAGGCTCTTCTTGACATCAATATGCCGCCCAGCCAGATTCTCAAACAACTCCGTCATGTGGATCCCTCCACTGTCATCCAGATTCGCGATATCTACAACCTCCGCCATCGCATATATCAAGGGAAAACCCCAGTCCCAGCTGTTATTATATCCGATTTCAAGCAGTCTCCATTAAAAAAGCGCCGTGGTCAGGCAAACTCCGATAATCTGTCTTCTGGGGAGGCTTCGACGTCTGGAGCTGTGGAGAGTGGTCTGGGGGACGATCAGGGCGTCGTTACCCCTGTCAGTGGGGTGCGAGTAACGCAGGATATGCATACCCCGGAACAACTGCTGTACGACACGCTGTTCTGAGATTCTAGTATAGGCGTTTTGATCGATTAGCGCTAGGGAGATACCAATTTGATAAGCCTCCATTTGATAAGATAGGCCTGCTGACCGCTGCGCTGACCGCTTTATTTTGCCTGACATAAGCATCGTCTAATACATTGCCTGATGTTCTGGATCCTTCTGGAAGGCGGTCGAAGCTCTGAGTGTCGTCATGAATTTGCATGATGCTTTGGGCACCGTCATGAATCTCCAGTTGTCACTCTCTTGGAGGAGCCTCGTTTGTCCACTACTATATATTCTGTCGCTTATGCTCAGCTTGCCCAAAGTTATTTCCTCCAAATCATACTTTCTTCATAGCCTAATTTGAAACCCTAACCCTCCTCTACACCTCTTCGGAGATTTCATCTCCCCCACCTTACATCATGAACACTGACAAGTACACAGACAAGGCAAACAAGGCCTTACAAGATGCGCTAGAACTCACTATTGAACACTCGAACGCCGAACTATACCCAGTTCACCTCGCAGTTGCTCTCCTTGACCCTTCACAAAGTGAAGATGACGGGCCATCACTCCACCCCTCTCACGGAGATTCCACCTCTCTCTTCCGCCAAGTTGTTGAACGCGCCCATGGTGACGTTCAGCTCCTCCACCGTGGTCTCATGAAACGGCTCGTAAAGCTTCCGAGCCAAGACCCCCCTCCAGAGACTCGTAGCATCTCTGCGCCCTTCCGAAAAGTTCTCACAGCTGCGGCCGATTTGTCCAAAACGCAGAAGGACAGTTACATCGCCGTGGATCATCTGATCCAAGCTGTATGCCAAGATTCAACCGTCCAAGCTGCTCTCAAAGACGCCAATGTTCCGAACGTCAAGTTGATCGATAATGCTATCCAGCAAATTCGAGGAACAAGGCGTGTAGATTCGAAGACGGCAGATGCTGAGAGCGAAAATGAAAACCTCAAGAAATTCACAATCGACATGACGGCGCTGGCCCGAGAAGGTAAAATTGATCCCGTTATTGGCCGAGAAGAGGAGATTCGTCGTGTGATCCGTATTCTCAGCCGGCGAACGAAGAACAACCCGGTGCTGATTGGCGAGCCCGGTGTTGGTAAAACAACAATTGTTGAAGGACTGGCTCGTCGGATTGTCAATGCAGACATTCCAGCTAGTTTGTCTCAGTGCAAACTTCTTTCTCTCGATGTCGGCTCACTGGTTGCTGGAAGCAAGTACCGCGGCGAATTCGAAGAGAGATTAAAGGGTGTCCTCAAAGAGATCGAGGAGTCCAAAGAAACAATCGTTCTTTTTGTCGATGAGATCCATCTTCTCATGGGTGCAGGCGCTAGCGGCGAGGGTGGAATGGATGCTGCCAATTTGTTGAAGCCTATGCTTGCTCGCGGACAGCTGCACTGTATCGGAGCAACGACGCTCGGTGAATACCGAAAGTACATTGAGAAGGATGCCGCATTCGAACGACGATTCCAGCAAGTGCTTGTTAAGGAGCCCACTGTCTCTGAGACCATCTCGATTCTTCGTGGTTTGAAGGAGAAATACGAGGTCCACCATGGAAGCGTGCGAATTCTCGATGCCGCCATCGTCACCGCAGCTACCCTTGCTGCACGGTATCTCACAGCTCGTCGACTGCCCGACTCGGCGGTCGACCTCATTGATGAGGCCGCTGCTGCCGTCAGGGTGGCCCGCGAATCCGAACCGGAGGCTCTTGATAACCTTGAGCGTAAGCATCGACAGCTTCAGATCGAGATTCATGCTCTCAAGCGTGAAAAAGATGAGGCTTCCAAAGCCCGCCTTCAGGCTGCCGAGCAGGAGGCGGCCAACGTTATTGAAGAGCTGCGGCCTATGCGTCAGAAGTACGAAAGTGAGAAGCAACGCAACAAGGCCATCCAGGATGCCAAGACTAAATTGGACAACCTGAAGAACAAGCAAGAGGAAGCCGAGCGCTCTGGTGACACCGAAACCGCAGCAGATTTGAAATACTACGCTATTCCCGAGACCCAGCAACACATTGAAATGCTGGAGAAGCAACGGGCTGAAGCTGATGAGGAGCGCCGCAACCGTCAGGGTGATGCTGGAGAGCCTCTGCTAGCTGATGAAGTTGGTCCTGATCAAATCAACGAGATTGTCGCTAGGTGGACCGGAATTCCTGTGACAAGACTCAAGACCTCAGAGAAGGACAAACTGTTGGAGATGGAAAAGCACCTAGGCAAGATAGTCGTCGGCCAAAGGGAGGCTGTGAAGTCTATCTCCGACGCCATTCGTCTCCAACGGTCTGGCCTCAGCAACCCTAATTCTCCTCCAAGCTTCCTATTCTGCGGTCCGTCCGGTACGGGTAAAACGCTGCTTACCAAAGCTCTGGCGGAGTTCCTTTTTGATGACCCCAAGTCCATGATCCGGTTTGATATGTCGGAGTACCAGGAGCGGCACTCGCTTAGTCGCATGATCGGCGCACCCCCTGGCTATGTCGGCCATGATGCAGGCGGCCAGCTGACCGAGTCACTTCGCCGCCGACCATTCTCCATCCTCCTGTTCGACGAGGTCGAAAAGGCAGCCAAGGAGGTGCTTACTGTTCTCCTGCAGCTCATGGACGACGGTCGCATCACCGATGGTCAAGGCAGAGTCGTCGACGCCCGCAACTGCATTGTTGTGATGACTTCTAATCTCGGCGCCGAATACCTTGCCCGCCCAACGACCAAGGACGGTAAGATCGACCCTCAGACACGCGAACTGGTCATGGGCGCTCTCCGCAACTACTTCCTTCCCGAATTCCTCAACCGTATCTCCAGCATCGTTATTTTCAACCGCCTCACCAAGAAGGAAATCCGCAAGATTGTTGACCTCCGCCTCGATGAGGTCCAGCGCCGCCTCGAGCAAAATGGCCGCAACGTCGTCATTGAGTGTACTGAAGAGGTTAAGGACTATCTCGGCCAGTCAGGCTACTCGCCGGCTTATGGTGCCCGTCCGCTAGGACGCATCATCGAGCGCGAGGTCCTCAACCGCCTCGCCGTCCTAATTCTGCGTGGAAGTATTCAAGACGGTGAGGTTGCTCGCGTAGTTATACGTGATGGCCGGATTGATGTTATTCCCAACCATGAAATGGCCATTGATGAAGACCAGGACATGACAGATGAGGACGACTTTGATGCCATCGCCGAAATGGACGACAACGGCGGAGATATGGATTTGTACGAGTAAAGCTTAATGCGGCATAATGATTTACGATGACTATTCTTTACAATTTGTGGTTTTGTTTTGGGAGAAAGGCGTTTTTGTTCTTTTCTTGCGCCAAGCCTAGAGCGATTTGTCCTGTATATACTAGTGGTGTTGGACATCAGACTCCCTAGTTGAAAGTTGGCTTCTTCCGAGAGACTGAGCTACTAGTACTTAGCTACCTAATGTATATATTTGTACCGAATAAGGCCTCCATTCCGTGTATATTCTGGCTTTCATATCCAATTTAAGTTAATTGCCACTGTCGATAGATTGACAGGAATAGTTCAATAGTTCAATAGTTCAATAGTCTTATGGATACGAGGACAGATCCCTTGACCATGTGTAGAGGGCTAATACTGACCGTAGCCCGCCCTACCATGAATTGAGGGGATCTTGGTAAGATTGATGGTCCCTAAGAATTACTAAACTTGGAGAAAGAATACAGTATGCAGTAGTCAGAGATGGTTATTAAGACAGTTTTCTATCTGAAAATCCGCTTCGCTGAAAATCCTTATTGTGACAGTATTGCTACTGCTTAGGATGCTGGATTTGTACCATGCAGCGCTGCTATAGACGTTCAGCCGTAGACACACACACATATATATACATATTCATTACCGGTTAATGAAGCCAATCGTAGTTTACTGAAACCTATGTAGTCATACCTAATCATTCATTGGCTTGTAACCCTAGCATTGCTGGGTTATCTCAGCATTAAATAATGCGTGAGAACTGAACGTGGTCTAGCAGGTATGATGTGTTGTTATAAACCTACCTCAGACATATGAATTCATCGACTCTCTCTTGTGTGGCCCGGATATTCTGCTCTGATAGAAGATGGAATAATATGATACGGATGCCTGGAGGGCAGTAACCCGGATACATCGTTGTGGATTCCATTTTAAGTGTGAAGGACTTCTTTGATTCTTCCTGCAAATGGAAAGACCGTTGGATGGTATGGATCAATGAACGGTGGCTTCTGATGTGTCACCACCTATCCTTACCAGCCAGCGGTCAAATAAACGTCCTGCTGAAACTGAAGGGGTATTGAAGGAGGCTGGTAGCACGTATAATTGCAAGGGCATATGGCAAGGAAATTAGGCGACTGAATTGAGTAGCATAAACTCTCGACCTGCTGCAACAACGACAAACAAGATCTATTTTAAGTGGCCTCACGCTCAGGTGAATCAGGCTCCGCCAGCGCCGCGCGTGGATAGTCCGTGACAAATACCTTTTGTTCCGGAGATCTGTGCAACAGCAAGGTGTGGCAAGCATCTGGTCATCAGAAACTCGATGTTAAAGGCGTAGTCTAGCTCGAAGCCGAGAGGGATCAAAGTTCCAACTACGCATTTTAGTGTGGTTGGTTTCTTGTTTAGTTTCAACGGCTTGCGCTAATATCGGAGTTTAAGCGATAAGTCTCCCCACTGGAGAACGGGCGAGCGGAGGTAGCGTTTCAAACAGGAATAGTTACCGAGTTCAGGTTTCGAAGAATCGAAGTATACTCCGACGCCATTATAGTATAGTGTGTTCTTTGAACGGCGACACTTCGAACAATGGCTAGCTAGAAAAAGCGTCTATAGTACTGAGAAGCGGAATACTCCGGCTTCGGTGTTTGCTCGTGGCAAATCTCGAATAATAACAGAGCATTTCCTGTGAGACGGACCGACTCGACACAGTCGGTGCTCAGTAGTAGGCTTGGGCACCGAGCGGCTTATGCTCGAGACGGAAGATCGTTGGTCGACCTGGCCGCGGAATGGCTGTGGAATGCCCGTGGAAGATCTCTCAACCATGATAGGCCACGAGTGTGCATGCAAAACTTTCGAAGTAACAAGCGAAATGCCGATTTGCCTAACCTCAACCATGGACCGAGAGATGATGCGCGATTCCAGTCGGCAGACACAGTGCAAATCCAGCCTACGTCCTGGGTATGGACTGGCGCTGGTGGAGAGCAATGTGGTTGGTACATGGAATAGGACTTGGCTAAAGCGCATAGTGTCGAGGCCGGTTCTCACCAGGAAACAATCATCAGAAATGATTCATAGTGCTGCCGTTGAGCGACTGCTTTGCCCCGTACCCAAGTGGGGTACTCCGTAACTTATACGTTCGGTCTTTGATCTGATATAATTTTATGGGGACCGGTGCCCAGAGCTGAACGCTCCGCGAATTAGTGACAGTCTGCTCCGTGGTATAGATTTGTATGCCGTCGTTCGTGGGAGACCAGGTTCTCCCGCATTCGCCATACCATTATTCGAAGCCTTAGCGGCAGGCCTGCAACAGACATAGAGACGGACGCGTCTCGCCACACAGTATGAAGCACGCAGGAGCGCTAATAGATTTCGAACCAAGGACCGCCAAGAATGAAATCAATCGATGCTTGACTCGATCGCTCTTCTTGTCGAATAATCGGAATTCCCGGAACCATGCGCTGCTGCTGTGGGCTACAGTCTCCACATGCTGATTGGGGTTACTGGCTGGACATTGCCGTCGTTCTCGAAGAATTCTTTATCCGCCGCTTATTTGCCGAGATATGTGCGCTAAGATTTGGAATTGCTCGTCTCGTGCATAGCGCAGGTACGACACCTCAAGTGAAGCTCACAAGGTCGTTAGAGAATGTAGCGGTGCTCCAATATCCTGCAGATGTCGATCTGCTGCTTTCTTCGTAATAAAATGTTATTAAGAGGGAGGGACAGTGTTGCCGGTTAACCCGGTGGCATGGGCCGAGAGGCAAGAGGAATGTACAGGAGCATCACGTGCCGGCTCGGGAGATCTGCGGACAACACACCAGATTCCCGATCGAGTAGTTGCACAGCGGATTCCATGGTTGACGAAATGGAGAAAACTGGAGAATGGGACGGGATGCCGATCATCGGTGAGGCAATTTGTTGTCTGGTGGATTCGAGATTCAGCGCGACTGACTTCTAAATCGGGCCAAATAATGATAATATTGTGGTATCTGTGTACTTCCAACTCCGAAGAGATAATCTATCCAGGGAAAATCGGGTGTAGTCGTAACAACATGACAAACAAAGGAACAGGGCTCGGGGTAGTAGACAAATTATATACAGGAAAGAAGCGAAGGTTTATAGGCGTGCTTTTTTTTAAGGTTGCGGGTCGTGGAGGTGATAGTTTGCTGGTGGACGTGACTCGCGCATGACCTCAATCGTCACGTCTTGTCGGATTTGCAGAGCTCGTTCAGAGCCATCATCGCTGTGACCGCGAGAGTAGGTATGTTCCAAGCTGACCTCGGACATATCTTTTTGCGGTGTAATCACAACGCTTCGATCGTATTTGTGCATTGGGAACTCGTCGCCCGAGCGTAGGTGGGTAGTGCCAGTGCCGGTCCCGTAGTTCTTAAGACCGGAAGGGTTGCTGTTCCAAGGGCCAGATCGGTAGCGGTTGGTACCGCGTTTCGAGCCCCCTGTCCAGCTCTTGAGGGCGGGGAAGACGTCGCGCAGAAGGGACCAGATGAGAGGCAGGTTGGTGACGAGAATGGCGACCGTGGTTTCTCGGAAATACCAGTTCATGTAGACATACGAAATCAACTCCGGGACGAGGCAGTAAACTTTAGTCAAGATGGCGGCAACAATGACAAAGACTCCCATTCCGAAGATGACGACAAGGATCAACTTCTGCTTGAGCGGGACGCGAACTTGCATTAGGAGTGGGAGTCCGATAAGAAGCATGGCGATATCAGCAGTGATAGCCACGCATCCTTGGATGATCTCGTAGTATTGAAAGGTGGAACATTGGGCTGCAGCATGGTTAGCTGCGTGGATAAGGCTGCGAGTGGGAGAGACTAACGGTTGGGAGTAGGCACTGCCCAGTAGTTTGAGAGAGGGCGGCAGATGAGGAAGAGGGATAGCTCGACTGCGACAAACCCGAGCGCAACATAGATGGCAAGGTAGTTGACCCATTTTCTTTGGGGCAATCCCTCTCTGTTCAAGAAGTTAAGTCAGATGCGAGATGCCAATAAGCCGGTGAATTGGGACCATACGTGATACGGGCGTATATGATCAACATGCATGTCTTCATTGACCATATAGCGAGGACGAAGGCGTGCTCTGAGACGAACACCCATTTGCTTCCCTTGACTCTTTCGTCGTAGATTTCCGGCGTGAGGTTATCAATGTCCTCTTGTGTCATGAGATTCGACCCTCCACCCGAGGCAACCTCATTAAGCGCAACGCATAAGATCGTGTACCATATGACCGCGAAGACCATAACATAGTCATCCCATTGAAGGTTCTGGATACCGAGTCGACGTATACGGGCTATACTGGCGGGGTGTTAGTTCACTCCAGCGCACAGCAACATTCGAGTGCAGCAGGCCAGGAACACCTACAATCGCAGTACGACACCGAGCATGCCAACAGCATAGAGAGTCCATGTTTCCCGAGCAAAACTCCGGCCGAATTCGGCACCTAAGCTCGACATTTTGTCGTGGTGCAACCTGTGAGGCCAGGTCAGAGAATCAATCGAAGGGACAGCAATTCCACCAAGGGACGAGGTGACGGAGGGCTAAAGGATATATATGCAGTGATGGACGTACATGGTAGACAATCAACGCATCCGAGCGGGGTCTGCCAGATAGTACTGCTCAAAGGATCAACCGAAATCCTGGTTGCTGTGCCTGAATAACAAACAGTTCCAGTGGTTGCACACCAGATAAACAGAATAAACTGCAATGATTCCAACGCTAAAATTTGGGAAGAAGCAAAGAAGCAGATGCCGAAAAGATAACGCTTGCCGTCTGTTCCATGGCGCCGTCCGTCGCTACTGTATTCCGTATATTCTGCAGCAAGCAGCTATGCTACGCTGAGACGCACCGGCTGAGCCACAGCCTTGAGGGTGACGACCCGCGACGATTAATTTGGCAATCAGCAAATGGGATGATCTCCACGTTCCGGTCTCTGGGAATTGATGGAACTCTGGGAGGTTGCAGTGCGGACCACTGGCTGAGGATGATTCAATTAGAGGCCAGCCAGCGAAAGACATCCCACGAGGAGCCGAAGGATGCGAGGGCCACGAGGCCGAGTAAGTTGATGCCATCGCTTAATCTGGTGGAGCTCGAGGAAATGTCCCCAAAGATCCAAGGCTGGGTTTGGATCGGCTTATCAAAGCCGTCATTGGCCAAGCATGGTGGGCACGCTAACAAATCGATCTCCGGGCTCGAGCCCTTAGCTGAACCTTAACATCCTTCCACCATTCCCACTTTTGCTTGGATTGCCGCGGCCCCAAGGGCACCACAGTGGCACTGACACCGACGCTCCACAACAACATCCAGGAGCAGGTAGTGATCAGCTTTCGGGTTCGAAGCCACCTTCCATCATTCGGAATCATCACAATCAATCAGGCCGATCGCCGTGTCAAAGTGTCATCGTTCGCTAAGCCCGATGCCCTGAAGGATGACGACAGACGAGGCATGAGGACACCTTCAGGTTCGTCTTTTTAGCCATCAACGCCGGAGATTACACCAATCCGGCATCAGAAACAATGGTATTATTAACTTAATATAGAGTGCAGACGAAGAATCAACTTGAAAGCCGAATGCCGACGCCAGGTTCCAATCTCGAACTTCGCACGTTCCAGAGTGGTTTAAGCTGCGTCGTGCCTGGGCAGTTTAACTGATCCACCGCATCAAGTGGGCCGGCCGGCCAGCCATCGTGCAATGCAATGCAGTTTGCCGCCGGCCTGCGACTTCAGGCGCATGGTCTGATTGCCAGATGACCACGAACATGCAATCGATCAAATTCAGGGAATGTTGCGATGGAATCTGCAGACAAACGG
Organism: Aspergillus foveolatus; assembly: GCF_047715535.1. NCBI lineage: Eukaryota > Fungi > Ascomycota > Eurotiomycetes > Eurotiales > Aspergillaceae > Aspergillus > Aspergillus foveolatus. The sequence goes on from NW_027396065.1 coordinate 1,365,574, forward strand.
ATGCTTGCTTTTTCTCCCTCAAACCCCGGCCTTTCCGCGGCACGCGAGGACCACTCAGCAATCAGTCCACAGCCCTGGATTCAGGGCACGGTTTTGATTCGAGGACCAGAAGAACTTGAGAAGAACTGCCTTGGTTGCTCTCCAATTCTCAAGCCTGGAACCCAGGGTTGGACTAGTGGGGGTCTCGACCTACAGTCGAGCCCAGGATTATGCGGCGGCGATCTAACCAGCAACCACCAGCAACCACCGGCAAACTCCAGCCCCTGGCCCCGTCGATAATCTGGCCTTCAGTGCCTGTGGAAATCTAGACTCTGAAGGCGCTGGTTTTCAACTGTCGAGTTATTAAATTATAATTATTATTATATTGAGCAGGTCCGACGAGGTACTTTGGTCCGTACAAAATCACAACGTATGAGCCTGGCTAGTACTAGTGATTGTTACGTGTCCGTCCCCATCGTCAGGGCTTGGTCGGCTCCACGAGCGTCGATCCGGAATAGAGGCGAGCTGAAGTCTGCACTCCAACGGTTCAACCAGGAACCTTGATGGCTGAAAGGCTGAACGCCAATTAAGAGCGATCAAATTCTCTGGTCGACCCCATTCGCATGCCAATGCATTGTGCGTAGACTTGGTTGGCTGTCCGCATACTATCCGCATGTTATCCGCACGGCGATCTGCTCGTCTCATGTAATGTCCTCATCCCACATTTCTTTGCAATTTAAAAAAGGCTGGATACCATTAAGTCATGTTGCTGTAATCTGATCATGCCACTCAACCCTATTTTAGGCACCCATCCCAAGCTTCATCTATCCTCCATCTCCCGGTGGCTTGACTTCGGGCTCTAGAATCGGAGAATTGGCCTAGTCTGCCAGAATCAATCTAAGAAGGTTGCCCAAAAAAACTCAAATCGCCGACTAGCGCATGGAAATGCCACCTTAGAATCTTTTGCATCATGTTGCATGCGAAGTTCAGCAGTCAAATAATTCCCTCAGTTACACTAGCAGATAAAACGGAATTTGTCATTACAGATCCATTCTTATCATCTATATCAAACACAACACGAGGTCCAGCCTCTTCCAAGAACCGAGCTCGGACATAGCCGAGGTCTTTTTCTCAAAAATCACGTTAGTCTATTGCTTGCTATTCTTAATTTGAACACCTATGTCATAATTAATGGTGATTTTGTCTGGTGTCTGACGCTCTGTTCTCCATAGCATTCAGGACAAGAGTGCGCGTTGGCGGCGGTTGTGAGCCGATCGGAGTGGGCTTCCGTGAGTCCATCGTATCTCGCGTTCCTTGACCCGTCGTCTGTAGGGATAAAATAAAGTTCTTAGCAGTGTCTCGGGCGCAAACAGGATAAAAATACCTCCGGCAGGTTTGAGCCATGCGCCGCTTGTTGCAGATTCCTGGTCCTGGAAGACTACTGGGATTACTCTGAGACATGAGTCGAGATTGGGTTGGGGGCCAGGACAGGACATATGCATATGTAGACGGACTACTCTGGCGGCGGGCTCCGACGCCGGCTTCCAGAGTCCTGCACTCGCTTACTCGTACCTTACTTGTACATGGGTAGTTTGGCCCGAATCTGTGCTAGTCCTGCTAAAATTTCGCCGTAATATAATGCCATTATCATAAATTAATATCACCTGCAGGAAAGGTCTATCGTCAGCACCCCGAACATCCGTTATGCTATCTTTCCTTGCAGAACTGCACACAATTATCTAGGCCTCAGGCCTCCTCAGGTCTGGGGCCAACCTTCAGGGTCCCTCAGCCGTGAACGCCTGCCCAATGCAGTATACGGAGAAGATCTGGGGTAACCGTCTTGTGGACAGTGGTACAATAACAAGTACCCATAGATCTGCTCAGTATTCCCTCTTTACCCACGATCAAGAGGAATCTGTTATCAAATCTTTCATTGCTCAAGACCAAATGGTAAGACTCGTGGCTCTGGCATCTGCTGAAGCTCCCTCTTCAGGCTTAGCGTGTCCGATTCCTTTTCTTTACATCGACCAATGATCATTCCGCGAGGTCCCACTTAGGTCTGGGTCGCCACCATGAACAGAGTCTTTGGTGATGCTGATTGGCTGATCTGAACGGTTTTCAGCGTCCCATTTGTGGGCCAGCCGGCTCAACTCAGAACTGCAACCCGCACCGGAGCTCCCTCGCTGCATGGTAGGAGTCGTCGTCGTAAGTAGTTGTAGTAGTATAAACCCCTAACAGTCGCCTTGCTTCGATGATCGTCCTCGCTTGCTCAAACGGTGCAGGGCTTCTCCCTTTCTCCTATTGATCAGCCTTCTATTGAGGAAGCCAGGACAGTGACGCTCGCACTCGTGCATCCCATCCCTTACAGAATTTATTGATCATACCTTACGCCACCGGGAACCGACGCTTATCAGGTCCCGAACCACGTTCGTTTCTGGTCTTATTCCTTTCGATTTCGTTCGTTTCTCACCCTCGCAATAATGGCTGAGGCAGCAGAAAAGATGCCGGCAGTCGACTCAGCCAAGGAGGAACAAGGTTCTTCGATGGAAGTGCCTGTGAATGCGTCCGGCCACCGTCAAGAGCTCCAACGCAATTACGGTCTGCTGAGTATCTGCGCTCTTGCCATCACGACTGGAAACACATGGATTGCCCAGGGGGGAAGTATAGCCACTGCTCTTTCTAATGGAGGCCCGTCTGGAGTTATTTACGAATTTATCGCCGTCTCGCTCTGCTACTGGATGGTGGCCGCATCAATTGCTGAACTGGCGTCAGGAATGCCGTCTGCTGGTGGTGGTATGATTCCTCGTTCTGCAACACTCTTTTGCTTTGGCTGATTTGCTTATCTAGTCTATCACTGGGCTTCCATTACTGCCGGGAAATATGGTCGCGTCTGCGGGTTCTTCGCGGGTTGGTGGAACTGCTTGGCCTGGGTGCTTGGTGGCGCCTCCGTATCCGCCATTCTTGGCCAGCAGACGGTCTCGATGTATGCGCTGATGCACCCAGGATTCGAGATGAAGGCATGGCACGTCTTTGTCAGCTTCATTATCTGTACATGGCTCTGCTGCTCGATCGTCCTTTTTCTGAACCGGTTCCTCCCGCAGTTGAATAACCTTGGCGGATTCTTCATTCTCTCCGGTGTGCTCATCGTCATCATTGTCGCCGCCTGCATGCCCCATGTAAATGGCGTGCCGTATGCCACGAATGAGGATGTCTGGCGGACCTGGACGAACTCGACCGGATACTCTAGCAATGGCTTCGTTTTCGTTGCCGGTATGCTGAACGGTGCTTACGCTGTCGGTACACCCGACTGCTCGACCCATCTCGCCGAAGAGATTCCTAAACCCAGCAAAAACATCCCCAAGGCTGTCCTTGCTCAGATGAGCATCGGCTTCATCTCTGCTCTGCTTTACATGATCACGCTCTTTTACGCCGTCAACGATCTCGAGTCTGTTCTGGCCGCGTCTTTCCCTCTCGCTGAGCTCTACCGTCAGGCCACCGGATCCAAGGGCGGCGGTCTCGGTCTCCTGATTATCACCTTCCTCCCTACCGTCATCAACTGCGCTGGTTGCTACATCACTGCGGGCCGTACCCTCTGGTCTCTTGCCCGCGACCGAGCGACTCCCTTCCCCAACTGGACCGGCCGTATCAACTCGACTATGCACAACCCCTTCAATGCCACCCTCGTTTGCGGCGGCGTGATCACAATCCTGGCGTGTATTTACGTCGGTTCCACCACGGCCTTCAATGCTTTCGTTGGCTGCTTCGTCCAGCTCTCTTCTCTTTCATACTTCGCCGCCATCTTCCCCCATGTTCTCACTCGCCGCTCGTCCTTTGTCCGTGGCTACTTCTGGATGGGCAATATTGGATATGTCATCAATATCCTCAGCTGCATCTACATTCTCGCCTTCGTGGTTATCTTCTGTTTCCCTTTCGCTCTGCCCACCGATGCGGCTTCCATGAACTACGCTAGCTTGATGACCGGTGGTCTGACTATCTTCGTGGCCATCAACTGGTTTTTTAGAATGGGTTCATATGAGGGCCCCAAGTTTGTCCCGTTGACTGACAGGGCTCTGGCGGAGGACGCCAAATAGAAAAAGAAAACCCAAAACAAATCGGATATAAATTGCGCACGAAGAGTGGATGTACCAATAGTTACTGTACATGGCGCTTTAGATTGAAATTTTGGAATTTAGCGGGACTTAAAGAGCCTTATCATGTCAATCGTTATGATCTTGTATATATGCGATGACTATACCATCTATCTTTAATCAGCTGACTCTTAATGAGATTTTCAGGAATTATCCGGTCTCTATTTAGCAGGGAAAACCGTATGCATGGATATTGAGTCACGTGAACACGCGTTCCCATGGCGCCTGACGCGAGTTTCTTCCACTTGAACATTCGACGAGGCTTATGCTACGTCAACACCTCAAGGACCATTTCTCGTCATGGTCTTTAAGCCCTTCAAGCCGCTCTCGATAAGGAAGCCACCTCAGCCTGCCGATCCAACCCCACAACCATCCATAAAGCCTTCCGAAACCGATGACGGTCCGCCTGCAAAGCGGCCACGACTGTTTTCCCAGGATACAAGCAACACTGAGAACACGCGTACTACGTTAACGAACCAGAGGAAGCCTTTGAATCAGGTCACTAATGTTAGCGAGGCGTCTGCGCTTACTAGCGGCGGAAGTGGCAATGGAAGTGCAAATGTAGACTCATCCTTGCCTGAGGCGAGGTATTTCAACGTGCTATGGTAACCCAGAACCCTGATTTACACTATGTTTATTCCACTCCCAGGAAGTGTATGGACTAACAATTACTGGCTCATAGGCGGAAACCCACCACAAAAAAGAACAAGATTTGGGACGGTGACGGGATTGTCTCAGTGCGAGATGGATACGTCTATCTGCAGGATATCTCGGGGAGGGCTATGGGCCGGGCGATGTATGGCTCTGTCCTAAAGCCGGGCGTCATACTTTCAGTTGGAGGAAAAGAAGTTGAAATTGATACGGAGATCCCGAAGGAGGAGTATCTCTCTGGGAAGCGGTCTTTGGAGACTAAAACCGAGGCCCCGACGCCGCCATCGCTTACAAGGCCATTACCATCGAAGAAGACGTCTGTTCCCGTGCTGAAGAGCCGGGAGAAAGATATATCTCGATCCGAACTATCGGCTTCTAGTCCAGGACTGACCAAGGCCCGGATTACGGAGAGTCAGACCCCGAGCTTAGCAAGCCGAGGGTCTGTATCAGGTGCTTATAAGAGGCCGTTACTTGAGAGCACGGTTATGCCAGCTGATTCGTTAGATGAACCTACTCCCCGCCATGATCCTAAGCAGCCTGGGGCTTTGATAATGAAGCGGCCGGGTTCGGCGCCCAAGGGGAAACGGATAGTGGATGTTGTTGTGGATCCTATTTTGGCCAAACATCTCCGGCCACACCAGCGCGAGGGTGTGAAGTTCTTGTATGAGTGTGTCATGGGGATGCGATCATTCAATGGCGAAGGCGCGATTCTAGCTGACGACATGGGCTTGGGAAAGACTTTACAGACCATCACTTTGCTATGGACTCTACTAAAACAGAATCCGATTTACGAGGCTGCTCCAGTGATTAAGAAAGCTCTTATTGTTTGCCCGGTCACATTGATAAGTAACTGGAGAAGAGAATTCCGGAAATGGCTCGGAAACGAGCGGATCGGGGTCTTTGTTTTTGATGATAAGAGGAAGCGATTGACTGACTTTACAATGGGAAAGGCCTATAGCATCATGATCGTCGGCTATGAGAAATTGAGGTCTGTCCAAGAGGGGCTGGCGCGTGGTAATGGTGTCGATATCATCATTGCAGACGAAGGGCATCGATTGAAGACGCTCCAGAACAAAAGCGGGCAGGCTATCCAGTCACTAAACGCTACGAAGAGAATAATCCTCTCGGGTACACCTATCCAAAATGACTTGAAGGAATTCTTTGCCGCAGTGGATCTTGTCAATCCAGGCGTTCTGGGATCGTTCAAGTCCTTCATCAAGGAGTTCGAGGGTCCAATCGTGAGGAGTAGACAGCCTGAAGCTACCGAGAAGGACATTGAAAAGGGAGAGGCCAGAAATGAAGAGCTCCGAGAATTAACTTCTCAATTTATGCTGCGGAGAACGGCCGATCTCCTTGCAAAATACCTGCCTCCGAAGACGGAATATGTGCTTTTTTGCAAACCAACCAATACGCAGGCGAAGATATACCAGAACGTGCTTGCTTCGCCAGTCTTCCAGGGCGCCTTGGGTAATTCCGAAAGTGCTCTGCAGCTGATCACGATCCTCAAGAAACTGTGCAATAGTCCATCTCTGCTTTCACTAAAGGATGCCAACGAAAAGCCGAGCGAGACCGTCGCTGCAATCTTGTCATCCTTGCCACCTAATCTTCTGCGCCACTTCTCCCCATCATGCAGTGCTAAGATTCGCGTCCTAGACCAGCTACTCCACTACCTACGCACATCAACCTCTGAAAAGGTTGTGCTTGTCTCAAACTACACTTCAACCCTGGATCTTCTCGCCAACCTCCTAAGCTCTCTCTCGCTTCCTTTCCTCCGCCTTGACGGCTCCACTCCCGCGCAAAAGCGCCAAAGCCTCGTCGAGGACTTTAACCGCCACCCAGCGAGTACTTGCTTTGCTTTTCTCCTCTCCGCAAAGGCCGGAGGAACTGGTTTGAACTTGATTGGCGCCAGCCGGCTCGTCCTCTTTGACGTAGATTGGAACCCTGCCACGGACATTCAAGCCATGGCGCGCATTCACCGCGATGGCCAGAAGCATCACTGCCATATCTACCGTATCATTCTGCAGGGCAGTTTAGAGGAAAAGATATGGCAACGGCAGGTGACGAAGATCGGGCTTGCGGATAGCGTGATGGAGCATAAGGATAGTGTCGCGCAGTTCTCACGCGACGAACTTCGGGACCTCTTCAGGCTGGATGTGGAGAGTAAATGCCAGACGCATGATCTTCTAGCCTGCGGCTGCGGTGGGAAAGGGTATTCCACCGCTTCAGGTAATGATAATACGCCTCAACAAGAACCGGAGGGACTCGGTGAAGATGACGACGAGTCAGACATATCCTGCCTAAATTTTCCAACCCTTATGAAAGCCACTGAAGTGAACATGGAAGAACAAGAACGTCTTCTTGCAACAAGAGGCAGACGTTCGCGTGCGTCAGTATTGACGAGTAAGAACTCTAGCAGGGGCAGCACCAACAGCAGCAAGCAGAAAATTCAAGAAAGCCTCTCTCACTACGTACACATCGACCCCTCTCTTTTCATGTCATCGACATCGACATTGGAAAACTCTGGGACTGAGGGCCTTGGTCAAGTCCTGGGAGATGAGGTCTTGCGTTCTCTGTTAACAGACGAGGAGAACCGGGTGCAGTTTCTGTTCAAGAAGTCGACGGAGCCCGAGGTGAAGCAAACGCCTCTGGCGGCCGATGATGGGGCCGGGTTGGCGCCCAAGTCCACGACCGACTCGACCTCTAGATCCGAACCCGAAGATGGAGCCGGAGCTAGGGCAGGAAATGGCACGGCAGACTCACCAGTGGATTTATTGGATTAGTAGGGCTGCAAGGTTGGGGCTACCTGAATAGACGATAATATATACCTACCTCACAATTATAATTGATGACGTATTTGGCATATGACATGCGATACCTAGGATCTACTTTCTAGTTCAGAGTAAGGTATAGCAATCACCATGTCAAAGTGCATGCATTCATTTGGTATGAGTTAGGGTCTGGTTTGTAACGAGTCAAGCGGTGCCAAGACCTAACGTTTTAATGAAAATTCCGAGAGGAGCGATGGATGACGAGCAGGCGTTTCAAATCGGAACATGCAGGACTCTCTAGGATATGTGGTACTTATCCAGTGCATCTGCATTTGCATTGCATCCATCCTCGTACTACTAGGCAGGTGTGACTGCGTCCGTTGAAAACTACGGCATACTGATTTATTGTGCATGCTATATAAGACTTCCATATTTGAGCTAAAATGACTTCAGACTAAGTATGTACGTGGAAGCCGGCATAGTTCCACTTGCAGTAAAGGCTCGGTTAGGGTGAATCAGCGCGTAGGGGTATGTGGATGTATCAAGTATATGAAAATGTATATGCTGCGAACCAAGGGAAATTGAAGTAAATGGGAGAAGACAAAGAACAATCCGCCAAAATGCAATGCAGGGGCTCAAATACGAGACAATAACACATGAAGCCATAGTCAGAGTAGTCAGAGAGACGGGGGATGGGGGAATAGATCGGAGGAGAGTAGACACAACTCGTGTAGAGATAATCGGCTGGGCTACTAATACTTCATCTTCCCGACAAGTCCAAATGTGTACGCCGCTTCGGCTTCACCTTTCATCTGAATCATGTAAACACGAGAACTTCCAATGGTGACACCACCCTTTTCAGTAACAGGGGGGCCGTCTTCGTCCTCCTCACGTACAGAAACGGCAATACCTGTTCTTGCGACGCGCTCGAAGCAGCTCTCATCCAAGCAAACGTCAAGGAGGACTTCGCCGCGTGTTTTCCCGCGGATGATGATGCGTTTCTTGTTGCGCTGCTCCATGACTCGTTGCGGCGAGGCAGCGCCGGAGGATGGCGGGCTGATCGCGTCTGTGCTTGCTTCTGGATTCCCATCAGGCGTAGTTGTTGCAGTGTCTGCTTGGTGGTGTTCAGCCGATGAGCGTCGTGAGGGTGCGGGCATGATCGTCAGCCGGGCGGCGCCCATATCGCGCCATTTGGACTGGGTTTCGCGGGCGTAGAGGCGGATCTTCGCGTTTGAGAGGCCGATTCCGTCGACACCCTTGATGGCTGCTGCGATGCGGCCGATGCCACCGCTGTTGAATCCACCAGAGGCAGCGGAACTAGAATATAAGCTTCCCTCGGCGTCCTTCTTGCGTGAAGTGACGGAGGACCTGGAGATGCTGAACATCTTGCTTCCCGCGCCGAAGCGCTTCAGAGCGGAGAAAGCGCTGCTCATAGTGCCTACGCTGCTTTCAGAGTTGTCTGCGAGGGAGCGTGGAGAGGCAGAGGCACGGTAGCTCTTTCTGCGGCGGGGCCAGCCAAAGAAGCTGGAGCTCTTAGTCGCACGCTCTAATGGAGCTGGAATATCGTCCAACGGGCCTCGAGCGTTTTGCAGGGCGATGTATGTCGGGTTGTTAGTGCGGGCTTGGTTGATCAGGCCATATAGAACCTCACATTCCTCCGCGTTCCTGGAGCGGAACATGATGTTGTTGCTCCAGCTGACTCTGGACCGCGGGGTTGGAGGAGAGCGAATGCTGATATCGATGGCTGTACCACGGCGTATAGGGACCAGCGGCGTCAATTCGAGAGCAATAATCGGGCGAACATTATTCGGTGCGGTCTCGCTATTTGCAAGCGGGTCATACTTCATTTCATAGGCTTCAACAAGCCCGGGGCTGATAATGATCTTGCATTCATCTGGGAAGATGCTTTCCCAAGAGCCCTTATCCGACCAAGCAAAAACAGTGGCGATAGCAGAAGACGACTTGCTTGGCTGGGATGGGACGGATCGATAACCGGCCTGACTTGTCGAATTCGTCAACGACAGAGTACTTAGGTCCGATTCTTGCTCCTCAGGCCGGGAGACACCTCGAGAGGCCCTTGACCGTACTCTAGAGGGAACTTCGTCGTCTGAGTCCTCATCTGAACTGTCCGTAACGCTATCCGAATCAGAATACATGTCATAGCGGCGCACGGTAGAGGTATCAGAGTCAGAGTAAGAATCAGACGCGGTGGAAGGTTCATATTCGTGTTTCAGAGGTGAAGAACCCCGCCGTCTCATTCGTCCAGCAGTTGGACTCAGAATTGGGGTGCCTGGCAGGCTAGAGCCGGTGGAACTGGGCGAGCGCGAATGGGGAGGTGGCGGTGGAGGCCCGTCTCCGTTTGACGCGTCAGATTCGGAGCCGGAACAAGAATGCCTCTTGCTCTTTGTTGGAGTTTCGGGAAGAAAATTGTAGTTTATATCATACTCCTCTTCTGGTTCGGGATCCGGTATGTATGAAGTACTACTACCTTGACGGAGCTTGGGAATAGAAGGCAGATCCACTGAAGGCACTGAGGAAACTCGCGGACTCTCTGCCGATTCCGCTCTAGTGGGTGTCTTTGGGGTGGCTTGTTTTTGATGGTGCGATGGAGGTTGCTCCGCGCGTTTGATTTCATCCCGACCCCGTGACGGAGTCGAAGGAGACGCACCCGTAGGCGAGAGAGGGCTCTGGGGGCCGAGTTCACCATATTTAGATATTCTCTTTGCGCCGGAGCGCTTGAGACCTTGAGGGGACTTATCATCACTAGTAACGAGCTTTCGCGGGTCCCTGGAATGAAGAATTGATTGGGTATTTGCGAAAGGCTTAGATGACTCTTTCTCTGTGAGATCACAGTCTGATTGGCGTGTAATATCAGTATGTGATGAGACCTGAGATTCGGTAGCTGCGAACGAATCAATGGCGCTGGGATCTGACCATGATTCCTTAGCGGTCCAGGAGCGTCGCGATGCATGGAAGGACGTTGGCTTCTCTCCAATGGGAATGGCAACGTTCGTTGGGCTTGGAGGAGTTCGCTGAGCCAAAGAGAATTCATTTGGCGAAGAAACCGTTTGCGCGCGTTGTCGTTGCCTTGTACGTTCGATAAAGCTCTGAGACCGGGAGATAGCAGGTGGAATAGGCGTTCTACCAAGCATTTGAATCCATTCCATGCCTACGTCTTCCTCATCGATCTCGAGGGATAAGAGTTCTTGAAAGCGCCGTTCCCGTCCAGGCGGGCTGCGAATCATAACCACAATCTCTCCCTTTTTATCTCCATTGCGCGCAGAAACGCATCCGATATCTATGGGAGGGAAGAGCAACCAACGGTCTGCATGGTCAACTTCGCATATAAGCAAATCCCCACCAGGACCATGCTCAGCAGCGTTATCACGAAACAAAATCTCAGAACGACAGTCGATAACCTGGCCACTTGAATGGTAGAGTGACAGGTTGAAGAAATCTCGGGCACGAACTCTGCGAGTCTTGTCGATGGTGACACCCGTCAAAGCTCCCAAGGTCTCAGGATCACGAGCGCGACTTGGGTCAATAGCGGCAGCCGACTCGTCCTCAAGCCTAGCCCTTTCTTCTCGCGCACGTCGACGAGCCTCTACCACAAGGTTTTGATAGTTCATAGTAATCTCTTCCGCTTTGGGGGACGGCTCTAGCATGTTGATGCCTTTGAAAGTCTTTGCGAGGTATTTCAAGCGTACCAGCGGCCGCTTCAGCAAATAGGCAACATCAACCTTCTGTCCGTCTCCATCCACAATGTCACCATTCTCATCTCTAGACATCCCGTCATCGAGACTCTTAGTATCGGCGTCCTTGACCTCTTCCCCTTCTTCCAGCGGGGCCAGATTAACTACCACATCTTTGAACCCTAATCTCCAAGCCTTGAGGTATTCGCGGTAAACCTTCTGTGCTCCCTGTGCCCATTGAAGTAAGGCATCTGCAGCGTCAAGTGGAATACGCTTGTGTAACAGTTTCAGTCGTTCAATGGCAACTCCCATGTTCACAATTGGCTTGGTGAAAGTGAGCTCATCCTGAGGGTTCGCAGAAGGGCGAAAGAGGCCAGCAGCAATGGCCGAGTCAGAGCGAGAAAGAACACATGTTAGAAGAACTGGAATCACCCCGCCCACAAGGGTCTTGAGCTCGCGCATATACTTTGCTTCATCCAGGGATAGTTCTTTCAGAATATCGGCGACTGTGGGTTTCCTATCTTTGCCGCTTCGGAGACTCCTGGCAGACCGGAGACTCCTGCTTCTTGTGGTTGATGTTGAAAGAACAGACATCAAGTCGTCATGTGTCGTAAGTTTCTTCATTTGCGACGAAACGATAGCTAGCGAATCTGGATCCACCTTGTCTCTTTCCTCACTTGCGAAAGTAGTTTGAGAAGGAGTCCTTCTCTTCTCGGTCCCTTCAGGCGTTTTCGCTGACCCGTCCCGTGTGCCCTGTCGTTTTGGAACCAGCGATTCAGAGGTGTCCTTGCTGGGAGTTTCAGACTTCAATGGTTGAGTTCCAGCACCGGATGCTTTTCCTTTCTCATCGAGCTTGCGGCTACCATCTTCGCTGGTGCCAGAGGGTGACCTGCCCTGCTTCTTTTCGTTAGTTTTCCTCTCGCTAGATTTCCTTGTCCGGGGAGACTGCGAAGGAGCTCTCTGCAACCCCTTGGTAGTATGTTTATCATCTCTCGACCCTGGTCGCTCGCCGCTAGACGTAGTCTCTCCGCTCTTTACTCGCTTGGAAGTTTTCTGCGGGAGATCGCTGCCTCCCGAAGGTTCAGGACTAGACAATCGGCTTTGGTCTCCTTCTGTTGGCTCATCCACAATTTCAATGTGTTTCTTCCTTCTAGTCTTCAGCGGCGCGGGTATTTCGACATCCGAATTCTTATCGTCCAGGAATGGGTCAGGTGTGTTGGACAGCCATGCTTCGATTTTGGCACCTCGATTCGGAGCCGGATGCTTGGGTGGCTCCGGCCTTGGCTCTGGTTTACTAAACATCTTCCTCGATTCGTCCACAATTTGTCCAAGGATGCCACCCTTGGGTGGCTTTGCTGGAGCATGTTTCGAAGCATGAGGTGCGCCGCGTGCACGTCGCCTCGATAGTTCAGAAAAGTCGGCCTCACTGGCAGCCCATTCAGAGTCATAATCGAGGGTTGATTCCTTCTTTTTTGGACTTTGCGCGGGTTCTGAGATTGTGCTGGACCGGTTCTTATCAGCTGTTGAAGGACGTGATGACGGCTTGGACGAATTATTATGTGACACATGCTCTTTCTCAAGCTTCTCGATAATGAAATCAATATCGCCGGATGCATGCGATTTTCGTCTCTCTCGAAGTGCCCGTGGTGAAACCGCGCCGTCTTTAATGTCGTCTCGTCGCTTTCGTGGGGACAACCGCGGAGACAGTAGAGGCGGCTCTTTATCGTCGCCTTTTGCTGATCGCGCCGGACGTAATGGTTCGTTTGTGGTGTATTCCGGGACTATACGCCCACGTCTCGGTGGTGGAGGTTTGGCTTTGGGCGCCTGCGTTGACGATCGATTTAGCTTCCAGTGTTCATCACTAACCAACCGTTTTCGCGGGGTACTCTTGCTTCGCTTCCTCGTTGTAGTGTTTGTAGGCTTCGGCTTCGGCTTCGACTCGGCGGTGGAAGCATTCTCATCGTCCTCCTCGTAGTAAATAACATCGTCGGCGGTGATCACTCCGCCGCCCTGTTGCTGCCACTTGCGGACCTTGGCTCGCACGGAGTTGGTGTCGTAGAGCCCCAACGGTTTACCAATATCGAGGGGCTTTGATTTTATCGGCGGATTTTTGCTGACCCCGCGGCCGGCGGAGGAGTTGGAATTGGCAGGCGGCGGCATTGGGTTGGGGCTATGATAACGGCAGTTGTTAGTATTTTGCAGTACTTATCCGAAACAGCATGCGCATCGGGGGAAGACGTCAAGGGACGATCGTATTCGTTTGCTTTGCTGGTGCCGTATGCTCTGCTCCTTGATGAGTTGGAGCAAAACAGGCGACGTCATTCCGAGTAGGCTGTTTGTTTACGAGGGGGGAAACACTCACAATTTCACGGCATACCCTTACCGAGCCGAAGACAAAACAGAGGTCCTGTTGGGAGTCTAGAGAAAACGCAAAAAGCTCAGTTCTGAAATCAAATGCGATCGTTGGAACAACAAGGACCAGCGCAGAGGCAAGGAGCTGAACAAGGCAGAGCTCGGAAGCGGGCGAGACTTGAGGAATGAATGTGGTCGAATGACAGGCCCAGCGACCGTCAGCTGAAAGAATCACCAGGACAAACCAGTCAGGACAAGGGCGAAAACACCGCTCACGATTCTGTCTGTGGACGTGATTTCTCTATCGCATTATGATTAACGGTCTCTTGCTGGCGTTATACAAATTCGGCTGTGAACAAGTCCAGGCCAACTAGTGCGAGGGCTGCCGGGGAAACCAGCGATCAGCACAGAGCTTCAGATCAGGCGCCAAAGGAGCCAACGGGATCTTGTCTATCGAGCTTCGATCAAGAATTTTGCCTCACGCCCCCGGCGCTAGGGAGCTGATTCCTGAATGGATTGATTTGACTGCGGCCCAGTGACTATGCTGCTGGCTGAAGCCTGATTGAGCAGACATCCACGTCGACGCTCCCTCAAGAGTTACGAACGACCGCTGATCCACCGGCTGGAATGCATCATAAGTAACTGAAAGGCCGAACCGAACGGTTCTATTTCGGGTTCGGCCTGTCTTCAGATTGAGAGCCGAAGACCTTACGGTCTTGTTTTATGTATGTCCTTCGATCCTGTTCGGGCAGCAACTTAAAGCTGCCAAGTGCCTTGAGGTCCTCCAGACGTCATTGTCCTGGCAATAATCTATATCCGACGCTGGGTCCGACACGTCACCGCGCAGAAACGTCTCAGCAACCGCCATCTTTTGCTGAAGTCCACCGGTTGGTTTGAAGTGGCTGGGTGATGGAGATTGGAGTTGAGCTGGACGGGGCCGTAAAGAACAAAATCACGCCCGCTTCGAATGAAACCTTTGTATGGATGGAGCCCAGCGGACCGGGTCCTACCAATGGTAGCGGCCCAGAGGGTCATATACTCCACATATTCGCAGGTAAATTCTACCACTCACCAGACCGCCAGTATCAGTCTATGTTTGATTCGAGGGTCTTTTATGGTCGTCTACTCAAAAGACGATATATGAGAATTCTAAGTGAGTCATAGCGAAAGATGTGAAGCTATGGTGCGGTCTCTTGAAACTGCAGTAAACATACAATGCAAAAGGTTTAATATACCTACCATTAACTCAGATAATGGTTGTACATTAAACTATATGAAATCTTAGTATACTAGCAGGAATACCTAGGTATAAAGAGGAGGTTGCAACTGCAGGGGTCTATTCAATGGTAGCTATCCTCAAAAGGATAAACAGCCCAGTCAGCTGGTAACCCCAGCTGGGGCATGTCGGAAGGCATTGTCTTGATGGTACCGGTATATTCTGGATCAACTGAGAAGTTATCATTAACAACCTGCCCAGAAACGAGGTAGGTGTTTGCCGAGATTTGGAAATCTGCGGTTTCCTGTCTCGCAGACAAGGCTTTCGACATGAGCTCGGTCAGCATGACCCCATGGGTTGATTTCCGCGCGTGCTCGGACAAACGTTGAAAAGACCTCTCAGCAACATCCCAGGCTGCATCTACTCGAGAGTCGTTCCGGCGCCAACAAAGCTCATTCATGAGGAATGTCAGCGGAACATATTGGAAGTAACCACCGAGCGTCCACTCCCATTTACGAGCGGCAGTCTCAACCTCTAAGCGTTTCTGGGTGTCAAGGATATCAACAGCGGCATCGAACAGTTGGTCTCGGACATCGTGATCAAGGGGCTCAGTCGAGTCTACCGCCGCGAATTGTGGACTATAGAGTTTCATCCACATCTCTGTGATCATCACGTAGGCAATATGAGAGGCAAGCCAGTGAATAGGCTCTGAGCCGTCGCAGTAGTTTAGGTACTTGAAATGAAGTCTGCGCTGACACTCACTGACAGCCCTTGTCTTGAATAGCCAGGAAGCGTCGCTTTCAACTATCAGTTCGGTAGTCGCAAGGTCATATCTGAGCAGACAGAAGCTCATCTCCGTCCAGCCAGGTTGATTGGTGAGTGGAACCGTCATGTTTGTGCGCAGCTCCGAGTCGTGACAGTTCAGAGGCAGTTCAACGACAGATGGGGATGGCATGGGTTGGTTAAGCAGGCTTGGGCTTTGACCTCGATCACCGCGTATGCGACGGTTCAGATACCACAGGTGCCACCGGACGCGCCGCCGCATCTCCGCCCCAAATAGCGAGTTATCTTCTTCCAATAACACATCCAACCGTTCTGCTAGACCAGCTAAGTTCCAAGCAGACTTGTGGTTACCTTGGAGCCGATCTAAAGCGATGAAGAGGACGAGAGCCTGCATTGTTGTCCAGTTACTGGTGGTCATGAAGCCTGAGCGTGCCAGAGCCTGTTCGGCGGCCAAACGGTATGTGGTAAGTGCCGTGCTCTTGGACATTTGTAAGCTAGATTGCACGTCCATTGCATCCATTGCCGAGACGCAAGCAAGATAGAACACCTGCAGCAGAGCACCTTCGCCTTCACCTAATGAAGTCGGATCATTCAAGCCGCCTCGAACGATTCGGGATACACTGGGTCGATGCACCACCTTGATTAGTGGATCGACCTTTTCCAGAAATAGTTGCCAGTATTTCCGTCCCAGAGCCAATGACGGGTGTAATGACATTGTAGCATGCGCCCAGGTGTGGCTTAACGGAAAGAGCGAGTCCCCGGGAGCGGCTAAAGTCCGTATTATCTCAGCTTGTGCGTTGACAGTTTGAGTCAAGCCCGAGATCTGCACTTCGAGCGTGTGGATACGGTCGTGCAGTGCTTGATCGTTGGAGGAGCGTGTCCTAGGTTTTGTACGGACCCGTTGACATTTGCGAACCGGAGACGGGAAGATACACTCAACTGACCATCGGGAGCAGTTGGTACAGGGTAGTTGCCTGTCGCATCTAACCTTCCTTTTGCGGCATGCAAGGCAGGATTTTGGCTTCAAAACGGTGTAGTCCTGAGGCGTTGAGGCGTTTGAGGGCGAAGAGGAAGAAAGTGGTTTTGGCGCAATCTCGCTCAGGGACTGCGTCACCCTGGTTGATCCCAGAGAAGCGGCCATTTGTCTAGCGACTATAACTGCCGCAAAACTCGGTGACAATGTTTGTCGCTATCTTTGTTTTGACATATGAAACGTCGTGAAAGTCACTTCACATTCTTCAAGTGAGATCACTGACAATCGAGGGATGACTTTTGCGGGAGTCATCTTATCCGCCCAAGTCAGGCCCCAAGACATGGATACGAGATCGTGGCGGTTACTCCGTGCGCAACAGGCAGGCAAAGGGAATCTCGCCTTTCTCGGTGTCTTGTCATCTGCTGAGTAGGTGATTGGTTCTTTCCTCTGTGGCTGAGTCAATGACAAGATTCTAGTCTCGCAATTCTCGGTCTCTTGAAGTAAATCAATTTTTGATTGACGATAATGATGCAAAGACACCATGGCGATACATTGATAGAATTATCCAAACTTGCCCCATTCTGAGTTAGGATTCGCTAACATCGACCCTAATGATGGAGGTCAAAAAGTATAAAGAGGTCTTTTGCGTCCTTCAAAGCCGGCACCAAGCGGACAGAGTCCCAGGTATCCTCATAGATTTAATATGGCCAGTCTGAATGCATTGAACATCATGGCCCGCAGTTCGAATTTGTGGGCTATCTCGCTGTGGGTGTGGTGTACGTCTCTTAGCCCCGGAACCCTCGAAGCCAGAGGACTAATACGAATCCATGCGAACACGCAGTGTCTTTAACAGGACTTTGCAGTGCACAAAATGAACTACCACAGAATGGACCACCACAATTACCGCCAGGAATTATCTATGAAGATCTACACCTGGTACCAACATTTGCCAAAGCCCATGGTGTGGCAATGGGAATTGCGTTCGGGATTATCTTTCCCCTTGGCGCCATCCTTTTGCGAGTGGTCCAGTCAAAGTACGGGGTGTATGCACATATTGGCTGCCAGTTATTGGCGTACGTCCTGATGATTGCTGGCCTGGCCACTGGAATTCGGGTCGGAAAGATTCTTGACAGGGTATGCCCTCTGCTGGATTGCTGTACCTTCCCGTAAAGCTAACAACATTCAAGCTCCATAACAATAGTCACACGATACTAGGAACTGTCATTGTCGTCTTCCTCCTCATCCAGCCATTCATTGGCTTATGGCACCATCACCAATATAAGAAAACCCAAAAGGCCGGAAGATGGACACACGTCCATATTTGGATCGGGCGGATATTTCTTCTGCTGGGGATCATCAACGGCGGCATTGGCTTGAAGCTGGCAGATAACACCACAGGAGGAATAATAGCCTACGCCGTAGTTGGTGGCGTGTTTGGCGTGGCATACATCTCAATCGCCGCTCTGCGTCAGGGAAAAGTGATCTTGGGAAAGGAGACGACGCCCGAAGTGACCCAGACTTAGTCATGATGGATCGAGGAAGGCAAAAGGTGCCAGAATGTGTTCTCGTTTTATGATTTCCGTAGTCCATAATGCTTGTGATGGTTTGAATCATTGAAGATGTTGTTGAGTCTTTTTCGAGCCTGGAGGAAATGTTGGACCTCGAATGCATAAACCGAATAGCATCAAGGAGTTTCACCAAATCACTCAGATTTGAGGGATTGCGAGATCTTCTCAGCTTTCTTAATGGCATGGGAAATCGCTTTCATGCTTTGATACAGATAAACTAGCCAAGGCATCAATAACTAGCCGCAAGACAATAAGCCGAGATCTACTTACTGGCAGGAACAACAATCCAGATGAAATTCATTCCGAAGTAATAGACCCAGAAGTAAAAAGGTTCCGGTCGGCAATACGGCCGTTCATGAACATGATCGTCATATATACTGGTCGCGAAGTACAGCGTATCGCCGTAAAGATGGGCCATGCAAACGATTATCTGCAGCGGGTGACGCATCGAGTGAATAAAAAGGATCGAATAAGCAACTCCGAAGCATAATGGTCCCCAAAAAATCTTTCAGATCATATCAGCAAGATATTCCACGGAAGCCGGTATGAACTGACTTACAACTGTGATTGTCTCCATGCATAGCACTAAGGTGTCAGACGTCAAGTAGCGCGAATCGGAGAGCGCGTACTCCTTCCACAATTGACCGAAGAAGTCCTGAGCTGAACCCATACGACCATGGTTGATTATAAAGTAGCCTTCAAATAGGCAGTGGAGAGTGCCCGCTGCGTGGTTTCAACGGTTAGGACGAATTCATTGACATCAGGGGTTCGGTATACTCGTACAGAGGGCAAACCATAAAATGGCAATCCGGTCCGCCCTTCCCAAATTGGGCCGCGCCCATATACTCAGCAGTAATATTGCCCCTAAGAGTACTGCACAGCTTACGCCTGCAGTAGATATTAAGCCAAGGACAGAAGTTTCATTGGGCGTGTAGTCGATGATTCGCGCATCGATAGGATAGTAGGGGTGAGAAAAAGGATCATCCATATTTTGTGTGCCCTGGTATTCTGTGAACTAGCTGGTATGTCCAAAAGCAATGTCAAGCGAAGAGTTGGAACGAAGAAAACAGACCTCTTGCTGTTTTGCTGAACTTAATTCCTGGACAGGCTCGCAGGATGATCATCAAAATAAGCCCCCAAAACAGGAATGGTGCTGATAGTGATTTTAGGCTAACCATATACAGTTTAAGGATAAATCCTCAGGCAGAATTCAGGCAGAAACAGCTCCAAGGTGTCCAACCGCCAACGTCTCCGCAGCCCCGTATTCCTGCTGTCGTCGTCAGTTGGTCTCATCATCTTCAATGCTGCCACTTTAGTGATCCTACCCTGTCCGGGAGGTCTCATGAGACCCTAATACTCTTGAGCAATCGCGTAACGGTGCGATGGGCCGTCCTTCAGTGCAAAGAAAGTCCTTGGGGCTCGATGTACCCCGCACTACAGCTGCTGAAGCGCTGCCTGGGATCGCGGCGCTCTTTGTGATCCATTTCGATGTCAAAGCTGGGTAAATTCTTACTATGCTGCTTTGTCTCTTAATACAAACCTCGCTTATTCTGGGTGCTTCATTAGGTACACAGTGACCTGGAAACGCACCATACCCGGGGGTAAGTGACACCAACGAGATGGATGCTGTGCCCTACTGAATACTGGAACAGTCGAGGTCCAAGGGGCCGTCGAGTATAAGTCTCTGCCATCCGGCTTACACAATGTCTCGGAAGATTTGGTGTATGTACAAGCTTAGGACACCCATGTCTCGCATCGCTAACCGCATTTTCTTGGTTAGCTATTTCGTTCACGAACAGTATTCTGGCATCAGCGCGTTCGTCAATCAGCCTGCGGACGAATCGGAGCGCAATGCAAAGATGTTCTCGATTGGAGTTCTGGTGCCGTTGAGCTCTGGAAGGCTGGGCAAGAGCTGGCGACATGCTTCAAAACTGAAGGAACTAGCTCAGTGAGTAGCAGCACCCGAATCCGGCAGTTTTCTTCAACTAGACCTAATATATGGGGCCGCTTTCAAGGCACTATTCCGAGAGTGCTTTCAACACAGATAGATTGTCTGAATACTGGGGTACCCATGAGCTATCCGCAAACGAGACATCGGCGGCACCTGATTCACCACTTGACTCACCTCTGAGTCTCCGAATGCGAGCTCATAGTGACAGGCCGGATACTCTACAAAGACATCGAGCTATCAGTGATGCGATTGTGCTGGAGACGTCTAGGCCGGCCCTGACGCCCTTTCACCCAGCCTCCTCGCTACCTGATTTTCTCGACGCGTTCGGTCCCCTTTTATTTCCATTATATAGAGCAGCACTTCTACGCAGGAGAGTCCTTTTCATGGCAGAAGCACCTGTACAAGTACCTTGTAACTACGGTATGTACGAGACCTGCTTACTATACGTAGTTTTGCTAACTGTAGTACAGTGTACGATTTGTCGTTGTTGGCTTCATTGCCTAACTCTCTCCTCCCGCTACTTCCTTCGGATAGGCTACTATCCTTGCGGCCTCGCGCTCTCTTCAATGTTGGCGTCTATGATATTCCATATCTTTCGTCCTTCATTCGGGGCTCTGCGGATTCCGAGCACGATAGTACCTGGATTGCATGCAGCACAGATAGTGTTCTAAGCATGAAGCCAGAACTGTTCGATGTCCTCGTCACCCTGCCTCCTTCTCATTCAAAGAATGCCGCAAGTAGAGCCTATCCCACCATCTCTGTATCTTCGCCTTTAGTGGACAAGAAACCACCGCAGCGAATGGAATTAAAGGCCACCCAACGCGATGTACGGCGTTACATTGCCCTACGGAAGGGATTACGTCGTGTATTCAAGGACGAGTGCATCCGGTCTCATAGTGATGAAGATGACAGCTCAGACGCCGCATCAACTTTCTCTTCCAGCCCCATAGTCGAGCCTCTATCATGGACCCGACTAGCCTACACGTCCTTCATTTGGTGGGCATCGGCCGGTGAGAAACGCGACGGATTTTCCGAGGAGGTAGAGGAGGAGCACGAAATTGAACAAGATGCGAGGCTTTTAGCAAGTGTAGACAATATCCCTAGTCCTCCCTCAGGCTCGATTCGACAACCGAACATGCAACAAGAACAAACACCGACGCAACCGCCGGAGATCGCTCTCATTGCATACTTCCGCCAGCTGACTACGCAAATATTCGTGACACTATCTGATGTCATTGCACGGCAAGATGATCATAGCGGGAATGATCCAGAAGCAGACAATACTATTTCCAACGAAGATCAAGTCGAAAATAGTGAGACCTTCACTGACGATCTCCCAGATGAAGACCCCAGTGCAGAAGATGACACCTCCCCACTTCTAGACCCCAATCGAGACTCCCAGGTGAAGGCGCAAGCCCGCGGCACCGACGCAATCATTATCAATGCAGAAGACATGGCTGAAATGGGCCTCGACACATGGAGTGCAGCAGACCGGATCTTCGTAGAGGAACTTGTCCTCGCCTGGTGGGGCCGAAAGGCCTACGTTGATAGTGCACGGATAAGATGCTGTGGAATATCTATCATATGATTCAGGGAATCATCCATCATCTTTGCTTTATCTGTTTCCAGTATGGGTCGAAATCTATCATGAACCCAGAACACGAACATGAGGATTGTACATAATACACACTACCTATTGCCCTTGTTGTATACCACCATATCTTGTTAGGCTGAGCTGGGCTGCTCCTTCAAATGTGGATCTTGATACATTTGCCAGTTATGGTAGTGTACCCTGTGCTAGTATAGTCTGAATACATGGTCTGAGCAAGTATCAATATTTTTACCTAAATGGAGTTGTTGAAAAATATGTACCGAAGCTGAATAGAGAGACGCCAAATAGTAAATGCAGAACAAAGGAAATACGAGAGATCATCGTGTGTCTAAAGAAACTGTCCGGCAAACCTTGGGACAATACATGCATGTTCTGGGCAAGAAGGATATACAATGAAGACATCAAACACAAAATACCCTATCAAGCGCCGAAAGGCTTGCAAGAGCAAGAATCTAACCTTCCCAAGGAACCAAAAGGACAAAAAGGATAAAAATATCAGGATGAAAAATGCCTTTGTTTATGCAGTAATCAAAAACGCCATGTCGCTCAAAACGCAGGGGTATCTCGAGATAGCTCTTATAACAACTTGCCCAGGCATAAACGTCATCTCAAGGCACAAGTATTTGACTGTCCGCTTCAGCCCATCATACTTAAACAAATGGCCGTTATCGTAACACCCTCATTGGAGCACTCATGTCTCTGCGACTCTTCTTGACACCGTCACCTCGCGGATCTGTAGCGTGCTGAACACCGGGAATCCTCCGCGCCAACCGCGCCGGAGTGACGTTCAGCCCGCCCGCGCGGAAGCCAGCGTCGCTAGCGCTAACAGACCTCTTCATTTCGCTAGTTCGACCTCGTCGAGCTCTGATCTGGGCCAATGCTTGTTCCCGACTAATGGGTGTGCCTGGAGCAACAACGGACAAACTCGAGGCTTCATCGCCACTGCGCAGGGGAATTCGCTTGACATTGTGGATTTCATTCACATGATCGACGTGATTTTGATGCACGTTCTCGTATTCTGTCTGCCGCTGCGCGTGAGAGGCCACTGGAGAAGGGTGAGCTTCTGGAGTCAAATTTCTGAAATAAGCTTCGCTTTGAGAAATTGATTCAGACAGAACTTCATGTGAAAGGGATTCATACTTCTGGCCAGGGCTGGCGGAAGAGGAGTGGGCTTCCGGTATAGTTTGGATTTTCAAAGGTGAAGTTCGTAATCCATGAAGGCTGGAGTCTTGAAGTTGCTTGTGCGGTGATCGAATTGGTGAAGGCACTGTTCGGAAAGTACCCGTAACAGGTGAGAATGTGATGAGTGGTTCACCGACTTCCTCTTGTACTTCGTCCATGAATTCGTCTTCCCGGGGTTGTTCTTCCTTGATCTCTTCTTCTTGGGATTCGCTCTCTTGGGGTTCCTCCTGCACTTCCTGTTGCTGAGTTTCTTCCAGAGCCTCCCGTTCTTGCGTTTGCATCCGAACCTGTTCTTGCCGGTCCTCCTTATCTCTAGGTTCAATTCTGGTAGGCTCGCCGTTCGATTGTTGATGAGATTTCTCTTCGGGAATACCACAATCCTTCATCGTTTCTTCAGCTTCCTGCTTCTGAGCTGTCATTTCTTGTTTCCTTGCCTGAGCTTCGTTCTCCAGGTTCTCCAACTCGCGACAGGCGCACATCTTGAACATGCATTGAAGCTGCATAAATTCAACGTCTTTCTCTGCGTTGATTCTCTCGTTTCTTTCCCATCTAAGCTCCATTTGCAATCGATCAACAAGCTCCTGTACTGTCAGAGGGGGGTTTTCTTCGAATTGATGTGGATATCGCGGAGATAAGGGGTCAGATAGCTTTACTAGCTTCTTTGGGGGCGTATCCTGATGGGCGGGAGGGCTAGGCTTTGCAGATTCCTGCGTAGGTCCCTGTGCAAGCTCATCACCAAGGGCATCAGAAGGTCGCTTAGGCTTTCGAGGGCTTGGCGTCATCAACAAGGCGAGATCTCCCTCTGCCAGGGACATTCTGTTGACTTCCTGTTTTCTGATCTCCCGAGCTCGTGCGTGTTGAAGGGTAATCGCTTGATTCTTTGCTTCTGCCGCTCGTAATTTGCCTTTGATCTCCTCGAGCTCCTCTGTCAGACCTGCGATGGCGTAGGCGCGTTCAAAAGCTTCCTGTTTGGCCTTTTCTTTTGCTTCTCGCTCAGACTGGACTTCTTGACTTAGTCCCTTCGCCTCGGCTCTCATGTGCATTAGTTCCTCTTGTGTTTTCACAAGTGCGGAGCCAGCGCGGAAAGCTTCTTTACGAGCCTTCCGAATTTCTTTCTCGAACACCAGTCTTTCGTGGGCTTGGCGTTCTTTGGCGTTCTGTAATTCTTCCAACAGTGACTCAAGTCTTTCGCTGATGCGGAGTTCCCGAGACTGGGCCTCTGAAAGCTGCGAAGAGACGCGTGCTAAAGCTGACTCGGCTTCCTCACGCCCAAGTATAGCTCGTTGAAGAGCCGCTGCTCCTCCAGTCGAAGTTGATCCCGAAGTGCCTACCGGACTACCGCCGCGAGACAAATTATTGAGATATGCGACTCTAGCTTGTACATCGGAAAGACCTCGTTGACTCTTACGCTGCATGCGCAGGGTATCGGACACAGTTGAGGGTGAGTTCAGTATCGTTTGCTGATTCATGCGCTCCGGCGATAGGGGATTGAGCGCCTTCGATGGGCTGGACCGGGTGCTCGACGGCGAATCCATAGCCGTATGGATGGATTGAGATCGTATTGGCGTACCTATGCTGGATTGACGATGACACTAAGCTTGAAAACCAATGCAGAAGAAGCATGTGCGGAAAGAAAGTGCCAAAGATGTGGGGAGAAGTGATGTTTCTTCAGCGGTGCACAACACACCCGACCCGCAGTAAACAAACAGCACCCAAGCCAAAATGACGGCTTTCCTTGGCGCTCCACGTGATTTAACATGGCCCGTGCTTAACATCGGCCTTGAACCGAACCGAGACTTGATCTACTTCACGATACTTGTTTCATTTCTTGAAACTATAGTGCTTCAGAATGTACGTCTGTTTTACTCATGGCAGTGCTCTGCGGGCTTCTTTTGCTCTCATAGGAAGATTTTTGACGCCGTGTCAATGACTCTAAAAGTAGTGTGGTTTTTAGCATGCACGAGATCTTGACGCTTCAGCTGGGGCAGCGCGCAAACTATCTGGCGACCCATTTCTGGAACCTCCAGGTGAGTCCACATGGCACTGAAGTAGATATCCGGTTATATACTGCAGGAAGCTAAAGGTCTTGCCCAGGAGTCATATTTTACTTACAACGGACAAGAGGAGTCTCCTGTAGACCATGACGTCCACTTTCGCCCAGGCATTGGGGCAGACGGGAGTGAAACATACATGCCCCGGACGCTGATATATGATCTGAAGGGGGCATTTGGTACCCTTCGGAAGAATAATGCCTTGTACGAGCTAACTGAGGATTTAGCGCCCGGACAGGGCCTCTGGTGAGCTTCCCCGCCTGAATGCGCTTTCACCTGTGGTAGGGCCAAATGATGCTCATCTACTTGTAGGGACGGTAAAGAGATTCGGCAGGAATTAGCTCCAATTCCGCTGAGTGAATATCAAAAGAGCCTTGATGCAGGAACCCCAGCACCTCAATTGTCGTCAGAGACTGTTCGATTCTGGTCTGACTACAATAGAGTCTTTTACCATCCCCGCTCAATTGTGCAACTCAATGATTATGAGCTCAATTCCGTAATCATGCCATTTGAAGACTGGAACCTTGGGGAGGATCTTTTCAACGAGCTCGACAAGGAGCATGATTTGCTCGATCGGGACGTTCGTTCATTTGCAGAAGAGTGTGACCAGCTACGTGCCTTGCAAATATTCACTTCATCTGATGATGCTTGGGGTGGCTTCGCAGCCAGATATGTGGACAGGCTAGTTGATGAATACGGGAAGAAGGCCGTCCTGCTGTGGGCCATTGAGGATGGCAGAAGGACTCATCAAGTAAGTCATATAACCGGCCTAAACACCGGTCTAATTACCTGGAAAGATGGCTAATACGTGACGGCCTTCACAGACTGGCAAATTGAAACGTGAAACAAACAAAGCTCGGTCAGTGTACTCTATGTCGCCTGAAGCGACGATGTACACGCCCATTATAGATCCTCCCAGTCGATTACCGAGCACCATACGGGTCGACAATAATTCTGAATGGTACACATCGGCATTGATCAGCATTGCCATGGAAAGCATCACTCTTCCAACCCGACTACGGCCGTACCAGAATTTCGAGTCCTTGTTAGCAGGCGATGACAGCACTCGGCGCATATTTGAGCTACAGGCCTCAATTGTCCCGCCAGCGAAGGACCATAGGAATGTGCGAACGCAGGCGTCAAAACAACCCAATAAGGTCGAATCCTGCGAGTCAGGGCCAAAGGTAAAAACCGAATTTGACTTGGATTTTACGTATGATTCAGGCAGCAACAAATCGCACGTTCTCAATCAGCTGCAAGTCTTACGAGGTGTCGAGCCAGATGATATAGAGGAAGAATTGGCTGAAGCAGACCTGGGATTTGTAAGGAAAATGCGGGTTTACAATTCAGAGCCAATGTTCCATAGGTGAGTTGCTTAACGGCGTGCTCCTTTTTTGGGGGGGGATGCTGACTTATGCGTTCCTGCCGTTTAGATTCCACACGCCATTACAGTACCCATTACTTGACAGCTTCCCTAGCGACATGATTACCTTGCCGATGCCCGAAAACAAACTGAGCATTATTGCCGCACTGACGACATCCACTCGCACAGCTGAAAAGATCAAAAACTTAGAGTCTGTGGCAAGCCGAGTCATATCTGTGGATGAGCGGGAGAATCTTGTTAACGGATTAGGAGAAATCCGGGAGTCGTACGAGACCGGCTGGATAAGTGACTCTGATTTTGACGATGATTAAAGCTTCATAGCAATAAACTCATGGTGAAATGAAATCAAGAGCTGGATCTACTCCATGTCTTGTTTTGCATCGTTCGTAGTATAGTCCTCGGTGTAAACAATGCAAACACCCAACGTGGCCTCTTTGAGGGAAGCGGTGGCCTTACGCTCAGCTTCGCATCCATAATCCAAGCTGTCAACAGAATTCCTGCCAGGTGGCCAGTATCTTTCTGAGGATTCTGTCCCAAATGGCATCTCTCACTACTTGATTCCCTTACTCCCTCTGACCTTGCTATCCTTACATTGCCGCACCTTTTTTACAACTTTACAGTGCTATTCTCCGATTTACAGCTAATCTATTGGTCGACTCGAGCACTGACTACTACAACTCTCTCACAAAAGAGTCGGCTGTCCATTTCGCTTATTGCTTGCGTCTTGTCTGTTTTACATTTTTTCCCGACTGCTCCAAAGGTATGCTACCAGGACCAGTCTCGTCATTTTGTGACACTCTGCTTATCACCTTTGTCGTCTTGCAGCAGCGGAACTAAAGGAAAATGGCTCCCGGTGGCCGACGAAGAACGAATAACCCGCTACAACTTTTTTCGTCGTCTCCTCTTCTCTCCCTCGCACTTCTCCCATTTCTCCTGTTCTTCCTAAGCTTCCCCGCTCCAACGTCTGCCGTGGGTTCAGCGGTCCTCGGAATCGATGTCGGCACGGAATACTTGAAGGCGGCGCTTGTCAAGCCAGGGATTCCGCTGGAAATTGTGCTCACTAAGGACTCGAAGCGCAAAGAATCAGCTGCTGTTGCATTCAAACCTACCAGGCAAAGCGATGCGTTGTTTCCGGAACGGTTCTATGGAGGTGATGCTCTTGCATTATCTGCGCGGTACCCAGACGATGTCTACGTGAACCTTAAGACACTGCTGGGAGTCCCCTTCAACGATGGAATGAACGAACTCATAGAGACATACCGGGCACGCTTCCCCGCTTTGAGATTGGAGGATGCTCCTTTTGAAAGGGGCACCATTGGCCTCCGAAGCAACAGACTTGGCGAGGCGGAAAAGAAAGATGCTTTCTTGATCGAGGAGCTTTTGGCAATGCAACTCAAGCAGATTAAGGCTAATGCTGACAATTTGGCTGGCAAGGGATCGGATGTTAGAGATGCCGTTATCACATATCCGGCGTTCTATACTGCGGATGAAAAAAGAAGTATGCAATTAGCTGCTGAACTGGCCGGATTGAAAGTCGACGCGCTTATCAGCGATGGCCTTGCTGTTGGACTCAATTACGCGATGAGCCGAACCTTCCCAAGCATTTCTGATGGGGAGAAACCTGAGTACCACGTTGTGTATGATATGGGCGCTGGCTCCACTACTGCCACTGTCCTCCGCTTCCAAAGCCGCAAAGTCAAGGACATTGGAAAGTTCAACAAAACCATCCAGGAGGTCCAGGTCCTGGGAACAGGGTCGGACAGGACTCTTGGCGGCGACTCTCTGAACGACCTAATCGTTGGTGATATGCTCTCTCAACTCCTTGGTGACAAAAAACTCAAGGGCCGTGTTAGTCTCGCAGATGTGCGCTCTCACGGGAAGACTATGGCAAGATTGTGGAAAGATGCCGAAAAAGTCCGCCAGGTCCTTAGTGCCAACACCGAAACTGGCGCTTCTTTTGAAGGTCTCTTCGACGAAGATGTCAATTTCAAGTACCGCGTGACCCGTTCTAAGTTCGAGGAATTGGCAGAGCAGTATATCGCTCGTGTTGGGAAGCCACTTGAGGAGGCCTTGGCAGCTGCTGGGCTACAGTTGAACGACATTGATTCAGTCATTCTACATGGTGGTTCAATCCGTACCCCATTTGTTCAGAAGGAACTAGAAAGAGTCTGCGGAGGGTCGGAGAAAATACGAACAAATGTCAATGCTGATGAGGCTGCCGTTTTTGGCGCTACTTTCAAAGGAGCCGGTCTCAGTCCTAGCTTCCGCGTTAAAGAAATTCGCGCTATCGAATCGTCCGGCTACCCTATTGTCCTCAAGTGGTCCTCCGAATCCAGGGAAAGGCAGCAAAAGCTGTTTACTCCCACTTCCCAAGTTGGGTCAGAGAAGCAGCTCACAATGAAGAACCTAGAAGATTTCGAGTTCAGCTTCTACCAACAGGTTCCGACTGGCGAGGACGTAGTCGATGTACCTGTTCTTGGAGTAAAGACAGAAAATCTCACTGCATCTGTCGACAAACTGAAGGAAAGTTTTGGTTGCGCAGCTGCCAACATTACTACGAAATTTCAAATCAGGCTTAGCCCTCTCGACGGACTTCCTGAAGTTTCGAGCGGGTTTGTGAGCTGTGAAGTGGAGTATTCTAAATTGGGAAGTGTTGTCGAGGATGTCAAAGGGTTCTTTGGATTAGGTTCGAAGAAGGATGAACAGGTACCTCTCAGAGAAGATGGAGAGCCAAATGAGTCTGTCACCTTGGAGGCCGATGAGCCCAAGGCCTCCACATCTTTTTCAGCCGATGATGCTACAACCACGGACCCTGCAAAAGACACCAAGAAAGCCGCGTCTCAGCCACGGCAGGAAACAATCCCCATCAGTTTCACAACGTTCCCGCTTGGTGTTCCTGCTCCATCTCCAGCCGAGCTTGAGCGCATCCAAAGCCGTCTCGCTGCATTTGACGCCTCCGACCGTGACCGCATTCTTCGCGAAGAAGCCCTGAATGAGTTGGAGTCATATATCTATAGGAGTCGGGATCTCGCAGAGGAGGAAGAGTTTGTAAAGGTGCTCAAAGCGGATGACTTAACCGCCCTCACTGAAAGAGTGGCTGCTGCCAGTGATTGGATCTACGACAGTGAAGATGCCAAGACACCAGAGTTCAAGGAGAAATTGAAGTCATTGAAGGAGATCGTCGAACCAGCATTGAAGAGAAAACAGGAGAACGCTGTCCGTCCTGCGCGTGTGCAACTCCTACAGGAGTCACTTAAGAACGCCCAAACGGTGATAAGTGTTATGGAAAAGCAAATCCAGCAAGACGAAGATATTTATTCTTCCAGCCTCGCAGCAGCTAGCACGTCGACCACTAGTGAATCAGAAACATCCTCGTCGACACCTTCAGTATCGGCCGACGCCGGTGATCTGGAAGATGACGCCTACAGCACTTCAGCTTCGGAAACATCATCGGCCAAAAGTGCTACAACGCCTGCGCCCCTTAAATACTCTGTCTTTCAACCGTCTGACTTGGCAAGTCTTTCAGAGACGTATGAAACCGCTAGTTCATGGCTGGAAGCCCGACTTGCCATCCAAGAAAAGCTGAATGAGACGGACGATCCCGCCTTAACCGTGGCAGAAATTGACGCCCACCTCAAGCGCCTCGAGAGAATCTCAAATCGCATTTATGAAAAGATGGGCGCAGCAGCGGCCAGGAAGTCATCTGGCGACAAGTCCACGAAGAAGAATGGAAAGAAAGACAAGGCCGAAAAACCGGTACAGGAGAAGGAAGCTAAGGATACTGAAGAAAATAAACAAGACGAAAAGCCAAACTACAACAAGAAAGATGAGTTGTAATTATAGAATCAGGAGGTGGGCGTTTGGTGCCCTTGATGGAGATATTTTATAAATGACTAAACACCCACCTGTTACGACGGAAATTGGTGTCTTGACTCTCGGCTCGAGTGTTCAAATCTTGCTGCTTGTATGCGATATAGAAACAATTTATGCATTACGATCATTTCAACGAATCACAGGGCTCCTCTCCTAGGACGGAAGCCAATCATGGACAATCAATTTTTGCTATTCATACAGCTCTATCAAGAAATGCCGGATTCGTAATACAGTGTTGGCACAAAAAGCCAGGCCACAACTATCTGGGTATTATACATATGCTTTGGATGAAAATAATGAACAGGAAAGGAAGCAGAAAATGCTGAGAGAAAGGTCCTGACAGCCTACTCCATCAAGTCTCCGCACTTCATTAAAAATTCAAGAACTGGCAATCACTGGAACCAGCAGTGTTTAACAATGACGACATTCGAGGCGTCTCTGACAATGCACAATAGTAGAGCGGATCATGGACTAGATGCGCCTCATCTGAAATTCGCCCTCAGTGTCCATATCATCAAGCTCCTCCGGTCGACGTAGAAAGGTTGCTTCCTCAAAATCATCGAGATCCATCGTATGCATCGGCTTGTATTTCTGAGCCGCCAAAGTGCGGCGTTGATAGGTGGATGTCGCGGAGAGGATCGTTCGTCCACTGATGTTTGTTGCAGGATCAGGATGTAGCGGGTTTATTTCTTCGCAGTCATCTTCGTAAGAGTCGAAATCGAAGTCGTGGTGGGTGCGCTTCTTTTGTGAAAAAGCAGGTTCTGGCGTAAGAGCGGAGTCGATGGATTCTTGGCTGCTAGGAGGTAGAGAAAACGCATCGTCTTCGTCAGTCCTGGGTATGTGGTTGTCGTAGTAGGCGGAAGGGAGCGGCTGAGGAGTAGTGGTAGTATATTCATTCGATTTGCTCACGCCGCAAAAAGGAGCAAGTTCTGAGCGGGCAGACGACGCATTGTAGCTTGTAGTAGAAATGGTTGTTGTGCTTATTGTTTTGAGTGTATCATTGCTATGATCACATGCAAAAGTGGTGTATTTATCAGCCTTCACTTGATGTGTCTTGTATCCATCGGCGATTGCCTTGCGGACGCGCATTCCGACAGATAGAAGCGATGCCTGGACTTTGGGGGGCACGACGGGTGTGGGGGAATTGGTGACGGCTGAGTAATGGTTGTAGGAGAGGTTCGAAGGCGGGTGGTAGCCGTTGGGATCGGTCGACGGTGTAAAGAAGGTTGTAATGGGTGGTTGGAAGCGGCGGCGTTTGGAGAGGTCGGGTTTGGTTGAAGCCATGGTGGTTGTATCAAGGTGGAAATGCACACTGTCCAGCGAGAAATCTGTGTGCTCGTGGTTGGAGGATCCGCAGGATTCGGAGGAATGTACAAAGTACGCGGTATGCAGTATGGAGTAAGGGGATGTTGGAGTGCAGGAGTGGAGAGTGTCAAAGAAAGTCTGAGATAAATGTAAAGATCGAGGTCAAACTAGACTGGGGAGAGGGGAAAGAATGAGAAGAGGCTGGGCTAAAGGCGCGGGAGACGCGACGAAGACGCGGATCGCGCCAGAATCAATTTTCAGTTCCGCCCGTTACGAAGTCTGGAAACCTACTCCAGAGCTCACCTATCACCACACGAATTTACACTTAACAGCTCACCGTCACCATGGACCTCCCCCAAATCTCATCCCGTCTTTCCTCCAGTCCCACTGCATTCCCCAACTGCTGTTTAGCTCTGTCCAGCCCCCTCATCAATCGTCTGGCCTCGCTTCTCCCCACCACCCCACACTTTACCCTCTCCATCGGCAGCGGCGCCGGCCTTCTAGAAGCTCTGCTCGCATATCGGCATCCCAATGTCCTCATCAAAGGGGTGGAGGTCAACTCCTCCGTGAACCTCTACATCGCCGAGCAGGATATGTATGTGGTTAGCGGGACATGGGATCTCCTTCCACGTGCTTCTGACGCCATAGCGTGGATGTTTGTCTATCCTCGTGAACCAAAGCTAGTCACCAAATACATTGAGTTCTACGGACTGGGGACCGAAATGATCCTGTGGCTTGGGCCAAGAGCCGACTGGGCTGATTACGAGGCTTGTTTTCGGGACTCGCCATTTTCGCAGCTGAGCTTTAAGGATGTGGGATTAGCCGAGTATGAGATGCTAGTTGTTGCCAGAAAGCGCTGTCCGTGATCGATCGATCTGGTGCAGCCCCAGTTAAGGCTCAGGTCTTTCTGGCCGTGGTAGAAGATTTTATGTTCGCTTTGCTGACCACGGCCCAAGCCCTTGAGTTTGTTATTACGACCTTGGCTAATGCCTGCGCTTTATCCCCACGCTCGAGTCGCGATGGAAGTCGACCTGAAAATTGAGCAAGCCAACCCCTATCCTTATTCCCACTTATGTGGTTTCGAGAGGCAGGTCGGGTGAGGCGGGTCTGAGATGCACTAAGGATACGGCAAGCCAGTCTGCTAAGCTCCTCCAACGCTTCATTTAAACTTAGGAAGGAGGTCTGAGGCAGGTCTACCTATAGGGATCCCTAGAGAGGGGTTTCTCAGCAGATTTGCTCACAGCTAATCTTGCAAGTACGGCTGCGCTGGCGTATTGAGCTGATCGGTTACCGTACTCAAATCTCTATCTTCACTTAAGACAATGCATCACATGCACGGGTAGGTGTATTCTTACCCAGGCGTATTTTCTCCTGTACCGTTTTCAACAAGTTTTGCGGCGCATGCTCATGCTCGATGGGACAACTCTGGAAGTTAGGGCCGCTCTCACTTCTACCCTATTCGAACTTGTAGGAACTAGATTTGGAGAGATTGCGTCAAAATCTATGAACCTTCCCAACTCTAAGGCTATCCAGGCAAGGGAACAACTACCGATTTCTTTTGTCGATTAAAGATGTGGACGCCTGAGGTATTTCAAGAATTGCTAGCCTGGCCGCCAACGAGATGGCTGGAGGCATTGCCGGCAGTTCAGCGAGTTGCCTCATAGATGCGGCCTACTGTTGGTTGCCCGGTAGAAGAAAATATACGATTACAATCGAGAGATGGTGTCCGCGTGATAGTGTACAAAGTATAGAGATTCGAGCATGGACAGATCGGATCTAGGTATATATTTTGCACCAAATCTAACATGAATGATGCCGCGCAGCCCAGTAAACAAGCAAACAATAACTGATGTCATCACGGATATTTCAGTTACCTGTTACCCCTCCTGCCACCCCTCTTCGCCCGCTCATGATGAGCCCTCAAAACAGCCCTAGTCTCGACCAAACTACGCTTTCCCTTAGACTTTGCTTTGCCCAGGGTCATAAGGAAGTTCTTCTTGCGGGCCTTTTCCTTGTTGGTCGTACTCTTGCCTTGCTCTTCTTTCCTTTCCTTGCGCTTCGCAGTCACACTCTTATGCTCGGAGCGATCTGTTTTCCCCTCTTTAGCATGCGCAATCCGTTCCTCGCGTGTCTTCTTCCCGGCGGACAGGGCAGCAAGACCTTCGATCTCGGCTGCTGTGAGGGGGTCTTCCTTGTGTCGGCTCTCGGAGGTCGCACCGCGGCGCTTAGGGCCTGGGACGAGGGCGTTGATGGCAGCTTGTTGCCGGAGTTCTTGGAGTTTGGCGAGGTCGGCGGGGGTTAGGATGCGGGTTGTTGCAAGGCTGGGCTTCTTAGGGTCAGGCTTGGTATCTGGAGGGGGTTTGGAGTCAGTGCTGTTTTCCTTTTCATCAGCTTGCTTTGCCTTCTTCGCGGGGCGCTCGTCGTCTTCGGAATCGCTGAGGTCGATTTCGACGTCGCTCTGGACGTCGATCCAGCCACCAGAGTCGTCACTGTCCTCGTCATCTTCAACGTTCCAGGCAGCCCAGTCATTTTCGTCTTCGTCTTCGTCTTCGTTTTCTTCGTCGTCTTCGTCGTCGGTTGCTAGGCCTTTTTCGGCTCGCCTCCTCTTGCGCTCCTCCTCTTTCCATTGCTCTAAAAGCTCAATGCCTTCAATTCCACCGGCCTCTTGGGCGGCGAACCGTTTTTCCTTCTTTTCGCCGTGTTGGAGGCTGATGGAGGCGTCTTTGCCGCGGTCTCGTCGCTTGAGCATCTCCGGATTGACGTCTCGGTAGAGACTTAGAAGACCTCTGGCTCCCATCACGACACCCTTGTCTTTGCTCTTGCGGTACATGACAAGATCTTGGAGTAGGGTTTCGTTCATTGCGAGGGGCTGTCGCGCGCAGATCTCTCTGATCGCGTTCAGACCGGCAGTTGCTACCTCAGATGCTGAGGCTTCTGAGACGAACTCGTTCGCAATCTTTTGAACGAGCGGTTCCAGGTCGTCTGGTGGTATGAGGTCATGAGATGCTTGGGCGAGGGATGCTAGGAAGGACGTGACGGAGGGTTGTCGAGGCGTAAGGTACTTCTGGAAATAAGAGTAGAGGTGCATGATATGAAGCTTGTGCAAACCGACAAGACGGGTCACGAGCTGTAAGACCATGAGCTTCTGTTCTAGGTTCAGCTTGGACTTGGAGCTCTGGAGGTGCTTTGCGAAGAGAGACTCGGCGAATCCTTGCGGGTCGTAGAGTAGATGCAGGGCGGAGAAATTTAGGGGATGAGGCTGGTTCTTCTTGCGCTCTCGCTTTTGGACAGTCGCCTTTGCCTTTTCAATAGCGCGCGCCTTCTTCTTCGTCTTCTTGTTGATTCCGACTTGGTGTTTGACCCGTCCGAGGTCGATGACTTCTTCGTCACTACTCTCCTCTTCCATCTCCTCGCGCTCCTTATCTCCACCTAGGAAGAAGCGGACTCCGCCAACAATCACTTTTTCGTTCTCCGCCAAGGACGCTTCCTTCATGACTTCCACGGCCTTAGCATCCGTCCAAATCTGCCGCTTCCAGAGCTCGCGCGTAAGCTTGATAGCCCATAACCCCTTCGACGAGGTACGGTCTGAGGTCACAAGGTTGAAAAGAACAGTTTGCATAGTCCGGTTAAGCTTATGGTTCGTGGTTTTGGCATTTGAGGACCGGAGATCCATCAATATCTTCTGGAAAATTAAGGCGCGTAGCGTCTTGCTGGGCGTCGAAATAAGGATGGGGAATAGAGTCTGAAGCAACCTAATACGTCCACACTACCGTATTAGCAATGTTCCCTTGACTTTTACTTTGAAGTTGGTGAAGAAGCCTTACGTCGTGGAATCAAGCAAATCCTTCTTCCGTAGGAGTACGAGACTCCCCACGATCTTCTCTCGCAGCTCCGGCTCCAAAACCTGGTGATGCTGCGACAGCATATCGATGAGCTGCTGGCCAAAATCCTTCGTTATGTCGGGGTAGCAGTCTGCAACATGGGCAATAAAGTCGATAAGTTCACGCAGCGAGATCAGACCTGTGTCTGTGGCGGATGAGGGCGCTGCCATGAAAATTTCCCGGTGACTTTCATATTGATAGTGCTGGGCGCGGAAATCTTCGATATAGGACCTGGGGAGAAGGAATGGTCAGGATACGTTCATGTTTAATCTTGCTGCTTTTCACGCGACAACTCACTTCGGGTCTCTGCGGATTTTATGTTGCAAATTAGGCCTGTAATGGAGGAGTTATACTCATTAGCGACAGATGAAATCTCTGGGGTCGGGCGGCGGTGATAAACGTAAAGAGGAATACATACAAATCAGCCTCGACCTTTTCCAGGGCCCCCAATTTCCTCTTGACCATTTTTTTGAGAAGAAAAGAATTTCAAGGTATTGTCCCTGATGAATTAGAGGGAGTGGTCGAGAAAGGATGTGTTGGGAGATCGAGGTTGTTGCGCCAAGAAGCAACTTTTTTTCAGTCTGGGACCGTATCGATAACGTTGTCGGAGGGTCTGCGCCCTGGACATTTATCCATTTTTTCATAATTTAAGGGCTTAATTACAGCAATCTGACTCTT
Source organism: Aspergillus foveolatus (assembly GCF_047715535.1). Lineage (NCBI taxonomy): Eukaryota > Fungi > Ascomycota > Eurotiomycetes > Eurotiales > Aspergillaceae > Aspergillus > Aspergillus foveolatus. The sequence goes on from NW_027396065.1 coordinate 1,401,621, forward strand.
TTAAGTGCAGTTGAACAGAAGACTTCTTGAGTTCATTATTCTACTGTATCATTTTCATTGGGATCTCAGAAATGATAACTTGGCTAGACAGAAAAGGGAATAAATTTTCGTTTAATAGGGATGTTCGTGGTCGCATCCAAACTACTGGAGGAAAGCCGTCCGATTCTCTCATATTTTTTGGATCTCACTCCCTTTCGTGACTGTGCAGGTATATACAGCCGTGCAGACGTTTGCAAAACGACTGAATCCCAGAAACTCCCCGTCCACTCCAGTAAGCATGAAACAGGACCATAAACGGAGAATACACCCAACAAAACCGTTTTACCGGTTGCTCTTAGCCACACGCTCAAGCTCGTCCTTCTTCTTGATAGCGTAGGAGTTGGAGCTGCCCTTGGCGGCGTTGATAAGCTCCTCAGCAAGGCACTCAGCGATGCTCTTGATGTTGCGGAAAGAGGCCTCACGGGCACCGATGGTCAGGAGAGCGATGGACTGGTTGACACGGCGGAGAGGGGAGACATCGACGGCCTGGCGACGGACGGTACCAGCGGAACCGATACGGGTGCTGTCTTCACGGGGACCGCAGTTGACAATAGCATCGACGGCGACCTGGAGGGGGTTCTGGTCGGTCATGATGTGGATCTGATATCAAGTCAGTTTTCTGATCCATTTTTCAAACCCTCAGCCAGTTTGCCATATGTGGGTACACGTACGATCTCGAAAGCGTGGGCAACAATGCGAACAGCCATGAGCTTCTTTCCGTTGTTGCGGCCGTTCATCATGATAGAGTTGGTGAGACGCTCGATGATGGGGCACTGAGCCTTGCGGAAGCGCTTGGCGGCGTAGCGGCCAGCGGTGTGAGGCAGGTAGACGGGAGAACGGATCTGGATGTAGTCGCTGTAGGCAATTGCAGGTCAGCGCGCGTTCACCCTCGATGGTACTGTGTAATCCTCTATCCCATGCTATTCCCTTGCGATTCAGTTGCCCGTCTGCATCCCTTCAATTTCTCTCCCAACTGAACGCAATCCGACCATATTTCGCAAACGAAAAATTGTGCATCGCAGTAAACACAAGGGGACACCTACGTCAAGGAGATGTCCCTGATCTCAACATCCTCGTAACTCCACTTGTTGAAGAGCTTCACGGTTCCCATCTCCGCGAGAGCATCCTTGGGCAGGGAGTTGTAGACCCCGGCGGGGATATCGACCTCGACTTCACCGTGTTCAGACATTTTGGCTCCGTATGCACCTGTTGTCGAGGGACGGATTCGTGAGGTGTGTCGGACGGTTTCGTTGGTTGGCGATCGGTCGGCTGAAATGTTTCTTCGACAAGGGAAAATGGAGGTGCGCTTCGCTTAGCACTGTGGGTGGGTTAGGGCAGGCCGTGGGGCGAATCAGACACCGCCTGTCATGTGAGCATATTGCCAATAGTCTGGGCGGTGATAGTCCTAAGTTGGTTAGACTCGTCTTCCAAGTTCCAGCCTTTGTACCTAAATCTCTATACATAACCAAAATTCCATATCCCTGTCCTACACGGTGGTATCTCATTTTTATGGCTCTGTAGTCCCTTGGATGGGACGAGGCACATCCGGTATACCATTGGCACGGCGGTAGGAATTCGACAGCGGCTATATACTCGTCTGAATTTGCGTCGATCTCACCCTTTGGTCAACTAGCTGCTTGTTACTTATCTTGCTCCTCTTCTCTTTTGAGTAAACTGGCATTGGCACTCTATTGATCCTGAGATATCTCAGTGACTACTCCGTATTTGAAGTTATATGGTAGCAGCCTTACGGAGTATGTGTGGGGCGCAACAAACCATTTAGGAGAACTTATATACTTCGTGTCCTCAACTATGCTATAAATTTCGTGCTCAGATCATGAAATCCCTACCTCACTTGCATATTTTCATCCTTCACTAAGCAGTATGGTAGACAACCATGTTATACAAAGTAGCACTGATAGAAGCGTGTCACCGTGTCTCAAATATGTCTCGGAGCCTGTGGCGGTGTTTATTCCGAGGTTCCCTGTAATTGGACCGTGCTCCGCTAGGTAAGCCACCGGGCAGGTGATGCTGTGGCTTTAGGCGCGGAGAGACCAAGTCGTGCGACTTATCCGACTTGTTTCTCAGGTTCGCAAGCCTACGCATATTGGAGAAGTGTGCTTCTTCATCGTCAGCATCTGCGAAAATTCGCTCAACAGACCTGCAATGAGGGTGCCGCATCTTCGCGTTTACTCCTGCTAGAACCGACAGCCCCTCGTCACTCCGCAACATCAAGATGGTGGAGGAACATCCCGAACTCCAGTCCGCTCTGCGGGAACTGGATAGGGAACTTGAGGTATGCTTAATCTCAGGATGTATTTTTGTCTTTTCAAATTTGTAATGTCAGAATTAACACCCGTTATTAGGAGGGCGACATTACAGAGAAGGGGTAAGCTACCTTGCGCTGAGTTGTGAGAGAATGCTTGGGGGGAAATGGATAACACCAAAATCCTCTACGCTCTACGGGGAAGCATCATCTTATCTCGATCCGAATTGTGAATAGAAACAGTTGATATCGTAGGCTAACCCACCAAAGATATCAGAAACGCCGAACACTCCTTCTCTCGCAGTACCTTGGCTCGAAAGCTTTGGACTTCAATGCGGCCAGCGCCGCCGAACCTGCCCAGTCGATGACCAGTTCGGTCAGATCTCCACCAGCTCTTCTCAGTATACGGCCGCCTACCGCTGATTCGGGCGGACCATCTCATTCTTTCACTGGCGGACATGGATCGCCTAGTAATGGAAGCTTCGGCTACGAGCAGCATGCTGGCAATGATGGATTATCGCCTTTTAACGGAGACGGCGCGATGATGTCTCACCATGGTCGAATGCCTTCTGCGTCGTCCTATGATTCTCTTTTCCTCCCAAAGCCTGCGCCTCCCGTACAGCAAGACTCGAGGGCAGCAACCCTCCTAAGCCAGAATTATGCTTTCAATCCTCCTGACCCCAACGACCATCTTGATGAATCGGCTGGAGCCTACGATATTCCTCCTGAAGTGTCACGACAATCGACAATGTTGGAATCACAACAAGGGTACTTCGAGGACTTTGCCGGGCAGCAGCAGGAGGATTATAGAGATAGCTACGGTGGTGGTTTCCATCGATACTCTCAGTCCGATGCATTTTCTCCAACCGCGAATATGGCACCGCCATTAATACCTGCCTCAGAACTTCCGCAAGGAGCTATTGTCGATCATCTACTACCCCTCGAGCCTCGCGATATTCCGTTTGCTGTGCATGACCCGCATGATAAAAATACGCCAATGTCGAACTTTGACAATATTCCCACAGTTCTCAGGCACCGTGCCCGGACTTGCGGTAAACAGCCAGCATACTGGGTCCTAGATCAGAAAGGCAAGGAGATTGCATCTATAACGTGGGAGAAGCTCGCAAGCCGTGCGGAAAAGGTCGCGCAGGTTATCCGTGATAAGAGCAATCTTTACCGTGGAGACCGCGTTGCTCTGATCTACCGAGATTCCGAGATCATAGAGTTCGCTGTCGCGCTATTAGGTTGTTTTATCGCCGGAGTCGTTGCTGTGCCGATAAACAGCCTAAATGATTATCAGAGCCTAAACCTTGTGCTTACATCGACTCAAGCGCATCTTGCATTGACAACAGAAAACAACCTCAAAAGCTTCCAGAGGGATATCACTACACAAAAGCTCAACTGGCCCAGAGGCGTTGAATGGTGGAAAACTAACGAATTCGGCAGTTGGCATCCAAAGAAGAAAGACGACACGCCACCGCTTATTGTCCCAGACCTGGCCTATATTGAGTTCTCGCGCGCCCCAACAGGAGACCTGCGCGGTGTAGTCATGAGCCACCGAACAATCATGCATCAAATGGCTTGTCTGAGCGCGATATTCGCAACTGTACCGTCGTCTTCCAAACAACCATCCCGCGGAGAAACCATTATTAGCTATCTAGACCCTAGACAGGGAATTGGTATGATCTTGGGTGTGCTCCTTACAGCATACGGTGGTCATACAACTGTTTGGCTGGAAGACCGAGCGGTTGAAACGCCAGGTCTTTACGCCCACCTTGTCACCAAATACAGAGCCACAATCATGGCTGCAGATTACCCTGGGTTGAAGATTACCGCTTACAACTATCAGCAAGATCCCATGGCTACACGGCACTTCAAGAAGAATTCGGAACCCAACTTTGCTAGTGTCAAACTCTGTCTGATTGATACACTCACCGTGGACGCCGAGTTTCATGAGGTGCTTGCAGACAGGTGGCTTCGACCCATGAGAAATCCAAGGGCCCGTGAGATTGTCGCGCCAATGCTATGCTTGCCAGAACATGGTGGGATGGTGATCAGCGTAAGGGATTGGTTAGGAGGCGAAGAGCGGATGGGCTGTCCTTTGACACACGAGATGGACCCGATTGAGGACCAGGAGGTCAAGAAGGAAGCAACGAACTCTGACAGGGCCGAAAATAGTGGATTTGGAAGTAGTCTGTTAGGCGGCGGCTCATCGGCTCCAGCTCCTTCTGAACAAACAGGAAAGGTCGAACTTGGAGAAGCGTTACTCGACAAAGAAGCTTTGAAGAACAATGAGGTAGTGGTGCTAGCTATGGGCGAGGATGCGAGAAAATATGCAGGCACTATGCCAAATGCTGTCCGAGTTGGGGCATTTGGATATCCTATACCAGACGCAACATTGGCAATTGTCGACCCGGAAACTAATTTGTTGTGTACACCCAATGTTATCGGCGAAATATGGATCGATTCTCCGTCTCTTTCCGGTGGATTCTGGGCGCTACCCAAACACACCGAAGCTATTTTCCACGCGCGGCCCTATAAGTTTGAGGAGGCCAATCCCACCCCTATTCTGGTTGAGCCGGAATTCCTCAGAACTGGCCTTCTCGGTTGCGTAATTGAGGGCAAGATTTTCGTGCTAGGTCTCTATGAGGATCGAATCCGCCAAAAGGTCGAATGGGTTGAGCATGGACAGCCGGCCGCAGAACATCGCTACTTCTTCGTTCAACATCTAGTCGTCAGCACGTTAAAAAACATCCCCAAGATACATGACTGTACAGCTTTTGACGTGTTTGTCAACGAAGAACATCTTCCGATTGTCGTACTAGAGTCCTACGCAGCGTCAACGGCGCCGACGACCTCAGGGGGCCCTCCACGGCAGCTGGACTCAGCACTTCTTGAATCTCTCGCGGAGAGATGTATGGAGGTTTTGTACCAGGAGCACCATCTGAGGATCTACTGCGTGATGCTTACAGCGCCGAACACACTCCCGCGTGTTACTAAGAATGGAAGACAGGAAATCGGCAACATGCTTTGCCGTAAGGAATTTGACGCCGGGACCCTACCCTGTGTTCATGTCAAATTCGGCGTTGAACGCTCCGTGATGAACCTTCCCATTGGTGTTGATCCGGTTGGGGGTATCTGGTCACCTCTAGCCTTAGAAACTAGGCAAGCTATGTTGGAGGTGCCAGAAAAACAATACTCCGGAGTGGACTACCGTGATGTCGTTATGGATGATCGCACCTCCACGCCTCTCAATAACTTCACCTCAATTGTCGATCTACTGCAATGGCGGGTATCCCGACAAGCAGAGGAGCTATCATACTGTTCCATTGATGGCCGTGGTAAGGAAGGAAAGGGCATAACATGGAAGAAGTTTGACCTCAAGGTTGCTGCCGTCGCAATCTATCTGCGGAACAAAGTCAAACTCCGTCCAGGCGACCATGTGATTCTGATGTACACGCACTCGGAAGACTATGTCTATGCCGTCCATGCCTGCTTCTGTCTGGGCGTGGTGGTAATTCCTCTTGCGCCTATTGATCAGAATCGGCTCTCGGAGGATGCCCCTGCATTCCTCCATGTTATTAGTGATTTCAACGTAAAGGCGATCATCGTTAACAACGATGTTGACCATGTGATGCGACAGAAACTTGTCTCGCAGCATATCAAGCAGTCTGCGCAGGTGCTCAGAATAGGAGTGCCGGCCATCTACAATACCACCAAGCCGTCAAAGCAGTCACACGGGTGTAAGGAACTTGGACTTACAATGAAAGAGACGTGGCTGCAGGGAAACCAACCAGCTATGGTCTGGACATACTGGACCCCAGACCAACGTAGGATATCTGTCTCAATTGGACATGATACAATATTGGGCATGTGCAAGGTGCAGAAAGAGACGTGCCAGATGACCAGTTCTCGACCTGTTCTAGGCAGTGTGCGAAGCACTCTGGGTCTCGGCTTTCTTCATACCTGCTTGATGGGCATCTATGTTGGTAAGCGCTTTATTCCAGAATGTCAGGGCCAACGAGGCTAACTTGACCTTAGGAGCTCCAACGTATCTGGTCTCACCTGTTGATTTTGCCCAAAACCCGATGACGTTATTCCTTGCTCTCTCCAGGTACAAGATCAAAGATACATACGCCACCAGCCAAATGTTGGACTATGCTATCAGTGCGATGCCCGGAAAAGGTTTCCAGCTTCAAGAGCTGAAGAACTTAATGATATCTGCAGAAGGACGACCGCGTGTGGATATCTGTAGGACAACCGAACCATGATTTTTCGCAAGTGCTAATATTCTCGCAGACCAAAAAGTACGCCTGCACTTTGCCGGAGCCAACTTGGACCGAACGGCAATAAACATAGTTTATTCGCATGTCCTCAACCCCATGATCGTCACTAGGTCATACATGTGTATTGAGCCTGTAGAGCTGTGGCTGGATCTCCGTGCTTTGCGCCGTGGGCTCGTGGTGCCGGTGGACCCTGATACAGACCCAACGGCACTCGCGTTGCAGGACTCAGGCATGGTGCCAGTAAACACGCAGATTGCAATAGTCAACCCGGAAACTTGCACCCTCTCTCAAGTCGGAGAATACGGAGAGATCTGGATTCAGTCAGATGCGTGCGCCAAATCATTCTATGGTTCGAAGCAAGATTTCGATCTAGAGCGTTTTGATGGCCGAATCGAGGATGGAGATCCTAATGTGTCCTTCGTGCGCACTGGCGATCTGGGCTTCCTTCACACTGTTACAAGGCCTATTGGACCTGGAGGTCAGCCGGTCGAGATGCAAGTGCTGTTCGTACTTGGAGGCATTGGAGAGACTTTCGAGGTCAACGGATTGAACCACTTCCCTATGGACATTGAGAACTCTGTAGAAAAGTGCCACCGTAATATTGTGAATGGCGGATGGTGAGTAGCACTGCTCTCTTATAAGACCTTCGTCTGACATCTGCAGTGCTGTTTTCCAAGCTGGCGGAATGATAGTGGTTGTTGTCGAAGTGACGAGAAAGGCTTATCTAGCATCTCTGGTTCCGGTCATTGTGAACGCTATTCTCAACGAACATCAGGTTGTCGCTGACATTGTAGCGTTCGTCTCGTATGGAGACTTTCCCCGCTCTCGACTAGGCGAGAAGCAGCGCGGGAAGGTGCTGGCATCGTGGGTGACGAGGAAACTGCGGACGATTGCGCAGTTTAGCATCCGCGAGACAGAAGACAGCAACTTCGGAATCCCCCAGCACCGTTTGAGCAAGAGTTCCAAGGCCGGCAGCATCATGGGCCACAGCGCTCGGCGGTCTACGATTGTGCCCGAGGAGCCTGTGCCTCGCTCTCCGGCTATGCCTGCCGCTCCACCTTTGTTGGAAAACCCAGCAGAGCCGTCACCAACGCTGGTGAACAGCTCCGCGGCGACCATCCCCGAAGTGCCGCAGATTGCAGAACCCCTAGCCCCGGTTCCGCCTCAGCCTCAGCCATCAACTGAACCGGAAACCCCTCTTATCAGTGATGGAAATCAATTCTCAGCGCATGCACCGAGTAATGAGGCAACGGGGGGCCACAGGCGTGATTTCAGTTTCGACTTTGGAGACTTTGGTCAATCAACCACAGCTCCATCGCAGTCGGCTCTCCCCACAAAAACTCTCCCCTACCGCCCCAGCCCAGAATACGCCCAGAACCCAAACACCGGCGCCCCGGTCATTGACTTCCCCTCGCGAAGTGATTCATACCAGGCCAGTGGCACGTCTGACGAACACGGAGACTGGCCACAGGAAGCACTAATGTATCAGTCTGCATACGACGCAGATGATAGCCGCGGCCAAGGAGCCCGTAGGGATTTCCTGTAATTGTTAGATAACTGGTTGGGGAATTCTTTGACTTCTTCTTTCCTTTATTTCCATTCTTTTCGTGCCCCTCATTCAATTGCATAGCCTGATGAACGAACCCCTTTACTTTACGCCCCCATGCATTAGCCCAATTGTCCGATTTAAAATGGATCTTTCGTTGCTTTTCCCTGTTCTGTACATACATACCCCTCAAAATACATGTCTATATACCATTGCACCTCATGCGATAGTAGCAAGGATTTTTCATCTGTCATGATAATTATTAACTCAACCAGTGCTCGTGTAGCACCACAACGCTAGCGTATTGTTTCAATATATATATACGGCAATCCTCCAGCCCTATTCAGACGTGCCAATCTATGCGAGAGGACGAGCTTCCTGCATAATGTGCAGTTAAGTATTTATCTTCCAAGAAAGAACACAAGCTAATGAACATCACCCTATCTACATCCTTTGGTAGTTTGAAGCTTCTTACTTGATTTCCCGGGCACTTCTCCGTTCAGCTGGCGACTTAATACTAACCAAATGCACCTCCAGATTTATCCAAGTCAAGCGAGCGTTAGGGGAAAGAAGTAACAACTACGCGAAAAAGAAAAAAAACACTTGGACTGTGTTTGAAATGAAAACCAATACCTGGTAAGGTGTAGGAAAGGTGTCCATCGCTCCTTTCCATGTCATTAGGTGCCTATTCCACCTTAGCAATCTGACCACCAATAAAGGCAAGCGCGATGGGCCTAGACCCTTGAATTTGCTCTACCCGAGTTCAGGTACTTAATGTGCTTATCTCAAACTGTTTATTTGGCCTATTGTAAGGGTGTTCATACATGGCAGAGCGTGTGGAGGGTCACTGCGAACGGTCTCACTCAAAGAGCACTCGATATTCCGACTACCCGGCTGCTCCAAAGCTCCCTGTGAAGCCTGTCAGAGATTGACCAGGACGCCCTGAAGCATTGAAGCCCAATCCAGCCAGACGTAGCCACACTGGTAGTATATCCCGGTCTCCTGCAACACACGGGTTGCTCCGTTCGCGAAGCGGACTTGGAGGATTTGTTCGCCATGCTTATCTGCCACAGCAGAACGACCAGCTTCGAGACGATCATCCCGTCTTGCTGTACTAGCCAGTCTTTTGGGCACAGTTAGACTAGAGAGTATGGCACATGTCGAGGATGGGCCTTGTAAAGCGCCCAGCTCTGAGGCACAACCTCGATTGGCATTGGGACACAATCCCCAACCATCCCCTGCTGGACCTGAATGATCTCTTCGACTTGACTCAACTTGACTCGACTTGAGCCAAACTCAGGGTAGTAGATTCATGATCCCATACATTCGCATTCCCATATTGTGTGTGAGTCTCCAAGTCTACTCCCAATTCCCTATTCTGACTGCAAACGGGACTCGAACCCTCGGTATTTCTTCTCTGCGGCAACTGATCGAACAGGACTTAAGTGGAAATTGGTGTATACTCCACCTGACCGACAGAAAAGCCGGTCTTGGACTGCAGAACGGTGGCGAGATTGATATCCGGAGAGGGTCAAGACGACGATGAACTCACCGGTGATATATTCAAAGACAAAGCTATTTTCCGAGACTCGTGGACAAGCCATGATGGTGGAGGATGGGCAGACGGAAATGGAGAAAGGGGCAGAAAGTCAACCACAGCGCGCCACGTGCATCAAGCATTGCAACCGAACAAACCAGCAGCAACGCTGGGCGACTCAAGGTTCTGCAATGTCTCACCCCAGTCAAATCACCTCCCAAGACTCTTGACGTCAATCCGTAAGATGAGACTTCAAGGAATCATGTCCCAATCGGCTGCCTGAAGAATACGAGGGGTCGGCGTCTACAGATGACCTATGCAACAAGGAATACGAGTTTGTCTCTTCAGTACGAGGCTTTTCAGAGCTGCCCAAAATATGACTTCAAGACCTCAGGTAAGGTATCGGCCGTATATATAGACCCAGACGCGGAGGAAGGTAGGTGAAATTCTCATCCTCATCCTCACCATCATCCTGACTTCAAGGACATTTGCTAATAGTCATACTTTCCCATCATCAAACTTCAAACTCAACACTGAATTTAAAATGCGACCTTCCATGTTCAAAATTACAACAGCCGTCCTCCTCGCTGCATCGACCGCAGCCCAGAATATCTGCAACCCCGGCTCTGTCGGCGTGGGCATTGCCCCGGGCACAGCAACGGACACATTTTCTCTCATCGTTAACAGCACCTGCGGACTAATCGACTCCCGCGTCGGAAATGGCGAGCTCTGCGGGACCTATAACCAAGGATCGGAAGTTACTTGCGTGGATGAGACTGAGAGTGAGGTTGTGAATGTTGTTACGGCGGATGGAGAATTTGGAAACTGCATGCCGGCAAGAGAGGTGTGCTATGTGCAACCTGGTTATGCGATTCAGTGGTGCTGTGGGGTATAGATGGGTTATAGAGGGGTGGATGAAAGTATATTGGTGGGTGAGCAGTGAGTCTAGTCGGGGCCAGGTTGATTGTTTCATCAACAGCAAGAATGCAATTCACGTCGTAAGTATTGGTATAGTGTGAGCGATATATTTTTGTATTACTGCAACGCTACTCCAAGCAAAATAAGACAGACATAAACAGATCAGTTAAATCATTACTGACTGGCCGCCTTTTTCGTTAAGGCTTCCAGGTCGACTGTGGGCTTGGAGTCGGACTGGCCCTCGGAGACGTTGGCCACGGTCACCCCCGCGCCATTGGAGCTGGCGAGCTGCTCCAGCGCTTGGAGATCTTCGTCGGTAAGGGTGTTGGATCGAATAGGGCGGAAGGGAGCGGGGGAACCAGCTCGGCTTGTGAGGAACTATACGAAGACGCGATTAGTCAGTTGTGAGTGAGAAGAAAAGGCTAAACTTACAGAGCTGGCAGCACTCAGAAGGGCAATCAAACTGGCTTGGACGACATCCTGGTGGATACCGACACCCCACACTTTCTGCTGGCTACCAGCAGCACTGCAGTGGATGTATGTTGCAGCCTTGACATCGCGACCCTTACCGGCCCCCTGACCGATAGAGTGCTCCTTGTAGTCGATGACATCGAGATCGATACCCAGGGTTGCGAGGGCATTGGCGAGGGAGGAAAGGGCACCGTTTCCGACGCCGGTGATGGCGTGTTGGAGGCCATCGATCTCGATGATACCAGTGAAGCGACGCTTGAGGTTCTTTGTGTTGAGCGCCTTGCCGGGCTCCGGAGGAGCGGGGGACTGCGAGCGGTCTGTGGTGATGTTGTAGTCGACCAGGTTGAAACGGGGGTTGGTCTTGAGGTGGTACGCGTCCTCGAAGAGGGCGACAATCTCGGCGGGCCGCAGCTCGCGGTTGGCTTCTTCCGTACGCTTTTGCACAATCTTGCTGAACTCGACCTGGAGTGCGCGTGGGAGATCCAGCTCCAGAGTGCGCAGAATGACCCAGGCAGCACCACCCTTGCCGCTCTGTGAGTTGACGCGGATAACCGCCTCGTAAGTTCGTCCGATATCCTGAGGATCCAGGGGAAGGTAGGGAATCTCCCACCTGATATCGTCGGATGCGCCGGCGTCTTCGCGGAGCTTAAATCCCTTCTTGATGGCATCTTGGTGGCTACCGCTGAACGCGCAGACGACCAGCTGACCACCATACGGCCATCGCTCGTTGACAGGGATCTTGTTGCTCTCTTCCACGACCTTGATAACGGCATTGATGTCTGAAAAGTCGACCTCGGGCGAGATACCTTGCGTGTACAGGTTCAGGGCGAGAGTGACGAGATCGACGTTACCCGTCCGCTCGCCGTTGCCAAACAGGGTACCTTCAACTCGCTGGGCACCAGCCATCTGAGCCAATTCCGCCGCCGCGATGGCGCAGCCTCGGTCATTGTGGGGATGGACAGATACGACGTACTTTTCCCGCTCCGAGACATTGCGGCAGAAGTATTCAATCTGATCGGCGAAAACATTAGGCGTGGTCATCTCGACTGTGGCGGGAAGATTGAAAATTATAGGGCGCTCTTCAGTGGGCTCCCACGCGGCCTTGACGGCCTCGCAGACCTCCGCGGCGAATTCGGGCTCCGTATCTGAGAAGGTCTCGGGGGAGAACTCAAGCTGCCATTCGGTGCCTGCTGTGGAGGGGTCGTCTTTCGTGATGGAGCGGGCGTACTTGGTGCAGCGGACGGCCATCTCCAGACTCTGCTGCTTGTCCATGTTGAACACGATCCGTCGGAAGCACGGACTCGTCGCCAGGTAGATGTGCAGAATCGCCTTCTTCGCCCCCTTGAGGGAGTCTACTGTGCGGCGGATCAGGTCCTCACGGCAAGGAGAGAGCACTTGGAGCCAAACGTCGTCAGGAGTCAGACCGGGCGTCTCAACGAGGCTGCGGGTGAAGTCAAAGTCGATCTGGGAGGCGGACGGGAACGATACTTCGATTTCCTTGTAGCCAATCTCGACGAGCATCTTGAAGAAGCGGAGTTTTTGTTCGCCATCCTGCCGGATGTCAATATGTCAATATCGCAAACCAACAGGAATACCTGCAGAAAACATACCATAGGATCAGGCAGACTTTGGTTACCATCTCGCAGGTCAGTGGCCAGCCACCGCGGAGGTTTGTCGATAACCTTATTGGGCCATTGGCGGTCCGGCAGGCTCAGAGGCTTGAATGGCCTGTATTTCTTAGAGGGATCTTTGAGCCTTTTCTGGGTTAGCTGCTCCTGATGGCTCGATAGACGGACGACGCAGTCCAGCGATGGAATACATACATAGGCATGGCGTGGTTGTGAACCCGGTCGGTGGGGAAAACTGCGGCGGGGAATGAACAGAGAAGAAAGTCTGTACAGAGGGATGGGAGAAGAAAGGCCTGGAGTGATGAGATGGGCTGAGAGGAGGACTAGTTGAACTAGTTAAGGCCAGCAATTGAGACTTGATTTAAAAGAGTTGTGAGTCACTCGTCAATTGTAATAATCATCGAAACAATTTTGCTGAGGGACTGATCACCGATGGCGGGGGATTCTTTGGCTCTATGAATCACTCTGTGGGGCAATAGACTGACCGTACTCTGTGAGCCATAGTAGTAACTATGTACAAGTTTACATTGCCTCAATGGTCAAAAAAAGAGCACGGGAGGTTCAATTCAAGCTCATTGATCCTCGTTCTCTACCAGTGATACATTCTGTATAGTCTCTCTGCAGGATTCGCCGTCTTCCTCATCTAGGGCTCGCTGCGCTCTACTGTGAGTAAGACGCTCACTGTTCAGTCATCTTGGTCCGGGCCGATAACGGAGCCAAAGCCACCGCAAAATGCCGCGGATAACCGACTAATCACGTTGACCGGCTATGGTCAGCCACAATGAAACGCCACCATCAGTTTTAGGTTTAACATTTGAACGCGGTAGGACAGGCTCAGCGTGATGAATAACCCAACTAGGGGATGTTCAAATGGTAATACCAGAATCGTATGTTCTTAGAATAATAATAATAATAATAATAATAATAAATAAATAAATAAAGACTCTATCTGTCATCCCTTCCAACCTGCAAGTCTGTTCATGCATGATTATTACAACCCCGAAGAGACCTCAACGTCGACGTATCTCGGTCCTTGAGCAAACAGGGTCTAATATCGGCTGATTATCGGGTCTACGCAGGTTTTAAATCAAATACCCTACATCGACTCGCATAGTCCAAGGACAGTATCATCCAGTCCTGAAGAGGTGATCGTGTATTTGACTGTAGTGGAGGGTGGAAAATGTCTTGGGTTGCGTTGAAAGGTCATGGTACAGGGTTCAAGGTTAGGGCTAATCCAACGCCTGGACATTCGCATTTTATCCTGTAGCAAAACAGCATAAATAAGTCCGACGGTTATCTGCAGTCCCGAGACCCCTGCATTTAGTGGTATCCGAGCAGTTGTACCACCGACAAGTGTTATTCTCACTGGCAACCTGGCGGAATGGGGTTAACATTCGCCTGCTACCCTGCTGTGTATCCCCAAGGCCGACTACTTCGACGACGGGTCTTTGACGCTGGTTGTTTCCATCCCACTTATGTAGAGACCCCAGCACTCAAGAGGGTGCTTCTTTCTTTCTTTTGCTCTATTCCTGAATCTCAAGTCGTCTTGCCCGTGACCGTTCCGGCCATGTATCTCCCGTGCTTGCTCTTGCTCTTCACTCGCTCCTTGGCCTACCTCTTCACACCCGACAATGCCGGAACGATCATAGACGGTACGTTTATACTATTTACCTAGACTCAATATACTCACCGTGACCTACGCAGATCGAATCCCCGTGGTTTTCGACGTTTCCGCTTCTCAAACGCTGTCCTATGCAGAAGCTCCCATCTCTGGCTTCTGGATAACTTCTTTTCTCACAGCCACCGACGGCTCGCAGTATTTCCTTGCGTCGGGCCTTCTCGCCTCCGAAGCTGTCTCAGCATACGGGGCCTCCCTTCTCGATCTGCAGACGTTCCAACGCCACGCATTTTTCAATCCGGCTACTTTTACCAATGCGAACCTGGAAAGCTTCAACTTCACCACTCAAGACTATGAACTCTCCGGGATATCCCCTGATAACCTAGCAATGAAGCTCTCCAGCGATGTGCCAGGGGCGTCGTTTGATCTTACTCTCCATGCTACATCCCCGGCGGCCTATTATTACGGTACAGGGGCGTATCGATTCGTCAACGACACGATGTACAACTGGGCTTTTCCTGCCAGCAAAACATCAGGGTCTATTACCGTACCAGGACGGTCTGGCGATGGTGCTGAGCAGATCGAACTTGACCCTGCCGCCTCTCTAACCTGGTACGACCGCGTCTGGGGAAGCGCCGAGCTTCGTAAAGGCAACTCGACCTTTTTTGTCCTCTATGTTGACGACAGCGACTTGATCCTTTGGATGAACGTTGTTGAGAGTATTGATCCTTCTTTCAGATCGCGGAGCGTTAATATTTGTGCGCGCGGGAAGAGTTGGCATCATATACATGCAATTGACGTCTTTGAGCCGGATGCGGATGCGGTCTGGACATCGCCCCGGACTGGGAGGACGTATCCGCAGAAATGGAGACTTGGTATTGAAGGACGCGGAGAACTTCATATCAAGACTGTTGTTGGGGATCAGGAGCTCGCTGCCAAGGGCAATGACGGTGCGGGGATTTATTTGGGGTTTTCAACATTTGAGGGAGTTTTGGATGGGGAGGATGTTACCGGGTTTGGAGTCTCAGAGCTGCGGCTTGCCGGGATTGTCTAAGATCCTGTGAGAGCTTTGACAATCCATCAGTCAAATCCATCAGCCAGATGTAAGAATCGTTTCGCGGTGTGGATTGAATCGTCAAGCTAGCAATTCGGGCCATATATCGCATGATCCAGGCAGTCAACCCAGGCTCATTTGTTTGTCAAACAGACTTGAAGACTTCATAATGAGAGGGACCTTGTCAAGTGCTAAGAGTTCGTTCTTATACCCTTTTACATAATTTCAGTTTGTATGGCATGAAAGGCGGGATTGCTGAGCGCAGGTCTCTTAGAATACTCAACGGTCTCTGGTATTTGGTGGTAATTGTGGTGGTGATGAGGGTAGCTGTGTTACCCCGGCACCATATCTCTCCTTCGGAAGAGGCTCACCGAAGGTCCCTAGACTGACCAAGAGGATCCGGAATCTCGCTGCGTCAGTCAGGATGTTCTCTCCAGGCTGGTATCCGTACACCAGGGCGAAGCCTAGTCTTCGCCACCATGTGCGTGACTTTGGCGAGCTTTTTGGATGGAGCTTTCGAGCTTTCGGATTCGCAGTTGGAGATGACTGGGAAGGAGCTCTATTTGTCGATAGTATGGAGAACAAGCTGTTGAAGAAGTACATCAGTATCAGTGGGCTCGGTGGACTGCAGAAGGACTTTACCGTCGAGGATCCGCCTCAAGCGGCCTTGGAGTGGAAGGGATTGCTTGGGATCAAATGATGGAAACTCAAACGATATCTGAATAATTTGGGTGATCTCATCTTTATGAGAAGGTTGACTGTGGGTGGAGGGCGGAGAAATTTGTCTAAAATAGACGAGGGTTGATTGGCTCCTGGTGGTTGTGCATACTATAATCTATGCTGATACTGCGAATATATGCCTTCATGGCTCCAAATGGAGTAGAGAGCAGTTCCCATCTGAATACTGATCGCTTTTCAATTTTGCTTACCGTAATCGACCACTGCGTACCTATGTTATAAGTCATCATTCAACTGGGACCTTCGCATAGGAGCAGATTCAGGAAAGACGTAGCATTGTTTCTCACATAGTAGCCTTGGTGTACAAGCAGTAACCCTCTTTGTGGCACATCAGCCTACGGCTTCGGCACTTCTACCAAGATATTCTCGGCCCCAAAATCCTTCATAGGAGGCAGCTCCACCATGCCTTTGTTCACCTTCGTCCGAAACTGTAACACCTTTAACAGCGAATAAACGGTCGACAACATCGGGACAGGCACTCCCAGCCTTTGCCCCTCCCTCACAGCCTCGCCAACAATAACCTCCACCTCCATGAAATTCCCCTTCTCGATATCTTGCTGCATACTAGGCCGGAAATACCCATCCAGCGGGTCTCCATTCAAAGATATATCCTCCTGGTCGGGCGCAAGCTGATACCCCGCCGCCCTGGCAACGCTCTTCACTTCCAACATAACAGGAAGTAGAAGCTCTGTCACAGCCGTATGCGTGAGTCTGAGCTTGGATGTGTCCATCCCCGTTATGGCGCAGAGGGAGTTATACGAAGCATTGTAGACTAGTTTGCGCCACCGCATGAACTGGACCTCCGTACTGTACTGGCCTGTTGCTTTTCCGCTGGCGTTGTACAGATCTGTAAAGAGCTTCGCAGCTCGGCATTCCGTCTCAATATCCAGATTAGGGTTGCGAAATGCACCAATGATTAGGTTGTCATGGTCCTGGTGGAAGATCTCGCCAGGTCGGAGCTCCGAGGAGTTCATGCGGGATATACCAGAGATCACGACATTCTCCGGAAAGGCAGCGATAATCGGCTTTTCGATATTGATCCCGTTTTGGACGAGCACGATGGAGGTGCGGCGCGGGGTGATTGCAGGGGCTATGATTTCGGCGACCGTGGGTGGTATATCTGGGATGTTCTTTGTGCAGACAACGATGTAGTCGAAAGGTGAAGTCATTGTGCGAGCGTCAGGGACGGCTTTTGTGGCTATCATCATGTTAAGCTTTGTTTCTGACAGGTCTGGAAGCGTTCGTACTCGATGTAGGTCTCCAGCTTTCAACTTGACCGTGGTCGCAGGACCAGATTCTGAAGCCACGCGAGGCGACGAGGTCGTAGTTGGAGCGGAGGACGCCAGTCACTGTTGCGCGTCCACCTGCTTCGAGATTGTATGCGGTCATGGTGCCGATGCCGCCAAATCCTATCACCAGGATGTTGGACTTTGTTGAGTCCATTGGTAATGACTTAAATGATTCAGTCAGATAACAGTCTGAGCAGTGGAAGTTAATCAGCTGGATTTCAGGAGAAGCCAAAGGGCTTGGAGATAATTTTGAAGTCGATGTTGGAGTAGCCCAGCTGCACGAGATAGGCCGACTGCGGCCGACACTTCAATGCACAGACTGAGCCCTAGTTTAGATAGTTACAAGAAACAAAACAAGGCGGTATATTCAAGCAGCCATGTCTATTTACGAAGTCTATACAATGGATTATTTCTTCCCCTTCCCTTTGCCTTTACCTTTGCCCTTCCCCTGCTTCGCCTTGCCCGCCCTGGGATCTTCACGCTCCGCCTTACTCTTCTTCCTCCCCAATCCCTCCTCCTGCCTCAACTTCGCAGCATCCAACCGCTTCTTATCCTTATTGCTCAGCTTAACCTTCTCCTTTTTGCTGGGACCATTCAACTCCGCGGCACCGATCTTCTTCGCAACACGCTTCTCTCTCTCTGTCTCAAACCACGTACGCTTTGGCCTCGACTTGATCTCCGCCTCGTGCTTAATCAGGTTCTCGCCCTTGGTCACCTGCATCTCCGCCTGCGCAAGCTGCTTCTCCAGCTTCTCCTCTTCCAGCACAGCGTCAATTTCCTCCTCCATGTCTTTCGCTTTGGAGGCCCAGCTGTCAGCGACAGACGGGTCAACGACGCGGCTGACAATCTTGGCGCCTTGTGCTTTACCAGCCTTAACAGCTGCCTTGACAACCTTGCGGTCCGGTTCGGCTGCGATGGTACAGGCGCGACCAGAGCGACCGGCACGCGCTGTTCGACCGACACGGTGGACGTAGATTTCGTGGCTTTGCGGGGCTTCGTAGTTGATGACTGTTTCGACGCCTTTAATATCGAGACCACGAGAGGCCAGATCTGTGGCAAGAAGGAAGTTGACATTTCCGTCTCGGAAATTTTCGACGCTTTTGATTCGCTGTGGCATGTCAGTAACTGTTATTAACATCTTTAGGGGCCTCGGGACTAACCTGTTCTTGACTCATGCTACCGTGAAGCTCTGCGGCTTTGAGCCCAAGAAGTCCAAATACAATGCGCACCCGATGCGCTTCTTTCTTTTGGCGGAAGAAAACAATCACTCGTCCTGTGTAGACCTCCTTGCACAGATGGAGGAGATAACCCAGTCGCTTGTCCTCACGGCCGGGTCGCAGACGCACAAACTCCTGAACGAGAGTCACAGCGGTGTTCTTCTTCGTATCGACCATCAGCCGGACCGGACGGTTCAGTCCGACGCGAATAAGTTTGTCAACGGAATCAGTCATCGTAGCGGAAAAAAGCATTGTCTGACGCGACTTGGGGATAGTGGTGAGAATTTCGTTCAACTCGTCTGCGAAACCATCTTCCAACATACGGTCAGCTTCATCAAGGACCAAAATCTCAAGCGTATCAACGGTGAAGCTTGCGGAGTTGCGCATGTGGTCGATGAAGCGACCGGGAGTGGCAATGATCACGTCCGGCCGCTTCTTGAGAATGTTTTCTTGCTCGCGAAGACTGAAACCTCCGACAAGTTGACAGAATGTGATATCAGTGTAGGTAGCAAGTTTCGTAGCGACATTGTAGCACTGCACAGCCAATTCACGGGTGGGCATGAGAATAGCAACGCGGCTGGTAGGCACTTTTCGGGGTCGGAAGAGCAGACGTTCGAGGATGGGCACCACGAAGGCGGCCGTCTTTCCTGAACCGGTCACGGCACTACCGACGATATCCTTTCCGAGCAAGGCCACGGGAATCGTCTTTTGCTGGATAGGTGTGGGATTTGTAAAGTTGACGGCTGCCAAACCACGCAGAATAGGACGGGAAAGGTTAAATTCCTGAAACGAGCGCTTTCCGCTGTTCGTCGCGGCATCTTCGTTTGTCTTTTCCTCCGGGGCAAAGAACGCTTTGCGCTTGGCTTCTTCCTCCGCGTCCACTTCGCTCTCGGCGTCTGAGTCGGGCTCAGAGGCTTCATCGTCGGGATGGTGAACGGGTGTAGCGACAGAATCACTGTCTGATGCAGCATCTTCATCTTCGTCCTCCCCTTCCTCTTCATCCTCGTCATCAGACTCATCATCCCCTTCAGCTTCTTCATCCTCCTCCCCTTCATCTACCCCATCAGCACCCATCCCAAACCCATCCTTAGCAAGCAGCTCATCATCCCCAAAGTCAACAGACATGGCATCATCCTCGTCCTCATCCTCCTCGTCTTCACTCTCATCCAACTGCTTCTTCTTGTTCTCCCTCTCGGCCTTTTTCTCCCTCTTCTCCCTTCTCCGCTCAATGATATCGTCAATATCAACCGCCTTCTTATTTCCGTTCTTCTTCTCCCCATCTTCCCCATTTCCACCCCACCCATCAAACTCCACAACCTGGTTCACCACACCCCCAACATCAAACTCGAACTCTGAGTCTAGCGCGCCGTCGTCCTCACCCGCGTCTTGTTCTTCTTCCTCTTCATCATCGGATCTATCCTCCTCCTCAATTGACGCCTGCTTCCCCTTCTTCCCTTTTTGTTGTTTCCCCTGTTGCTGCTGCTTCATCTTCTTGTTTTTCGGCGCAGCATTCTCACCAGCCTCCCTTTTGCGCTTTTTGCTTGAGGAAATAGAAGCATCGTCTTCATCCTGGGGCTCGTCGAACCGGTCATTCTCATCGTCGGATAATGTTAGGACGAAATCGTCGTCTTTGGCGGACGGGCGCTGGCTCGTGATGGGCGCCATTTCGACGAGGGGATTAGGGCAGGGCCGAACTTCCTCTCTCTGGCTTTCCACGACCTTAGACACGACAGAAATGTAATTGAATTCGCGAATCGAAGCCTCTTTGATCCTTCTATCCCCGGTTGTTTCTCGTAATTATCTAACCGCAGAATTGAAAAAAGTTTCAAATGTAAGGCGGTGGGAAGACTACAACGGCAAAAAGATACCGCTTGGGGCTTTCTCCGAGTCTCCGAGCCGGACCAATATGATTCGTCGCTACGACTTTCCAACGCTTGAACGGGGTATAAAACAAAGAGTATAACCATTATTGATACTGGTGTCAAATAACAGATCGCCAGATGAGTTCCTCAACCGCCATCAAGGACTGCAGTAACACACCCATACAAAGACTGCACCTCTCCGATGCATCTAGTTTGAAGCTTCCATGCGGAGCACCTGCTGTCCCCTAGAAGTCCAGTTTGTTCAAATGACTATGGCCAATTGTACGCACAAGGTAAGCGACATTAATCCTAATTCAATTAGTAAGATACATCTTGGCTTGGAAATGGAGACTCACAAATGGTTATTTTTCACTCTGATACCTCGAAGCAATCCCTCTTCCTCAAATTCCCCACGCTGCTTGAGCCATTTCTTCACCCTCTCATGTTTGGAAATGTCTTTTGCCTTCATATCAACGTAACAAAGAGTGAATATCAGCCGAGCAAGTCTGCGTGTTCCACCGGGGTAATATCCCGAACGCTCCTCCTTCGACGTTTTAAAGGAACAACCGCATTTCGGGGTATACGATGGATCGCAGATCTCAAGGAGCTTGTCTAGGAGACATTGGCCAATGCCTAGATTGGTGTGTTCATCCTTGACGTATAAATCCAGCTCTGCGGTAAAATGACTCGCTGCATGACGATCAAATTCCCGCGCAAGGGCGTACCCCAGAATCTTTTCAACGCGGCGGTCGATCGCAACAATGCATGGGAGATTGGTGCTGCGAGACTCTTCGATGCGTTGGCGAACCTCATCCTCATTAATAATATGGATGTTCGGGCTAGTAAAGGAGTTCTGCGTATACCAGTTGTAAATCTCCCTGAGTTCTGGAGTATCCTTGTTGACATCAACGGGTCGTAGATAGATATCCGCGACTGGGCTGCGTGGACTACGGAGAGGTTCACGCCGTGCCTCGCGCCGAACTTGAAGCTCCATCCTATTTCGGTGTTCCTCTGCTTCTTCTGCCCCTCTCCTGAAGGTTGATGTTATAGCAATAACCAACAACAGTTTCGTGCGCATGAAGCCAGGATTCTTTGTCATTTGGGCCTAAATGGGTCTCATATTTACGCATGTCAAGGATCAACATCGATGTTTCGCCATCAGTATGAGCAAAGCCATTAAAGAATGCTTGACGAAAGATGTCCACAGCACATTCGCATTTGATAGTGCTCTCTAGCCAATTCTGAAATCTCGCGCGATATGCAACCTCGTCAGAATCGCTGTGTGCAAGGCCGGGGGGACAATATTCCCAGTCCACAATGGCAGGGTCGGTCCAACTATTTTAAGGACCTGAGTTTTTTTTATTTTCATTTGCGCTTGAATAATTGCAGGGTCGAAGTTAGTGACGGGCTCGGCTACTCTCTCGCGATCGGCTTGGATCCTGGCTAGCGCACCCTCGTGCTCCTCAGTCGGCATTGGCAAGAGTATGTATTCGCCGTTTTCGGCTAGAATTGGGAAGGCTTTGGGGCTTTTCTTATAGGAGTCTCTGTAAAGCCTCAAGCGGCCGCACAACTCGCGTCTGAGTTGTTCAGCTCCCGCGTTCTCTTGAATCTCTGCGGAGAATATGTGAGAGGAACTAGGTAGATAACTGGAATCTGGTATTTCCTGTGGAAACACACGGGCGTTTTCAATCTCGCGATAAAATTGCGAAGTGCGATCGGTCCCAGGGCCATCTCTGCATCTGGAAAGCATTTCCGGGCTGGCAGTCGAATCTTCCCTCGCGCGTCGATGAGCATTTATCATGATTTCCTTTCGCAGACGCTCGAGCTCACCATCCACAACCAGGTCGCTACGACAGTTTTCCTTCATCGCAGCCGCCGAACTAGTGCGCTGCCCCGTACGGTCGTCACTGGGAAGACCGACGCCTTTGTGCAAGCCCTCAGTCCATTGGGTGGAAGCCTGCGATATCCTTCTGTCGCTTGTTTTGCGGGAGTCATCGTGTGTCGCCAACTTCATTGCTTCCGGGTCGTGATGAGGGCGACAGGGTACTTTGAATGGCCTTGTACCGAAGTGCCTCAAAGCATCATTTGGCGCCCACTTGCAGGGGAGTACGACCTCGTCTGGATCATCGCTCTCGTTCTTTGTGAATCGCAAATTCGTTTTAGATTCCGCTACGTATTAGTCACTTACATGTCTGCTTTGATATAAGGACTCCTTACCTGGTAAATTGACACTCCGATCTTGTAAAGAATTGATGGGAGCCAGCAGGGAAGCTCTAGGAAAACCCTCTTGTTCTACTTGAGAAGGAAACTGGGGATTGCCTGGGACGTAATTAACTTCGCTACGCGGAATGCACGACTGATGGGGCGCAGTACTTGCTTTTGCGCTATTAGCAAGGCCTCTCGTTTCGTCAAAGGTATACAAGGTCGGGCTCGGTCATAAGGGAAAGACTCTAGAGAGAATGAAAACGGGGGAGGGATGTCTGGGACATGATAAATGCTGCAGGACTGACGAGACAGGGCTTTCGCTTCTCGCGCTATCGATACGGCCTTTTCGTACGTCAAGGGTAAACAGGGTCGGGGTCGGCTCTGGGGAAGAGACCTCAGACGAGGTGAACAGGGAAGAGGAGAGAGATTTGACTCGAGGCTATTGATCGAAAAAATGCAGTCTGGGGAGTTTGGAAACCAGTTTGAAATCCAGGTGCGGTGGAACCCTTCAATAAGTGAAGTCGGGCTCGTTGGTCCTCCAGTGGCAGCAATTGAGCTTACGATCTTGCGGGAGAAGGTGAGAAAGGCGTCGCTATCCCAGTGCTAGATATAGGCTCGCATTGAGCGTCATGCTTGCTATCTTTACCTGAGCCTGCAGGGGGTCTGTATTTGTTTGAGAACTGTGCATTAGGAACAGATTCTCTTTGGCAGCCTTCATCTGAGCCCAAAGGTCTGGACTGTCATAATTGCTCTTCCCATTGCAGATTCCGAGTTGGAATCTAGAAGGAAATAGAGAGTTATAATAATTATATGACTGGAAGCTTCCATGTCTTTCAGTGCACTTACCTTATAGTAACTAGCAATAGAGGTCTGAGGATACTGTAATAAGATAGTCTCTAGAGGCATGCAGACATGAAAAAAAAGCTAAAAAATCTTAAGAAGTCCAGGGCTTTTAGCATGAAGAAGCCCAACTCCGCTAGTACTGTTATATTTTGCAGAGTTAGTGGTGAAGACTTGACTCTTCTAAAGACAATGGGTTACAGCTTTGGAGTAGAACTGACAGTGAATCAGATAAAAACCCGTTGTCAATAATCAATAAAAAATCGGAGAGGAAGAGGTAAAGCAAGTAACATATAGTAGAATTTCAAAATAGGAAAATTCCTCAAGACCTAGTATTTTTATAATTTCATGCTGAATCAATCGTGCCGTTGGGAAAGAGTTTATCGCTTTCCTCACAAACGAACCTACATTAGCATCTTCCTTTCACAACCCCCGCCAAGAGGTGCTCACAACCTGTATTTCCTCAGCGAAATGTTATCCATATTGAGGAAAGCAAGGCTAAAGGATAAGGAGATGCGAATCCTGATGCTGTACAATCTACTCTGTCCAGAAATTATGGGGAAGTCCGCTAATTAGCAGCAGAGGGCTGGACAATGCGGGCAAGACGACCATCGTCAAACAAATAATGAAAGAAGATGTCACGACTGTAAGCCCAACGCTGGGATTTATCATCAAAACAATAGATTTTGAAGGGTATTTTCCGGCTGTTTACCGTTTTTGTTCATAATCACTGACTTTTTCTCTAGATACCGATTGAATATTTGTAAGGAGCCCGACAGCGTAGCCACCCAGCCGCTAACGCTTGCCCAGGGGACGTCGGAGGGCAGAAAACACTCCGTTCATATTGGAAAAACTACTTTGAAAAGACAGACACTTTAGTTTGGGTAGTAGATGCCACGGACCGACTGAGAATCGGTGATTGTCGCGACGAACTTGCTGGTCTTTTATTAGAAGAAGTACGGTGATGTCCGCCCGGAAAACTTTTATCGGCTGGGGTTCTCGATGAGCTTACCACAACCGAGCAGCGTTTAATGGGCGCGAGCCTTCTGGTATTTCTGAACAAAACTGATGTGGAAGGATGTATGACCCAGGACGAGGTCAGGAAGGTGGGTTGCTTTTTTTCCCATTGACTCTGTTTAGGATCCGGCGTCTTTCTAACTCTTCGTGCAGAACCTCGCCTTAGATTCGATCAAGACTCATAAGTGGACAATACTGCCTTGCAGCGCGATGACAGGGGCGAATCTCCATGATGGTCTGAATTGGATTGTGCAGGATGCAAAGGACCGGTTGTTCCTCTACTGAGCGTACCCATCCTCACAACTGCACACGGTGATATCTCGACCATAGAGTGGTTTGAATCGCCTTCACTCGAGAAAATGATTAGAATAACGTATAATGAGTCTACGACTGCAGATGGGGAGCGACAATGGTTGTTGGATTTTGTCTAAATTTGCTTCAGGGAGTCTCTTTAATTCAGTTTTTGTGGATAAATCAACGCGAGAATCATTATAAACGCGTGAATGCTTCTTACACCCGTCCCTCAACCTAACATTTGACAGGGTTGCGTGGTGCATAGCCTTCTTGAAGACAACTAAATACAGGTCCAGATTGACCTTCCCCTAGATGAGGCTATTTCGTGCACTATTTTGGCCTAATCAGTTCCTGCTCTCGGTGGGATTCCTGTGATCCGTGGACCGAGTCGCAACCAAACAGGGTCCTCTTAATGGTCATTAACCCAACCAAAATAGAAATGCGGCCTCTGGAGCCCTTCTCGTGACACGGCTTAGTATGCTGACTGGTGAATTTCCTTGCCTAGAGGTGAATCGTTATCAACCTTGTCACTGATATTTGTGTCGTCATCACGAGTATCTCGCGGGACGAGACTCTGAACTCCACAGCATCAGCCGAGCGGCAAACGTAAACAGTCTACCGCCTGTAGAAAGATCAAAACAACCGAGGAGAGAATCTGAAACGGAGCCTCTGCCGAGCGGAAGTCTGAGAAATATAAAGTTCTAGACTCCAGTCTGACTATATGGCAATCCTGCAGTATCGGATTGCGTGGTGAGATATTTAAGAGTCGGCAGTGGGGCGGCGACGAGGACAGCTGAACTTGCTTCACTCTCAGGGCCTTTAAGGCTGCAAATGGCGAGGAAAGGCGGAGAAGGCGTGACCACTTTGTAGGATCGTCATAATCCGACTCTCAGCAGAAGAACCTAAATGCCACTCTCATTCTCTTCCTGTATTCTATGGTTTCCTTGTTCTCTTGCAGTCTATATCTTTTTTTCGTCCTCTTGACTCTATCCCTGCCCCCCAAATTCTCCCCACCTTGCATTTCGCCTTCTGCATCCCACGTAATTCCTCGGCCCGCATTGCAATCTCTTGACCGGCTGGGATTTTTGCATTAATTCCTACCCTCCTTTTGAAGTGTCACCTCCCTCCTTTGGCTTTCTCGTCAGTCTCTTCGACCGGCCCGAGCGCCGCCATGACTTCCACTCCCGATGCGGCGGAAGGCAGCGAGGATGTAAACGACTTCCTTCAACGAATTCGGGAACTCGGTGAGAAACGTGACAAGGAAGACGAAGAGCGAACGAAGAAACTGGAAGAGGAAATTCTGCAAGGTCGCAAGGAAAGACAAGCTAGGAGAGCTGGTAAATTTGTGACCTCTCCTTTAGTTTTACCCATCGAGGGCGGGTGTCTGAACGCTCTTCGATAGATCACCTGCGCTCTTGCAAGGTCTACACTCCCAGAAACTGACCCTTCTTCTTGTCGATATAGAGCGAGCACGGTCTATTTCCCCAACAAAGGATTCCTCTCCGATCCTCGACCCCGCTCGACTGAGCATGTCGTCCTTGAGTCACCGAGCCATTGATCCTCCGGAACAGCTTGAGCCGACGACCCCTCGAACTCCAGTCCATGATGCCCACAGCGTGTCAAACTCATTTCGAGACGAGAAGGTAGCGTCAACAGGAAATAGTCCAGCAGGGTCGAGACTTGAAGCAAGCGAGGTTGGAGTCTCTCCGAAAGCTTCGCCCACGCTACGGAGCAGGGCCGGAACTTTATCCTGGCAGCAACGACCTAGTTCTCGAGACCTTAGTGGAAACCGTACCTTCTTTTCCACCTCGCCTTCACGCGAGACTCGTTGGAGGGCCATGTCAAATGCTTCAACCACCGAAACCGGAGCGTTAGTTAGCCCCCTGGTACCTTCGTCCCCATTGCGAGAGCCGTCCTTTCTGCGCCAGCCTGAGATAGACGACACCCTAGCACAGGAAACGCCTTTTAAGGAGGGCAAGGTCGACCAATCTGAAAACACAAAGGCCCCCGAAACTATGGAGCAAACGGAATCAGCCAAGGAGAATGGCCACCGGGACACAATAGATGAACAATCGCCGCCTCCATCGAGAGCTAGCTCAAGCTTTGCAGATAGCAGTCTGGGGAACCGGTACAGTGTATCATCTGTCTCGACAGCCACCGGTCTCGGGTCTCCGCTGCCCCTGTCTAGCGCAAAGAAGTTCGAACTTCCGAAACAAGAAGGAGAGTCTGACAGCCATATAGCGTCTCCGGCCTCACCACGGCGACTATCGCCGGAGCGTTCAACATCTCCAACCAAGGGCCTAGGTGGTTTTGTTCAAAGTGCTATGCTGCGACGGTCAGATAGCGTGTCGAAGCGATGGAGTGCTCAGCTACCGTCGGGGCTTAGCCGGAACAGTTCGTTTGCCAGCAATCGCAATAGTTTTGCTGCCCCGAGTAACACTGATCTCACCGCTACACCCAGACTGAACCGAGAAGGCACTTCCATTTCGTCCCCACGACCTAGTTCGAGTCACAGTGAGGCGACTATAGTCCGTCAAGCAAAAGCCGAACAACGTCCCGCAACCCCCCCTGCCTCAAGTAGGAGTGAGAGTTTAAGCAGGCCCCCACTGACTGTACATGCTAGATCTAGCAGTATTATGAGTGTGGAATCGCAGGGTGAAAGCGGCTCACGTCCTACGACTCCCGTTTCCAGGACAATGGATCAGAGGAGATGGAGTCCAACCAAATCTACCTGGCTGGAAAGTGCCTTGAATATTTCTGAATCCCCAAGACATAAACGGCAACCGTCCCAGCAGTCCATCTCAGCTTTGAACAAAGATCGACAGTCGAGGACTAGTGTGGATCTAGGACGCCGGAATAGTTTTAAGGAAGTCAATACAGTTGGCCTCATGCGGACTACGCCTCTTGGCGGCCATGTGAAAAAGCAAAGCCTCTCGGGGATTCCCAATGTGCTCAAGACTCCGGATCTCAGTCCCACTAAAGAGAAATCGCTGAATGACGCAAGTCTTATCAAAGAGGAACCGCCATTGGAAAAGGGGCTTCTCCCAATCGAGACAACTGCGCCTGACTCGCCATCAAAAACCGACGGCGTCGAGACCGCTTTCGAAATGCCCGAAGCGCCTGAAGCGCCTAATGAAGTATCGGAGGTACCTGAAGTAGCCAAGGATTCTGCTGTGCCTGAAGCAGCCGACAAAAGCCCTGAGGATGACCTGAAGCGTAAAAATATTCCGCCAGCCTTGTCACCAACTCCTAAGGTCAATACTGATGTTCCTGTGCTGTCCCCTCGTCAGCCCATCCGCGATCCAATACTGAACCGTCCTAAGCCTCAATCACCAGTGGTTGATTTTAGGGCAAATCTTCGAAAGCGCGAAGTCGTAAAGGATCCGTCCTCCACAGCGGAGCCTGAGTTCAAGAATGTGTTTGGAAAGCTCAGGAAGGCAGAAACGTCAAATTATGTCGCACCGGACGAGCTCAAGAATAACATACTCAAAGGCAAGGCTGCTCTGAACATGACTGGTGGCCCAAAGAAAACCCAGAGAGTGGATGAACTTAAAGAGAGCATTCTGAAGCAGAAAGAAGCTATGAAAGCGAACGGGACCTCCGTTCGACGGAATACACTTGAGCAAGCGGAAGCTCCCACCGAAGCGGTCCCGGAGGCCATTTTGAAGCGCCGGCATCTGGCCAAGTCAAGTATTGACAGGACTAATTCTCCAGTAGGCAGTCTGTCACCGACTGCAGGAGAGGGTGAGGCGCCGGTGTCTCCACAACTCCGGCAACCCTCGCCCGTGCTCTCTAAAGACGAAGAATCTGCCATGACGGCCCAGCCTGCGCAAAGCGCCGTTGATGAACTCAGGTCTCCTTCAAACGACCTACCAGAAAAAAACACAGCACCAATTACATCAGATACCGACTTGAAGGACGAGGCTGAGCGTCATGATACCAAGGAGTTGGTGGAGGTAAACTCAGAGACAGGGCAAAAGCAACCGACAGTGGAGGCCATTGAACCGGTGCGTCCTCTGCCACCGGCAAACACTACGCGAATTGCACTGCCTGTCAAAGAGGACGTCATTACTAAAGGTAGCCTCGCAGGCCGAATAAACCCTGCCCTAGCAGGTCTTCTATCCCGTGGCCCGCCTGCTGTATCAGACGGGTCGATAAAAAGCAAAGCTCTACCCGCCGCCAGGGAAAGCGCCCTGCCGTCCGACACAGCCATTTCTGGCCCTGCACTCACTCATTTGACGAAAGCCCGCGCAAAAGGCCCTAAAAGGCGGCCCCCTAAGGCCATTTCCTTAGCGGACGAGAATCCAGATCCGACAGACTTCAGCGTCTCAGCCAAAACTACACCCTCATTCTCTGATCTAGATACGCCTGCTACAAACTTCTCCCCAAATGAGAAACCGTTGCCCGACACAGGAAGTTGGCCTCTTCCTGAACAAGGTCTCAACGGCTCGAAAGCTGCGCCGGGAGCTGATTCGTCAGAGTCCTCGCCGCCGGTTCCAAGTGTACCTGAGGAACCTAGAGACGTCTTACCGCCGGTACCAGAGAAGGATAAATACGCAGATCCGCTACTTTCTACGCCGTCAAGAAGGTCTCCAACCTTGGAGCGAAAGGTCTACGAAGCAGAAAGCCAGGGAAAGTCTCCATCCATATCCGCCTTCACTCCATCTCAGCCAGTTAGTTCTCCGTCAAGTCCTCAAAACAACCAGCCACGAACCTCATTTACTCACTACTCCTCACCGACACCCTCGCCGCTAAGGACTAGTTTCATGGAGAACCAACCCGTCCCTTCTCCGCGTATGGGTAGCCCATACAACTTCCTCAACCGATCAAGAGATTCGTCGCCATTCCGAAAGTCCTTGCCCTCTCCGCCTGTTCCCCCTAAAGGAACCTATGCTTCTACGGACCAATTGTCGTCCCCGAGATCATCCGTCTCATTAGTTCCGCAAGCTGATGAATCCCTTGAAGCAATTTCTCATTTCTTTAAGACGCTTCCACGCTCCAGTGATCGTGTCAATATTGACCCACAGTTAATGCTGACCGACAAAGGCGACGGCTTGGGTATCCGAACGTTGAAAAAGCAGATATGGGAGATCACGGGAGAAGGCAACAAGCAAGATCTTCCGGTTAACCAGGAGTACATTCTTTACGAAGGCGCAATGTACTTGTGTGTCCATTCGTTCGAGGAGGATGGCAGTCCGAGAACCGAAGTTCAGCTTTGGCGCGGCGATGATATTTGGGGTGGAGCAGTGGATAGCGCCTTACCTTTCGCACGTAAGGTTGCCCGTGAGAATAGCTGCAAGTTGGAGATCATCAGCCAGGGGAAAGAACCCGCCCGGTTCATTCAGGCGCTCGGTGGAATCCTCATTACACGGCGTGGCTCCAGCTCCCGTTCCAGCTCATCGGCCATCTTTATGCTGTGCGGACGGAAACACCTGGGGCAAATGGTGTTTGACGAGGTTGACTTCTCACCGCGTAATCTGTGCAGTGGCTACCCGTTTGTGATATCGGCCATGTTTGGCAAGGTATACTTGTGGAAGGGGAAAGGAAGTTCCGCCGAAGAGATTGGCGCCGCTCGTCTCATTGGTATGGACCTTGGGCTGACGGGCGAATTTGAAGAAGTCGCCGAAGGAGAGGAGCCCAGCAGCTTCTATGAGGTCTTTCCTCAACATAAGGAGACAGAAGAATATGCACAATCCGAAGATTGGCTTTTGAAACCGGCTCATGATCATTTCCGCCATCGGTTACTCCGCGTGGACCATGAGCTTGGCCAGCGATCGTTTTGGATCCGACGTCCAGGTTCATCATCTCCAGTGATTCGTCCTAATGACACAGTCCAGGAGGTTGAGCCATTCTCACAGAAGGACCTATCACCACGAGGAATCTACATCCTTGACACGTTCTTCGAGATCTATGTGATCGTGGGCGAACAAGCTTCCAATCGGCCGGCCGAGTTTGCATCGGCAGTCGTCTTTGCGCACGAGTACGGCATCCTGGCCGCTTCACTTCAGGACCGACCTTTTATCCCCAAGAGCTTTATATCCCTAGGCGGGACGCCCGAGACTTGCCGCAGCGCATTCCGCAAATGGACCCGTCGTCCGTTGGAACGACCACCACAGGTATTCCCATTGAATGCTGCAATCGACGCGATTCGATCTTAAGACCCATATCTGCTATATGCTGAAAGTTTTTCTGATATTTCAATGTGGCTAACTTTTCTCTTCCTGTCTATATTTGTATGTTGTGGTTTCAGTCTGTAAAGCAGCCATACTTGTGCAATAATCGATCGGTGGAGTGGCGCCATTGTCCGGAGCCAGGCTATCTTTTCTTCTCTGGGTATTTTTGTGTTATATGGGGTCATCTTTCTCGGCCTACAACCAACTGCATATCTGGCGGGGTTTTATGCTATTTTTTTTTTGTCAGTTTGGGTGCATGGGTGGGCATCTCGGAGGGTGGTTTGAGGCGGTTTCTTGACTGAGCGTAACAGCTGCAATATCACAAAGATTCTTCCAGTTAGATAATTTGTACGGCCTAACACCTTAGAGGAACCTGTCGTTGAGACGCTGCTCTTTATTGATTTCATCACTACCATGCTTACCGTCCGCAAGACAGTGGAATGGACTCCCCAGGCTCGAAGCTCAATTTTCATCCCAGTTCCATTCTTGTTGACTCGGCCATAGCCGCCTCCCACTCATCACTGGGTAGGTCAGGCAGTAAATATTCGTCGGGATATTGACAA
This sequence comes from Aspergillus foveolatus, assembly GCF_047715535.1. NCBI lineage: Eukaryota > Fungi > Ascomycota > Eurotiomycetes > Eurotiales > Aspergillaceae > Aspergillus > Aspergillus foveolatus. The sequence continues at coordinate 1,433,182 of NW_027396065.1, forward strand.
TCGAATTGTTTCTTCAAATCGTTCATTGGAAAAAATCGGAGATGGTTGAAGTTGCCGGGTCCGGCCCCACTCCGCGGTTGGAGATATTTCGCCATCGCATCATCACCCCAGACTCTTCTCTCATTGTTTTGAACTTAGCGCTTCATTCTCCCCTTTTACCTAGCTATTGTTCTCATCATCCATCCTTACCATGTCCTAATTTTATTGGAATCTTCATTGTGACATCCGATACACACAAAAACAGCCAGTATGGACCCCGCCGTTGCTCGCGAGGTCTCCCGCCTCGACCCCGCGGTGCCGTTCCGCGCCTCTAGCGGGCATCTTCATCATACTTGGGCTCGGACGTTCTATTCACAGCCACAGCTTTACATTCAGCCGCAGTCACTTGCAGAGATTCAGAAAGTCGTCAACTTGGCTCGCCGGTGTCGTCGTCGGCTTGTTGTTGTTGGTAGCGGCCATTCGCCTTCCGACCTCACATGTTCTTCCGCGTGGATGGTAAACTTAGATAACTTCAATCGCATATTGAGCGTTGATCGTGAGACTGGAATTGCTACGGTTGAGGCGGGGATACGGTTGAGAGATTTGGGGAAACAACTGGAGCAAGAATATGGGCTGACGCTCTCGAATCTCGGGAGTATCGACAGCCAGTCCATTGCTGGCGTCATCGCGACTGGCACACATGGAAGCTCTTTGGCGCATGGACTGATTTCAGAATGCATTGTTTCTTTGACGCTGATGTTGGCCAACGGGCAATTAGTGCGATGCAGCGCGGACAGCAACCAGGCGCTTTTCCGTGCAGCTCTTGTCTCATTGGGGGCACTGGGAATAGTTGTGGAAGTCAGTTTCCGCTCGGAGCCGTCGTTCAATATTGCATGGAAGCAGACAAGGCGCTCGCTTTCGAGTGTGTTGGATGAGTGGTCTTCTGGCCTGTGGACGTCGCATGAGTTCGTCCGTGTATGGTGGATGCCATACGGGAAGAGCGTGATTCACTGGTATGCCGATAAGACGGACCTTCCGCTGAAGCCACCACCAAGGACATTCTATGGGGAGTCCATTGGCTACCATGTATACCATAATCTGCTGGCCCTGTCAAATTACTTTCCTCGGATTCTTCCATGGGTGGAATGGTTCGTTTTCGGTATGCAGTATGGGTTCAGAGCTGAGAAGACGGTAACAGAGGCAGTCGAAAAAGGTCGTACCGGTCTCTTGATGAATTGCCTCTACTCTCAGTTTGTGAATGAATGGGCACTGCCGCTCGAAAAGGGTCCGGAGGCAATCACAAGGTTGTCGGCCTGGCTGCATGGCGATACTGAAACAGCCCGCATCCCTTTTCCAGTTGACGGACTCTGGGTTCATTGCCCTGTCGAAGTCAGGGTTGCAGATACTACACTCAACAAGAATCCTCGTCCTTTCCTCGACCCGAGCAGTGCTGATGGGCCGACATTGTATCTCAATGCGACACTCTACCGCCCCTACCATAAAGACCCCCCTTGTAAGGATCGCTATTATGAAGCATTTGAGTGGCTAATGAGGGATATGGGCGCGAAACCGCATTGGGCCAAAAATTTTAAGTCAACAGGCCAAGAGCTGCGGCAGTTGTACGGGGAGAACATGAATGAGTGGCTCAAAGTGCGTCAGGATGTTGATGCAGACGGCATGTTCCTTGGTGAATGGCATTGTCGCACTCTTGCTTTGTCCGATGACGAAGGTCCGGGATCAGGATCCTCCGTGACAAGCGCCCTTCCATTGATGGAGCGCGAGAAGGCTCGTCGGCAGGCGGAATATCGCGGTGCCGGTGATGGTCTTGAGTGGATCGGAGATAGCCAGTGGCACACAGATGCAAAAGAGACGACTGGTGTTTTGTCGACTATTGAAGAGAAGCACAACCCAAGTTCACCAACAACAGCAACAAGTGAGGAGAGCTTCGATCTCCTCGCGTCGGGCGAGGCTAGTGTTCTCATCCCTGAACCGTGAAAGGTACGGCTGCAGCTAGCAAACAATCTATGCAGTTTCCTCGATGGCCGGCAGGAATAGCCAGGCCCATCGAGTAACCCAATGTAATGTACTCTACTTGCTTTTTTCTACTCATCAAGTGGTGCTTGAATCCGCTACCTCGTGCAGTTCTTATCCTTTCTGGCATCAGCCACCGCAGCGTTTCATTTGGAGGGTTTTTGCGGGTGCTGCGGGTCCTCGGCTCGTTGCGACGACCAGCATTAATAAAAAGGAGTCCAATATTGCCCTCTGAATCAGATATGTAAACCAGCGATACGGGAAACTCATGCTCTCTCGCCGTCAACTATTAAGGCAATCACACCGTTTATTGACCAACCTAGGCCTACGAGCAAGGAAGCGCAATGGATGGATCTGAACAACAGCTGGGAATCGCCCTGACCGTTATCACCCGAATGCGATCTCGAGTCTCTCTTTACAGCATCTGCGAGGTGACGCTGCTATTTCTGACGCAATGCAGCCTTGGCGGCTTTCTCAATCGTGGATAGGGCAGGTTTAAGCCCTGTGTGAAATGTCCATAGCTCTGCCTGCTTCACGCACCATGCCGTTCAACGATTCAGATAGGGTATGATTTTAGTATTTTAGAACTGGCAAAATGTCAGTCGTTTGGATCCATTCGCTCATGCCTCGAGACCAAGCAGACGTCCGACTCAGTTGCCTCACCTGCCTCACTATCCTCACCATATCTGATTTGTAACCGACCCTAGGTAGCCATTCCTGTCGGACTAGAAGTTAGCGGATTTCCCTTGTCTTCATCGGCACAATGGAGGACTGCTGGTAAACGAGGTGCCATGCGGGTGTTACCAGGATGGAAAGTGAGATAGAAAAATTTGGGGAGCTCTCCAGCTGCAAAACATCATGAGACCAGAGCTCACTGCGCCAGTGTCCAGATACAGCAGACAGCCCTGGATCTGATGGGACCGATGGAAGTGGACGAGGTCAGTCTTGTCGAGTCTCCCGTAACACAGAAGAGGCCGTCCCAGGTCCGGACCACTGCGCAGTCACGTTTCCCCGCAGCCAGACCGACCTCTCCTCCTTCCCCTTCATACTTTCGTCCTTGGCGCTATTGTAGCCCTGTATCAGTGTTCAGGTCTTCTATTGCCGGTCGAATGGTGAACTCCCCGACCGACTATGTCAACCCCCAACAGAATTGGCTAAAGCGGCTCAAAACAAGAAGCACCTGCAATGGGCCCGAGCACTGTGGCCCAATTCAAGCGTCTGCATGATTGACGTTCGCACATAATTCATCCTATTCGAAGATCGTCACAGTGGCTTACTTACATGCTAAAGATATCGAAGGCACGGTCGCGGTATTCAGACGCCGCAGAATACCAACAATCTACTACTCGCTGCAGGCGGAATGACGAACGGGCCCCTCTGCACGGCTGCAGGCGTCAGACAGTTGACCCCCGCGCCTATCTTGCAGCCGAGATTCAGAATCAGGACGACCAGGTCAATAAAGAAACAAGAGCGGAATTAAAGGGCCTGAGAGACAAATCAGGAATCAGCGGTTGTGGCTGGGATACTAGCGGTAGCAGGAACCTCTGCGCTCTCGCTCAAATCCTGTCCTCTGCGACGCCGTCCACATCATGCTTCCGTGGGCATCTTGTCTGAAATCCAGTCGTGCAAATCCGTGCCATGCTGTACAACCCCAGCGTAGCTCTCAAGACCTCTGGTAGGGCTATCTTTCCTGCAACTGCCGCAATAATGATTCATCCATCGAGTCTGATAATCGAGCTTGAAATCGATAGCCTCGTCCGCTGTACTTACAGACCCCCTGAGTGGCCGTAGCTCTAGTCGACTCTCTGCACGGGTACATATTTACGGTTCGGGTGCGACCAGCCTTCTCCTCCCTCACGGCGAGCCATATGATTGCCCCCTTTTGTCATGGAAGCTGTGGCTCCCTAAAGACTCCCACTGAGGCTGGATAGCCCACAGCTTGCCTTAATGAACTAGAACCAGGTCTGGAGACAACGAAGAATTTCCGAGAATGTTTGAAAGATCATTTCCTGCTTGAACCATCTCTGAACTAAGATAGATGCAGGGTTTGATATGGCGAATCATTAATAGCTGGGGTTGGAAGTCACAGCCCAAAAGGGCCGATGAAAAGGCAAGAAAAAGCAAAAAGTCCAGAAAGCTCGCGTCATTGGGCCAACTTTGACTTAACCTTGGGGCAAACCAGATGGAGCACGAGCTCGTCGTTGCAGAGGGTGATATTCCGAGTGTGATATGATTGCCGTATGTGCGCCGCCCCCCCACGCCAGTGACAGCTGTCTTACCCACCGATAGGCGCCTGCAAGACAGCGAGTGGTGTCGCTTTCTTCACCCATCTCTACAAGTAGATTTATGACTGCCGCGATACATGGTTCCCCTGGGTGAACGATCTTATATTCGCGATGTCAGTACATAGTGTACACTGGATGGCACAAAAATGAGAACCCATGGTCTCGAATCTGCGCGATGAGGCGAGGTCGATCAACGACACCCCTGTCCCGAGCCAGTGATAGCATTTGTCACTTCACTCATCGAACTGGATGCCTACTCTGGGTTTCGCTGCCCAATCTAACTTGAACCGACATACCAATGGAGGCGATGGGGAGTGCCGAAGTGCGCTACGATGAGGATTAGGTTGGTTCTGGCGTGAGAGGTCGAACTGTCAATAGCAACAGCCTTTTTGCGCGTCAACGCCAGCGAATCGAGTGTTGTATAGGGATGCTTTATCCGCACAACGCTGCAAGGTCGGGGCCTCGATCGAGATTGCCAATGCGCGCAGCATGACTCTTCGCGAGGCCGTCACGCCAGAAAAAGGCGGACAGAGAACCGGCGTCGGTACTAGTCCGTGTGGTAACAGGCCAGTAGTGACAGGCCAGTTTGATCCACGTCACCTTCAGTCTCGCTCTCTTTACGGGGTGTAGATATCCAACTGGGGAAGGATTGTCGGCTACATTTGCGGGGCGACTGCACAAGAGCTAGCTACTGTACCTTGTATGCTAATCATGATCTTCCTTGAATACTGGTAAGATCTGTCAGCCGATGGTTTCTTCAAATGACTTCTTACTCCCATCAGCCTGCCTTTGTGCGAGTGAGAGTGTCTACCTCTACCCCTCATTCCAAACTGCGTGCAGTGGCCAGTCAAGAGGCTGATCCCCTGCCTTCTCGACCCATCAGATAAACTGCTATATTATTCCATACTACTCTTCAAGCGTGGTTCTTCGGCTACACCCATCCAACATGATGTCAAGGCAGCCCAAACTGCGCCCAAAGTCGCATATAGCGGGGTTCCCAGACGCTATGTACGACTTCTCTACTGTCTCATCTCTGTCCCAGCTCGAATCTCGCATAGCTTCGAGTGACGAAAAGCATGACCAACGCGTTTTCCGCGTGAAGCGCAAACATGTTTTGAAGGCATGCGATCGTTGCAGAGTCAAGAAGACGAAGGTTAGTCGGCTTTGATTCTGTTATTCAGGTGCAATTTATGCTTGCGATACTGACACTGCACAGTGCGATGGGAAACAACCCTGCAACCGTTGCTCATCATATAACCACCCCTGCCTATTCCGGGAAAGAAAAGCTACTCAGACAAAGGTCTACTCTCGAGGGTTAGGCTTCTTCCGTTCTCCCATTTATCTCTTCCATATATTGATGAGCCTAATTGGGTCCAACCTCCAGATTCGTGGAGATGCTAGAATCACATCATTCGCTGGTTATCAAGGCACTTCAGAGGCTGTACAAGCTCTGTGCTAGCAAGGAAGGATTTCCAGGCGAGCCGCTCGTTGAGACGTCTGATGGATATCCCCTAACGCACGCAATCCTCGACCGCTTGGGGCTGATCAAGCAGGCCGAGGACTCCTCTCAAGCGGCGCGCAATGAAGAGACTGAGGACCTTCACTATCTCCGCGTGCTATCAAACTCAACCGATTGCAGCGCAACGACAGACCCATCACCCGAGCCCGTTACGCCCTCTGACCCTGTCCCAAGGCCGACTAGTCCCATCCAATTATCCCCAGTTGAACATGACCCCATCAAGTGGGAGTTCCAGTCAACCCAACCACAGTCTGTCCAACCAGAGCCACCTGCGTATCACGGCTACCCACAAACTGAATATCGAGCAGCGACGCTGCCACCACCAATTCTAGATATTCCAGCTCTCGCAACCGAGTCCAAGTGCGCCAACGTGGGCCCGGTTGCCGGCCTCGCGCATCCCTGTCTCTACTGCTGCAGTCCCCAGTCAACAGATAACCGCCTACATCCTGCAGTGACGACGGGCCCCGCGGTTCTACCCTCAGTATCAGCAGCTGGAATGCCGCTTGACTTAGTCGAGAACTACGGTCTGCATATCCCCGACCATCAACCTATCTACCAACCGCCTTTGCAATCGGCTTGGGCATACCCTTGTGAATAGGCTGCCTGTATCCGTTGCAGTAAATAGTCTTTTGCGAACGATGGCTGTATGGCCCGCAATTAACCTATAATACACACTACAACTTAATGCTGAATGCCCTGTTGTGTTTTTGTCATGAATATATATACCTGCCCGGCTGCTATGTGTTTGTCGTGCTCTGCTGAGATATACCCGTCTCCGTCTGCCACTTGTTATTGATTATTTGTGCCTCTGGTCTTTCAGGCTTGATTTCAACTCCAAGAGTTGTGCTCCACTCAGGATTTTGTTACACTAGTTAGTCGATCGCGTCTGTCATAGCTGGCGATGTGCGTCTAGAGCCCTTGGTATCTATAGTCAACTCTATTATTTACAAGTCCCCGGCACTGCTAACAAAGCGAAATAGTACAGCTCGTGGCAGGGTGAAGAGTGACTGAAGAGATCGCTATCATATAGTACACCTGCAAGAAGTAGTTTTAAACCAAGGACTGCAAACAAGTTCGTATAAGGGGACATAGGGCCTACCACTATGGACTGAAAACGTAGATTTCCCGGGATAATACATGCATGTAATGTAAAGAAATGGTAAGAACTTCCACAATATAGTTCATTCACTCCCGTTGAGACTGATGCAGACGGGAGAGAGCTATGCGACCCGGAGGCGTTAAATACCAAATATGTCTTCAGGGGTATTCTCTAACGCTTTAGTTTGCCCTTTCCTTATTTGCATTCAATCGTGCAATGAAAGCTCTGGACAGGCCTTTTGTCTTATTTAGTCGTCAACATCGGTTTCGGTATTGGTATCGCTGGTATCTCCTTCGTCGCCTTCAGTGTCACTCTCTTCGTCGCTTGAGTCATCTGCAGGTTTCTTGGCCTTCTTCTTTGGTGGCTGGCCGGTCTTCAGTGCTTGCATTTGTCCAGCTATTGAGTCTGCGGTTATTCACACGTTAGCTATGGCCAATCAGAAATGGAACCGCCTGGTAACATACCCTCATCGGGTTCACTAATATCGTCTTCCTCCTCCAAAGCGGCTGCTTTGGCCGGATCATCGATGTGAAGGGTGATGTCGAGCTTGGAATCTAAGCCAATGTAGCTGTCGCAAACCATGTGCATGACGAAGTGAAAGTCTCCAACCTGAGGAGGTGCTTGAAACTGCATCCGGAGGGTCTGGACGTTATACGTGGGGTTGCCGGACTCGTCCAGCAGAGGCTTTTCAAAGGTAGTAAAAGTGAACGGGGGCACAGCGATCTTGCCCTGTTTGCCATCGGCAAGGAAGATCTGCCACCGCGGAGAGTGGTCGAGAGCAAGGTATGGCGCGTGGGCAAGAGGCGGTTGGACCTTCTTGTTGACGTTGTTTTGGCCGTCTGCAAACTTTACTGATCGGTTTCTAGAGGGCCCGCGGCCCATGAGTGCGTCGAGATCGCCCTCCTCGGGATCGATGTCCTCGAGATCGGCGGGGTCTGGTTCAGGGACGTCCCTGGACCCAGGCGGAATAAATCGAGCCTTCACAACAAGCTGGACCAGGCTGCTGGGGGTAATCACTTTCTCGCCCATAACCTTAAACCACGCCTTGGAAATCTTGAGAACGGGAAGTTGTTTGGCGACAGTGATGGCAGTAGTATACTGTTGTTCGGAAAGAAGACCAGCACCGACTGTGAGAGAGCGGCGCTTCTCCTCAGGCATGTCCATGAATTTTTGGACACTGAAATGGTTTTTGACACCTTCACCTTCTATTGATCGTACAACTTTGTCTGTGAAGTGAGGGAGTTGTAAGAGAGGAGACGAGCCCGGCGCAACAGCTTGAATCAAATTCTGAGACGTGCGGAAGGAACCGAGAAGAGGGCGAAGGTTCCCAAAGGCAAGAGAAACGGCAGTAAAGGCTTCATTTAAAGACAGAGCGATTGGCGCGACTTCGTACTTTTCTGGACTGAACTTAGTGGTTATCTTATCACTGAGAGGAAGAACGACCTACCTCCGTTAAGGATGGGGTCGTCCAATTCGACACGGCTCAAATAAGCCCACAACAAGGCCAAAGCCTTTCTTCTGCTCAAGTCGTCCAATCCTTTAATGGCTTCCCGTTCCTGGTTAGACAAGAATTTGTTATCGTCAGCTAGTACCTTTTGTTCAAGCTTTGCCAGACCAGTCTCTGCTTTCTGAGCTGGGATGGCTTCCTTGAATTCATCGCCAGAGGAAAGGGCGTTGACGATTCCACCATCCGTGATATCATCTTTGTATTCTCGGAAGATGTTACCCGCGCTAGCGACATAGACCCTTTCCTTAGTGTATCGTTGGGAACCATACCACCATCTTCCGACAATGTACGGAAGCAGTACACCGAGCAAGCCACCGTAGACGAGAAGAACATATTTTCCATTCCCTTCGGTGACAATAAACTGCGGAAGAGCAATACCGATGCTGAAGCTCTGTTTGCCATCGGGATGACCATACTGGAGGTAGTTGTTGCGAACTTCTTCATCAGTCAGGGCTTTGTATGCCTTGGTGAGTTCCACAAAGCGTTCATTGAGCAATTCGATGGTTTCATTCTTCGCTGGGTCAGGACGAATCTTGTCGGGGTGGTAGAGAAGTGAGAGACGCTTGTAGTGTTTGGTAATCGCCCTTTCGTTGGCGCTCTGAAAGACAGGCTGTCAGCATGCAGCGAACAATTTAAGACCACGAGATTAGGCTGAGAGCTTACCCTTGACACACCGAGAATGTCATAGGGATCCCAGATCTTCGGCGACGCCCGCGCGGTAATCACAATCAAATAAGCCATGTATGCCATAATAGCGTATCCCAAGACAACTGTGACTATGCGCTTGATGCGGCGCTCCTTGCGGAGGCGTTTCCGCTTCTGAGCCTCAATGAGGTCTTCATGTTCAGGCTTGAAGCCGGACCGTATCCGGGGAGCGGTGTTTTCTAGGTCTATCGAAGTCCGTTAGACAACTTATAGAACTTGCGAAGTTCAAGCAGTTTTGATTGCCGTACCTTTGGGCGGTTTCAGGAGATTGTATGTCAGAGGAAAGGTGACGAGACCGGTCAGGGTCAGGATGAAGTACGGGAAGAATTGACCCTTTAAAAAAGCATTAGAGATTGCGGGACATATGGTGCTATCTTGCGCCCAATCTGTATTCGTACCTGTTCATCGTAGGTATAATCCGTAGACATGGTGAAGCGAGTTCAGTGGACACGGTTGCCCGCAGTGGGCAGACTTCGTGGCAGAAGTTCGCCTTCAAGTACCGGAAATCAATATGGAAGTAGACCTGACACGGGGTACCTTCGTGTGTAATATCGTTTAATTATGACGAGGCAGAGTATGGTAGAGAGAAAGACAGGGTGGCCAGCAACATTTCCGTGAACCTGGGGCAGATTATCTTATTGCCATGTTGCTTTGTGATTGACCGTGTCCTTTACGAGGTTCTTATCACTCACCGCCTTCCATTCCACAATAAGGCCACAAGGCTATTGCTGAGACCCCTTCTCTGGGTCCACATTCACAAACTACAATAACCATTAATACATCCAGAAATTTTTCATTATCACGTAAATGTCTTTCAATGCTATTTTTATTGAATTTGTTCATCAAAAGTTACTCGTTACTCTAATAAAGCCATGAAAAATATGGCACACATGTGATCGAGACGACTCTAATCAGGTGGATGTTCGACGTTTTTTGAGCCTGCTAACGGTGTCCCTTGGAGCAGGTACACCACATGACGTGCTGGTTCATACAGACACCCCTCGCCGTGTTCCCGATGCTGATGACTGGCTACAAGCATGAGATTCCTAAACCCTGCGATGGTACTATGTACGCAAACATGATGCATCCAACGTCGTGACTCATCCATGGGGAATTCAAGCGTCAACGAGTCAGCCAGCTGTGGCTGATCGGCCGCGAACTCAACCCACCGAGCAAGCCTAGTCTGAAGGCGGCTCAATGTCGCTAGGGCAAAGGGTCTCAACCAGAAGTCACATGGCCAAGTTTGAATAGACCAATCCGATTCCCAAAAAATCTTCATTGCTACAAGTCGGTGACTTGGGTGATCCATGTAAACTGGTGCTTGCGCCTTGGGGGAGTAGTGATCTCCCTGTCTCACACTCAAACTTTTTTCTCCGAATTAGGGCGGTTGTCGGATAATCGAATCAGGTCGAGATTTTTAGTCGAATCGTCTTTCCAGAGCTTTTTTCTTTTTGTTCATGTCCACTGGCGGCAGCACAACGGATATCGTCACGATGTTCGCCAACATTCACCGAACGATCTTCACCCAGGCAAGGGTTTGAACTCCTGCAGACTGAAAATGCAACGATGTCAGAGCGAGCTTCGCTTGGTAATGCCAGTTCGATAGCACTTACGGATCTATATAATCGAGTCCTCCAAAATACTCGAGCATGCGATAGCAAAGATCCACGTCATCCCCAGGCTCGCCTCCAAAGAGCCGGAATTGCTCCGTCTCCATGATGATCATGTCCGGTTTCAGGTACTCAAAAGGCTGCCATGTCAACCCCCTATAGTGCCGGGTCGAGGCCGGGCGGTTTCCTAGACAGTCGAGAGAGTACAGATAGGACGAGGCGCAGAGCAAGTCAGCCGGAGGGGATATAGCTCCCGGAGTCAGCGCTTTATTGACGGAGGAGTTTCGAGATCGAGGGCGGGTTCTTCGTCGGTTGTGCCTCTGTCCCATTCTATACACAAAAGAAGCGCGATAACTTTTCGGTGGGGATTTCTTTTTGTATGTTCCCCCTTCCCTCTCTGTCTCAAGGGTACGGTGGAAGTATAGGAAGTATAGGCGAAGAGCAAAACAAATACCAAGAGATAGCAACCCTAGACAGTAAAGAGGGGAGTGACCATCACCCCCTTGAAAGGACGAGATGAGGTAAAGAAGGGAAAGGGGAGGGAGCTTGAGGTCGCTGAGGAGACCCAACTCCTTATATACAGCATGAAACCGTGATGGATCCCCATGGCAGAATGACTGCAGCGCATGGTGTGACTCACTATAGCCCAATCAGGTGATGGAGCTCCTACATCGGCCTGGCCCTGGAAAAAATTGTTGCAGAACAACAAAGCGAGATCCACCGGACGATTTTCACGGAAGGCCGGATCCCGGCCCACTTTCCTACGTATTTTGCCCTTTATGGCATATTCTATTATGCCGTAGAGTCCCTTTATGATGCGACGATGCCCAAGACGCTAAGCTCAGCATCAGCTTCGCGAATGGTGCCAAATTGCCTCATCGCCGAGCTGCATTGCAACTGTCTACGGAGTTTCCCGGGTTCGCTCCGGGCTTTCCCTAGCAGCAGCTCGGATTCGGCATCACAACCTAAATTTTCACCTGAGCTGTACGTCTGAGCTTTCTCCGGTCTTACCTAAACATAAATGACTCGATGGGTCCGATCAATTCGTCAAGGTCCAGACTGCCGGACTCCTGACTCCTGAGATCATAGCCTTGGAAGTTCTGGAAGTTCCTGGAGCATCCGATTCCGAGCGATGACGCGAGTTACTGTTTGGTACCACTTACTACATTACCTACTTCCAGGAGTTATGCCTACGGGGTACTCGGAAGTGCCTTGCCGAATCTTGAATAATAGTCCGGCTTGATGATGACAGCGGAATGATTCAATGGCGCAACAGTGGAAAACTCTGATGGTGCCAGGTGGTCACTGGTCTCTGAAGGGCTGGGAAATATGGTGCTGCATTAAATAGTGGCCTGACTTTGTTCCTGTGCGCCTAATTGCTGCAGGCTTCCGCCCGGGGCTCCAGGGTCTTTTCTTTTTTATTTTTTTAGTGACGTTTACTTCTCTCTAACCATTATATGATAAAATATACAGTTTATTAATAGAACAAATTGCAATGAAGATGAAGATATTGTTCTACTGTCACTGTTAATACCAATACCAACTATGTTACTACTCCCTACCTCTAACAACAGGGGCACTGGGCGTGGAACTATGTTTCTGCCACCCTCTTCCGCTTTTGGAATTCTACATGGAATGTATGACATCCTGTAGGTACGCGCCACGTGTGTAACCGTTTCTGTGTGCCTCAGGAGCTGTGTAGCATTTTATTGAAGTGAAGGGTGGGTTGTCGGAAATCGAATAAAAAGTTTCTTCTAGCCCCGTGCGTGTTTGTGTGGGCTTGTTTGGGTTTGTTTGGGTATAGTTGTGGATCAGTTAAGACTTCTGAGGTATTTACAAGGTTCCTCAAACTGCTGACGAACAACCCCTACTCCATAAAGTACTTAGCAGTTGTCGAAATTGTGCAACATCTTGAAAGTCGAACACAGAATGACATCAATCGGCATCGAATGGTTATTGCTTGCTGCGGCCACGGAGAATCTCGAGCATCTCCTTGCCTTTCGGCGCGGTCGTCAGGTTCTCGTACCCTGTGCTGGTGACCAGAAGGTCATCCTCGATGCGCACTCCGCCAATAGGGATGTACTGCTCGGCCTTGTCGAAGTCGATGTACTTCGCCAACGGCAGGCTTCGGGAGTTTTTTAGCGCAAGCTTGTTGAAGTAGACACCAGGTTCAATGGTAATCACCATGCCCTCCTGGAGAAGTGGAGTGCTCATTTGCGGTACAAATTCCCTGGACAGGTGCCCATTAGCAGTGATTGGTTGTTCCGATACGTCATGCACCTCCAGTCCTACATGGTGGCCGAGGCCATGGGGAAAGAAGATCGAAGATGCTCCGGATCGACGGATTTCTTCTACAGTTCCAGCTTTGAGGACTCCAAGTTTTTGCAGTCCTTTGATGGCGATGATATGAGCGAGCTCGTGCAGGTCTCGAAATCGTAGCCCAGGCTTTACACGTTTGATGCATTCCTCCTGCATTTCCTCTACGATGGCGTAGATGTCTTTCGCGTGCGAACTGGGCCAGCCTTTCCCTAGGGGGATTGTGCGAGTAACGTCACTCGCGTAGCAGTTCCATTCCGCGCCCGCATCCAGACAGACAAGCTGTCTCCCGTTAAGAGGCTCGTCGTTCTTCACATAGTGTAGCACCGCTGCGTTGGGCCCAGATCCGGCAATGATCTCATATGACTGGTTCTTGGCACCATGCGACACGCATGTGTCCAAGAAGAGTCCCTCAATTTCACTTTCGTTTGACATGCGGTGTATGTTTTGTAGGATGTTTCGGTGTGCAAGGGCAGAGATCTCGTTGGCTTTGCGAATCATTCGGATCTCGTATTCGTCTTTCACCTCCCGCGCTGCATCCATTGCAGGTAGCAGCGACTTTTCGTCCAGGCGAAGCTCCTTCGCCGAAATCTCGGGTTTCTGGGAGCTATGCAGGACGTAAATCGGGCTGTCTTTGTTATATTGATCCACCCATGAATTGAGGTCGCTCCGTAAAGCAGCGTAGTAGCGGAAGCGGTCTGCATCGTACCGTTGCCGTGCTTCCTCCACAGTGAGTGTCGGTCCCATCCATATCGCGTGTTGCAGGCTGAAATTCGGAACGTAGATAGTCAAAAGGTCGTTGCGAATGTCGTATGTCAAGTAGCAATCTGCCTCGTCTACACCGCTCAGATAGTAGAAGTAGCGTCTCTGCCGAAAAGGGCGCGGTTGGTCTGAGTCTCCCCAGTTTATCGTAGCTTTGCCAACAAGATAGATAAGACCGTCGCGGACCCCTAGCTTTGCAGCAACCTTGCGGGCATGTTGTTTCGCTGTACATAATTACTAACTTAGCAGTGTGCAGGGATTTGAAGGACAGGCAGTGGGATAGAAGGGGTGTAGTATCAGGCAGGACGGTTTCGGCACGTACCTGGATACTTGTCGCACTCAGAGGTCGCAATTGTCAGACGGATCTCGCAAGCGTCATCGGGCAAGATGTCAAGTTTTGCCGGATCCGAGACTCGCATCCTCAAAGATATCCAAACGCTAGTGGCTTTGAAGAATTGATAAAATGCGACACGATGACAATAAGCCGTAGAGGCCTGAGGAAGCAGTGGGAGACAACAGATTACGATGGGGCGTGAGGATGACGTTCCCGTACGGGGCACTGTACGGCCGCCCTGGAGCTAGTATGGCGTTCGCAGGGTCGACCGCCCAACGCACTGTAATGAAGGGCCATAAAGGGCCGCAAAGGGCCGCGAGGAACGAGACAAAGGGCCGCTAGTTGAGAATAACCCCATCCCTTGTTAATGTCGCTATAAATCAGCAGAAGGCAAGAGTTAACGACAAGCCAGGGCGAAACGTCCGTTGATGATTAGCATAGTCAGCGCTTGAGATCCATTTTTATCGCCCCCGCCAAGTTCCGGCCACTGACTTGCACTCCCGCCGATCCGTTTTCCACTTCCAGACTTCCCAGCCCTCGTCCGATCGTCATTTCGTCTCATCCTCATTCAAACTCCCCAGTCATCCGTTTCATCCAGCTTATCTTGCGTCATCTAGTCTCGCGTTTCCAGTCTCTCTAATTCCTGTACCAGCGCTTCAATACTCTCAAGGTCTTATCGACGGAGGCTACTCTCTCATTCAATGAACGATGCGGGGATCTGAGGCATCGGCACCCGGTGCTTTCTGGGATGCTCCCTCAACCCTCGCGACTTCCATCAGGACGAACCCACCCAGTCTCGAAACGGACATCAATGCACCGCGTCTACTCGACTCGCAACATGTCGCCTCGAAGTTTGCGCGTGGGATGCCAACAGCATCCTGGGATCAGGGCAACGGCGGTTCGATAAGTGTCAGTGGCAACTCGACGGGGAAGGGTATCTTGATCGGTGTCTTATCCGCCTTTGGCTCAGCGGCGGTTGCGGTGCTAGTGCTCGCGGCTTTCTTCTTCTTCAAGTATACCGAGCGTGGTCGGATCCTTCTAGATCGTATGGGCCGCCCTGGTGAATTCGACGATGAGCAAGCGTTTCTGCGAGAGGAGGCTGAGGCCCTCGAAGTCATGGATGACATGTCGAGATCGGAGTACTTAAGATCAAAGGGTGAGTCTACTATGAACCCTTTGGTTTTCGTGATTCGTGGCATCAGCAGCTAATCGTAATTGCAGCGTTTGTTGAAGCCAACCCGCCCGAGTCGGTGCAGACCGATATCTCGTTATCCCAGTTTCTCGCAATTCAGGAAAAAGGCGTGTCAGCGTGGGAGTTCCAGCCGGAACTTGAGATTGCCAACTGCTTTGTGGAAGGCCGAACAGAGATCGAGTTTTATGATTCAATTTGTAGCGTCCAAACAAACTTACCGGTTCCTAAACAGAACGACGTATATTATTGGGAGGCTAAGATCTTTGATAAACCCGAAACCACTCTTATCAGTATTGGCATGTCTACCAAACCATATCCTCTTTTCAGGTTACCTGGTATGTTTCTGTCGGATGATCTGACACCTACGGAGTTGCTGATGTTTATAGGCTATCATAAGTCATCAGTTGCATATGAGTCGACCGGTCATCGGAGGTATAACCAACCGTTTACTTCGCTCCCATATGGACCCCAACTCACCCAAGGCGACGTCGTGGGTGTGGGTTACCGGCCCCGCTCTGGTACTATATTCTTCACCCGCAACGGCAAGAAACTGGAGGATGTAGTGCATGGTCAGAAGTCACAAAATTTCTTTCCCACTGTCGGGGCAAATGGTCCATGCACGGTACATGTGAACTTTGGACAGCTGGGATTTGTGTTTATTGAAGCCAATGTCAAGAAATGGGGTCTTGCACCGATGACCGGTAGCTTGGCACCCCCTCCGCCATATGGAAGCGAGCAGGGTAGCATTCTTCTCGAGTCTGGCCGAGAAAGTGCCGCTCACGTGGCGCATCGGGTGTACCAGGACCCCAGCAATGCGCAGACAAGCTCAACGGTTCGGATACCGCCGTCAGTCAGTCCTGGGCCTATTCGATCACCGACCGATATCTCGCTCGCGCCGCTCGCACACATTCCGTCACATGACGATGCTGGGGAAGGGTCAAGTCGAACAGGTCCCAGCAACCCTGAGCAGGTTCCTCTAATGAACCCTGATGAGTTGGAGCAGGTCCCGCCCCCCGAATACACCAGTCCTGATGGGAGTCCAAGAGCCAGCCAGGACTTCTCTCGTGAGGGTCAACCGCCCATTCCCAGCTACGATGCAGCCGTTGGCATTCCAGCTGACAATACCTCGCACACACATTAATCCAACTGCACGGGAGTCCGTCGGTTCCTTTAAATTTTTGAATTTTCAGCGGGTCGGCATTGGCGTTTTCATGGAGCGGGATTCTGCTGGCGGACTTTGTGTGTTTATTCAGCTGAAAGGCCGTCATCTCTACATGTACAAGGACTGGTTATTTTTTTCTCGCGTTGTTGTCGCTCATCGCTCCTTGGTGTCTGGGGAAAAGATCGAAATGACTAATGTATCTTATGAACTCACTTGGGCCCATGATGGTTTTCGGCGTTTTTTTTTCTTTTCTGTTTAGGGCCATACGGCTTTCTATACCTAAGGCTTAACGTCATGATATCCCAGTCGTTACCGTTGTGATGAAATGCATAATTGGGGCCGACGAGACCTAGTAGTCTGTAGCTTGAAACGGGCTTTAAGCCCTTTGGCGCCGGAAGTAAACATCCATCGACCGTATCGGCTTTGATTCGAACCAATCAAAGCGACAACTGGGCATAGTTTCTCGGAGTGGCCCCCCGGTTGATGAGGAACATAGTAGCTCGCAAGTCATACACCGTCTATCTAGTACGTACGCTTCCTGCCGATCCCCCTCCTCTTTTCTCCATCTCTCCCAGCTCTCTTTCTCTTGAAACGCCAAAGACGAGTCGAAGACACGAGTACACCGGTAGGCACAATATGCGTCTTTCTCTCTCGCGGCTTTCGCCGAGAGACCTCAAGCCGTACGCGGCCGAATTCCTCGGGACCGGGTTGATAATTGTCATCGGCGACGGTGTGGTCGCCCAGGCTCTGCTTTCCGACTACCAGTATGGCACCTGGCTTTCTATCAACCTGGCCTGGGCGGCGGCAGTCTGCCTGTCCGGCTATCTAGCCACTCCCAGTCCGGCCTGCAATCCGGCTATTTCTATCATCATGGCCTTGATCCGACCGCAGCCTGACCAGTGGAGGAAATTTCCAGGCAAGCTGCTTGCTCAGTTCTTGGGAGGCTTCGTGGGCGCTCTCCTCGTCTACATCAACTACCGTTCCGCTATCTTGGCCTGGGATCCTGAGTACACAATCCCGGGAGGCTCGATCCTGAGTCCTCGAGGCCATCACTCGGCCGGGATCTTTTGCACCTATCCGGCCGCTTTCTTCTCCTCGAACTGGGAGGCCGCCTTTAACGAAGTGCTTGGGGCAGCCGTGCTCATGTTTGGTGTCCTGAGTGTGTCCGACCCTGCCAATGCGCACCGCTTCCAGTCGCCTCAGCTCTCGATGTTCCTGCTGCTCGTTGCCATTGGCGCTGCTCTGGGTTGGCAGACAGGATACGTACGTGTCTTATTGCCAGAATTCATGGCTACCTAACCGTTGAATGTCCACTAGACTAACCTCGCGCCAGGCGATTAACCCGGCCCGTGACTTTGGTCCGCGGCTCTTCTCGGCATTTCTTTACGGTCGGGAGGTGTTCACAGCGGCAAACTACTATTTCGTTGTGCCACTGTTTGCGCCTTTTATTGGCTGTTTTGTGGGTGCGACGGTGTACGATTCATTTCTCTACGAGGGTCCCGGATCGCGCATTGCAGACGCCCTAGACAAGGCAGCTGATCGTAATGGCGAGCTTCGATTGGACTAAATGCAGTTGTTAAACTCAGTTGTGACTGGAGTCTCTGCCTGGTTTGTTCCTGTTGAGTGTATCTTCCGGCGAGGCATTCTCGGATGGAAGACCTAACCGTGCGACCAGGCAGGACAATGCTGGGACGGTACCTTTCAAGTGCTTTAGCGCTGCTAGACGGCGGAATGGAACTCATGTAATATCGGTCATAGAATTTATTTGGTGCTCTTGATAAATTTGGTCGGAATGGAAACTAGAGTGCCATTGCGGCCAACCCCATTTCTTCGTTCGAGGCGCAGGTTGGCTTTTGTTTCGAGACCGGGATGTGAATTTCATTCATTAATCTAGGGCATATAAATGTAGATTGTTTGCCTTTACTGCCTTTATTACTTCATCTGGTTTCCTGCGCGGCACCGTATCCTGCTACGTACTATGACTACAGATAATAGTCAGCGCCTGCTTCTCCGCAAAAGCAGGGATATATGTCGATCGCAGACGCTACACATGAACTCATGTTATTGACCCCAAATATACTCTACGAAATAACCTAAAGTAAATGTCGCCTATTCAAAGTAAGTCGACAAAGATCCACTGTTGACGCCTGCCAGACCAAGAAGATAACGCACCAGCGCCAGCCTCCTCCCATCATTGCTCCTTCTTTGTCCTGTTTTCTCTCTTATCCTCTCTCACGAGCAACTTTCCTCTTCTCTCACATCCAACCTCTCGTTATTCGCACTTGTCACTCTCTACTCTATACTCCATTTTACAAATACATTGTCTACAGACTGTATACATCGAGATTGCAGCTAGTCCCGCTAATCAGCGAGTCGCCTTGTTTCAGCCGCGGTTCTCAGCGTTCCAGTCCAGCCACTCACCCCGGACCACAGACCACAGACCCCAGACCCAGACTGTTAGTTATCAACCCGTGACCATTGCACAGATGCTTACCTTCTCCATAGTTCTTACTCGGTACCCAGCAGTTTCCACCCTTCGGTGTTTGGTCTTCTGCACCCCGGCCAGCGAATAGCGGGCTGCAGGTGTCCTCGCATCCCCAGGCTTATTTCTACCGTCGGAGAATATAGTCATTATGCCTCCAAAGAAGAATAGCTGTGCCGTCACAGGCTCGGAGAGCCGTAGAAGGCCGGTCAGACCCAGAAAGAGTGCTCAAGACGCCAAGGGTGCTCACGTCGACAGAGCGGTTTATGACAAGGCTGCGCATGACGACACGGACCCTCAAATCAACAAGGGCTCTAAGGAAGACAATCAGGATCCTCACCGAGCCCCTCCCCCCACTGAAGAAGAGAGAGACTATCCGCCAGTCTTTTACCCGACCTCAGAAAGTTCTTCGCTCTCTACTGCTCAAAGCATTGAAACTCTCGAGGATGATGAATCTAGCGATGATACGGGTGGCCAGAGGAACCATTACCAGGGAGGCAGAGAGCCTGCGCTACATGTGGTTGTCTTGGTAAGTTCTCGCCACCTGCCGCGGTGCTTTGCCCAGCCCAGTCTCTTTACGAGGCCCGTCTCTCCTATTCCAACCAGATTGTCTCGCTCTCGTTTGGCGAGAAAACAGCATCAAAACTAATTGTCTCCCGCTAGGGTCCGACGGGGGGCCCTCGTGAAGACAGAGTCACCGGTATCCTCGTTCGGTCCACCGCCACTGACTGGGCTCCAAACACCATGGTCGCTGTCGATGCAGGTACCCTGCTCGCTGGAATCGTTCACGTCATGGAAAAGTGCAGGAGCAAGAACGGCATCGTTACGTCTGGTCCTTTTGCTGGTTTACGCCTACCGTATGAAACTAGCGGTGCAAACGCAAAGCATGTTTTCAAGAAGATTATCGGACGGGTCCTGATCACACATCCTCATTTGGACCATGTATCAGCTTTGGCCATGAATATCCCAATTCTAACCAAAGAAAACGGTCCAAAGACGGTTGCCGCGCTGCCCTCTGTTGTAGACGCCATGAAGAGCCACATTTTCAACAACTTGATCTGGCCAAATTTCTCCGACGAGGATGAGGGTATTGGCTTGATCACATATCAGCGTCTCGCGAATGGGGGCAACCCAATGCTGGGCTCCGGTGATGAACAAGGTTACACTCAAGCTGGCGACGGATTGCTCGTTCGAGGTTTCAGTGTCAGCCATGGGCGATGCAAGGTAAAAGCAGGTACTGAGCGTCGCCTAAGTATATCTTCATCGAAACAAGCTGGACGGCAACCAAGTGAATGGTAAGCGGCATAGCTGAAAGTTGCATGAAGAACTGAGCTAACAATGTTTAGGGATCCAATTCATTCCCAACCGCCGTCTTCGAGCCAGGAGACATTGTGGACTACGGTCGAAAGCTCCGCCTTCTTCCTCCGCGACCAGAAAACTGGAACTGAGATCATTATTTTTGGCGATGTTGAGCCTGATTCGGTATCTTTCAATCCGCGTAATCGGAAAGTATGGGAGATCGCTGCACCGAAGGTCGCTTCTGGTACCCTGCGGGCCATTTTCATCGAATGTTCCTATGTTGATTCGACTGAGGATATCTATTTATTTGGCCACCTCTGCCCGCGCCATTTAGTCGATGAATTGACCGTGTTAGCTGCGCGCGTAGCTGATATCAAGGGTCTAATGTGGCCGCCGATTCCCAAACGCAAACGGGACAGTAGTTCCGAGTCGAGTAGTCAGCGGGGAGATAGCAAAGGGAAAGCTGTGTCGATTCGAAGCAGCGTCAGGAAGCGTGCGTCCTCCGGAACCCGATCTAGACAGGCTACCGAGACATCAGACTCGGTACCCCTCGCCATTGAGCGTCAAGGTCTTTGCCGTCAGACGTGCACTACTAGGGATGCTCTCGAAGCAGAAAAGCCTTTGGCTGGCCTTTCAGTGTACGTCATTCATGTGAAAGAACTTTTGCATGACGGTCCAGATCCCGCAGCAAAGATTCTTGAAGAATTGAAAGAGGTGGAATCGATTAGAAGTTTGGGATGTGATTTCCACGTTCCCAAGCGAGGTGAGAGCATCTACCTCTGACCATCGAGCTTTTACCACAGTCAAAACTTAAGATGAACTGCGTCGACATCAGCGTGAACACCACCCTTTTCAGCTGACACCTTACGACTGTATTATCACTATCTCGGTTTAGCAACGGCGCATGAGGTCGGCCAGGTTCGTGGCATTTTTCGGAATGGCGTTTGGTTATGGCTTTATGATATCCTGCTGCACTGCAATGCATTGTATATTATATTCATTCTTTGCGTTAGAAACTAGACATCTTCATCGTCGTCTTTTTAAATGATTCAAGACATGGCTGGGGTATATATATCCTGGCGTTTGTGCGGAGTAGGCCTCCTATCCAATCAAATGAGCATTCGTTATAACATCCTCCCACACTGACTCTGGACCGCGCGGAATCGTCAACCCCACTGTCTGTTCACCAGACTCTGGTAAAGGTCCCTTATTTTCAGGAAGGTCCAGAATCCCTTCTCCGTGCCGAGCAAACGCAATGAGGTCCTCCTCGCTGCCCCATTCACCCATTGCCATAACACCGATGGGAACCCGGTGTCCATTGTCCTCTGCGTAGCCCGCCGGACAAGAAATAGCCGGACATCCAGTAAAGTTTGCTAGCCAGACATACTCCATATTCCTCACGGAGGACTTACCATCAGACACCCCACGTGCGAGATCAGCATCTCCGCCTGCAATTTTCCACCCTGGGATAGGGGAGGTAGGCGTGAAGATGAGCAGGCCTGGATGTTTCTGGAAGAGGAAGCCAAGATGGGACATGAGGAGGCCGCGGAGGCGCTGGGCGGCGAGGAAGTCCTGGCCAGAGATCTGGTACATGCCCATCGAGACGAGAACTTTATTGGGCGCAGTGAGGTGCTTGATCTGGCTGGGCGAGGAGAGACCTGAAGCGATCTCGGCCATAATAGTCAGAACGTGGGCGCGTGCCCCTTCAGGGATATAGGGAATTGAAATATCAATGATAGTGTAGTTCTGTTTGCGGTAGAAGTCGAGGGCTCTATCGAAGACGGCCCGGACAGCAGGCTCGGCTCTGTCAATCCACTCGCGCATGATGCCGATTGTCTTATTCTTGGGGCGGAAGTGAGCAGGGTGCGAGTTGAGCTCGGAGAGTGGGTTGGGAAAGGCGCCTGATTTTGCGTCTTCTGACGGGGGAGCAGGCGCCGCCATAATTCTGTAGGCTAAGGCTAAGTCATCAATACTGGCGGCAATGGGACCCAGCACGCCGACTGTCGAGGCGAGACCGACGGTTGGAAAACCACTGACGCGGCTGTGGGAGGGTTTGAGACCCCAGACGCCGCAGAAGGAGGAGGGGATACGGATTGAACCGCCACCGTCTGCGCCGAGAGCGATGGGGACTAGACCTGCGCCGACGGCGTAACCTGATCCGCCGGAGGAACCACCGCAGTAGTAGTTCGGGTTATGTGGGTTCTTTGGTGTGCCAAAGTTGGGGTTGTTGTTTGTTGTATCTGCTCGCTGTCAGCTTAGTTGTTCTATAGTCCAAGGGCTAGCCGCAGATTTACCCAAGCCGAGCTCATGCATGGTGGATTTCCCAATGACTATGGCGCCTGCCTCCTCCCACTTCTTGACGCACCAGGATGTAGACCCCGCGAACTCGCCCGTGAAGTCCAACTTCGTTCCCAGAGTCCGTCGGTACCCGTCCATATGCACCTCGTCCTTCACCGTAACCGGAATACCGTCCAGAGGTCCTAGAGGCTTTCCAGCCTTGTATCTCTGCGTGGACGCCTCCGCAGCAGCGCGCACTTTCTCGACTGCGCATTCCAAGAACGCAACCGAATGCTTTCCCGGCGGTTTTGTGTCGCGGCGGGTCACGGACAGGAGAGAGTCTACAACCGCCGTAGGGGTCAATTCCCCGGACTGGTAAAGGGCATGGTAGTCGGCGGAGGTGTAGTATCCCGCCTTGCCTTTTCTCCTCGCTTCCGGAACGGGGAGGCTTGCGACACTTGACGTGGACTGTTCATCGATGTGGACAGGAATGACGGTCGGATCGTAGCGGGCGGGCCACTGGTCCAAATTGGGGATTTCGCGGATAACGCCGAAGCCTGCGCCGCGCCAGAAGAAGCTCTGGACGAAGCTGATATTCGAGATCCTGCGTACGATGGAGTGTTAGTATAAGTCTGAAGCACCAAAAAAAGGAAAGAGCCTCGTTTCCTTACAAAGAAGCCCCAATGACCAAGGGTGTTCCCCGGAAAACGGGGATGGACTGGTCTTCATTCTTGTAAGGCACGGAGGGGCCTTCGCGGATTTCTGGGTAGTTGATGAAGGAAGCATCACCCTTGCTAGACGCCATGGTGAGTTATGGGCAGCGATAGAGGTTGAAAGGGAAATTGAGAAGCGGAGTGTCAGATGGAGCTGAAGGCTGAAGCTTGGAGTACTGTACGTACCGAGCAAGCTCAGGATGCCCGATCTTTTTGCATGTGATTCTTGGTCGCTCTTCGTTCTTTGTTCTCCGCCATTGGCTTCGATCAGTTTATTCTGCGCCATCTCTTCTTTCCTTGGGTAATCAGCATGCGATTATCATTGTCTCAGATGTAAAGTATGGATTTCAATGCCATCTACCGCATTCGTTCTCGAGGAACCTTGACTGTGTAACCGAAGATCCTTGTAGCACAACTGTTGAACGAGCCTCAACTCCAGAAGTAGTATTGGCAGAGTACTACTATTGAGGCTCGTGTATGACTGCGTTCACGGCCAGAACTGGCAAATGACGCCCGTCAGTCTGTAGATGGTTGGCCATAAAAAGGTCCAATAGTCTCCACTTTGTACAAGGTCTTATTAATGTCTAAACCTACTTGATATTATGCTACAGAATGGCTCAAGAAGCCATGCGCTCAGAGCGATATCTTGATATTGGCCTTGTTGAGCCCCAGAGCAACCCCGGTGATCAAGGCAGCATACCCGACCAAAATAGCCATGGCTCGAGTGTTATCCACATCCAGGGTCGGAACAGTTAAGTTGACCGCGCCAGTGAGTAGATTAGCGACCAAAAACACGGCAAGTCCGCCGCGGTTGAAGGCCGTCATTATCGGGCTCGTCGCAAAATCTGTCCGCTTCGCTTCCTCATTCTTCCCTGATCCCGACGCTCGGTGAACAGAAGGGAAAAGTATGGTTTCAATGAGGCAGAAGAGAAAGAGCTGGGCGTTGTTGAAGGCTGCAACCCAGAGGACGTACGGCATATTGGCGAGACGTCGCGAGACCGGGATGTTGGCTCCATACCCTAGAAAATATGTAGAGTTCAATGCGAATAGCGCCGTGTAGCCTAATGCCTGCAACCCTATACTAGTAAGCACGCGCTTCCTGGCCTGTTGTGGGGTCGTTGAAGGGGAGATTCCGCTCGGTATAATTCGCATTCCAGTAGCACGTCCTGCAAGGAAGATGGCCAGATATCCCAGGAAGGAGAAGACTCCTTCGCGGTTCTTTGAGAGCAGATCAGACCCTCGGGGAGAGACAAGGATGTAACTCTTCAGGTCGGTCGATTCAAGCGCTACCTGGTAGAGCACCGCGACGGCAAGCGAGAGGACTTCATATGACGGGATTAGCGTGGCAATGCCCTCAAAAATTTCCACAAATGGGGGTAGAAACCCCAGCGTAAAGAAAAAATTCCAATGCACGCCGTATTCTGTGACATGTTCTGCGTAATCCAGGTTTTTGACGCTATAGAGTCGGACCAGTCCCAAAACGAGAAGCGGGACCGAGTGGCGTACTGACGAGGTAAAGCGCTGTGTCAGTGTTTTCTTCGGCGACGCACCGCCCTCTTGGCTCTTGAGAACAGAGCGCGCGGAGACCACCCCTCCCGAGAACACGAAGGAGCCGACGCCCAGATCCATCAGCGACGTACCCCAGTTCTCAGCTTTGGCAAACCGACGGGGAAAGACACGGAAGTCAACCGCTAATATAGCAATGCAGGTGATAATCATCATAGCTGCACGGTAGGTGGTGAGGAATGGGTGGATGGGTAAAGATGCGCCTGATCCATGTTGCGCGGCTGCGGTCTGAGGAGGCTTCGCTTTCGCTTGTGTGCGGCGAGACCGCGAGTTTATTAAGATAAGAAAAGCTGGGGAGACCAGGAGGAGATTCAAGAGCCATGGTGCGGAAGAGTAGAAGGTCGTCGCGAAGAGGATGGCTAAAACATTGAGCAGAAAGTCGGTTATGAGAGCGGCGGGCCCGTAGGGTGTGAAGAAGGAGAGCCGGGATTGCAGGACCGACCAGAGGAAGACTGAGGCCTGTTCAGTTCAAATGCGTCAGCACTCTGAAGAACCGCAGGCGAGGAGTCAACAGTAGAATTCTATACTAACAGGGGCAACGAGCGTCACTGCATTGATTTCTAGAACGCTTCCTCCGGTCAGATTGGACACGAATGCCTCCTTGCGGGATTTGTAGTCTGGATCCATATTGACAATCTCGTACAACGTCAATTAACGCATTCAGACCGTCGTTAAGGGGTCATTGTTGATGGAGCTGCAGAAATGAGGATATTGACAGTTGTTGTCTGTCCAACTCGGCCAGTGACGCTGACCATCTGGCCTTCCCGCATTATGTAAGTTTGTTACGCATAAATACTGCAACTGCCATAAAGAAGCTGTCTGATTACCGTAATTTGATTACTGTCAGTATACTCCGTACAACACTTTCGTTCTCATCCAGTTGCAGCTGAATTCGTAAAATTCGTGTCTAGCGATCGAGACCAACAACTTCCATCGAGCGCTGGGGCGCTGTGATCGCATGGCTCTCCCGAGGCTCGACCATGACGACCTTGGCCATATCCTTTTTTCGGCGAGCAGCAGACAGCCTATGAGCTAACCACTCCGCAACGCAGACAAAGAACCTTAAAGGGACTCAGGACGATTCAGGACTGTTCTGGAAGCTTGTGTCTTTCCCAGCCTTTTTAGATCGCCAGTTCCTACGTCGGACATAATTCCCAACTGGGAAGAAGACTATTACTGACGCTCCCGTAAGCTTGATCGAGCCAACAAGCGTGGTTCTAGACGTTGGTCATCAATCGTCTGGTTCGATAAGCAGCTATAGTATGGTATCCAACGGAACCAGAATTGAAGCTGAGAAACTCGTCACGATGCCCGCTTTAGTTCAGGACCGCGTATCGAGTCCTCTTGCCTGCTGAACACGTGGAGCTAACAGATCCAGCGCTCTGGAGCACGCTATTCTGTACGAACGCCACACGAATTCTTGGTACTTTGCGACACCCCATTGGGACTTGGAGTCTTGCCATAGGTACGACCACGGACTAGTTGAGGTGCGTGTTTATTTGCCTGTCGAGCCGTCGAGTAGATATCCAAAAAGCATGGACGGAAGCCGCAAAGCGTTCAATTGGGTCCAATTGGGTCCATTGTGAAATTTACTGGTCCTCTCGTCGCAATCGCTACTGCCATCCATGGCAACATTAGTCTATAGATAGTCAGCACCTTCACTAGAACAGAACCCAATATCTTCTCGCAGCGTCGATCGTCCACGCTCGTTGAGCAATTAGGCTCTCCGTCATCTAGCTCTCAATATTACCGCTGCGTATTCGAAGTACGTATAGTGCAACGTGCCGACTCCAAGGCTATATATCGGCTTCTTGAGATTTATCGAGTAACGGTAACCCAGCTGAGAACCCTCCATTCCTGATGTCGGTGAAAATACGCGACAATCCCCATTAGAGTTATGTTCGACGACCAGTTGAAGGTGTGGGCGACGAATATCTGTATCGAGGACCAGGTGATGTGATCAGGGACACAGCGTACTGTGACAGGTTTCGGCCGCACTTCGGTAAAAAGAGGCTGGGCCTCTGGCGGAGACCTGGATGGGACATACTATTGGGAGACCGTGAAGAATAGTCGATTAGATCTCCCAAGACTCGGCCATCATACAAAAAGAAATATAGCTAGCTCGCTCCGCAGCCACCTGAGTCAAGTCATTGCCGTTTAAAGTCTGAGACTGAATCAATACGATATACTGGAGTAGACATTTCGTGACCGTGCGACAGCACAGAGATTGAAGGGGTCATACATGGATCGGATAGACGTCATCCCATGGGTGGAAACCGTTGTCATTGGTCTGCTAGGCTGCCTGGACTGCTCTGAGTAGCCTTTCTCCCACTGCCCAATCCCCACCTCTATCCAGAGACGCATCCTTCAACTGAATTCGACTCTCGATCTCGAACAATTGCCATTACTCAGATTTGCCATTGCTCAGATGATAAAAGCACCAGGATGGATAGGCCATGAAGACGAGACGAAAAGGGCTCCTTGCGGCGCTCTATGGTCGGAAATTCCGAAGGCGCCATGGTTTGCAGCCGCCAGACAGTTGAGATTCAACGTGCAAATCAAGCAATAGTCCGTGATGTGGAGTCAGCTTACACTTCCGCGTGGCTCAGTCGATTATACCATCCATGGATCTAAAATCCTTAGTGTCTCTTTCAGATTCAACGATGGAGATTGGCGGACGGAGAGATGCCGGGCCCTCACTGAGGGGGCGGCTAGCCAACCTAAGCTGGTCAGCATGTTATTCACCGCTCACAGGCCGCATCTGAGTTTCGCCCGATCTATCGGTCCGGACAGCTTCGTGGCCGCCGAGGTCACAGATCTGTGGAATCGAGGTCTTCGCAGGGCGGGGATCTATTGAAGTATCATTTCGCCGGCGATACTCCGGAGAATGGTCCTTGAGCAGTTGAGCAGTTGGGAAGTTGGGAAGCCCGCCTCGCCTACCTCGTCTACGTGCAATGTGTGCAACGCAGGTCGTCGACTGATAGCAGAAATCCTTATGGATCAAACAGACTCAGGGCCGACTGTCCATGCATTTTCAGCCTTTCAGGCTTCCAGCCATTTCGTTTCCGTTTTCGTTATAACCATCTTACAACGTTCCGCACGACCGTTTCGCAGACGGCAGCATATACGGAAGACTCTGCGCCAAATCTCAGGTCGCGATGCATTTTCCCCCTTCACGGAGCTCTAGCGGGACTGAGCCATAAATCTAGAGTGTCTGGCTACAAGTTCTGGGTACATTCTCTCGCCACTCAGCCATGTGGCTCGGGTAAACCTCGTGTACTCTGTACGCCCGCGGATTTCGTACACCGGTGTTACCGATTCGTTTTGTTTCTAGGATTGTCTGATATACGACCACACCGTACGTTTGTGCTATGGAATGCAGATCAAGAAACGGTATTCCTGCGAGTCTATGATAAGATAACTCGGGTCTCATTAGCTCCGCATAGCCACCCAGGGCAACTAAATCAACGCTTTTTCGGGCTGCGAGACTTCCGTCTGTAGGGACTACTACATAGTGCACAGGACCATCTCCAATTGGAAACTAGGGCTTGTTCCGTGAGTGGGTTTGTCGGAGGATTCCATAGCGCGGACCCATAATAGTAGCCTCTTGGGAAGGGTCGCTATGCTCGCAATGCTTGCAATCGCCATCGTCTCCCATCCTCCCAGCGAGGTATCCTCTCGTCCTTGTACTTCGTGATTGGTGCCCTAGCTCCTGAGGGACTGTTTACCTTGGGAAGTGAGTGTCCACGGAATATCCCGGCCCCAGACTCCCAAACTTTAGAAGACAATTAATGCTTAATAATAATGTTGTTGGGATCCCATATCGGCTAACTGTCAATAATAATTATTGACATTATTATTCACTGATCGAGTGGCTGCTTCAGACTGTGTTCAGTTTGCGTCCAAGGACCATACGGCCTAAATCCGAGCCGATCTCAGCTCTCGACATCCGCGCGTTTCCAGTGGCTTGCTTTAGGGACAGATCCCTTTATCTTTGTCCTGCACCCTGCTATGGGGCTCCATTCATTTATTCCCTTTTTTACCCCCCTTCCCTTCCCAGGTCTTCGGTTCGGTCTCATTCTATCTTCCCTTCTGGCGCAGTTCTAGACTTCCAGACATCCAGGCTTTGTCTTACGACGGCCCATGTGGCACGAACAGAACAATATTGTGAGAATTCTGGCATCTGCGGCGCACAACCCTGGGATGTAGTGTTCTTGCTTCCCACCCAGGCATATCCAGAGCGAGAGAAACCCTACCTACCCAAGTCTACCGAGCGAGGTTCGAAGCGGAGCCAGAATGCGCTCCAATCAAGATTCCTCCCAGTCTAAGAAGAAAGAGACTCGTGCTGGCACACGTAGAGTAACATCGCTCACTGCAGAGCAACTGGAGAGAAAGCGCGCCAACGATCGTGAGGCCCAGAGAACTATTCGACAACGAACAAGAGAGCACATTGAGCGACTCGAACTTCAAGTGGCGGAGCTGAAAGCCAAAGGCGATAAATTCGACGAGGTTGTGCGGCGAAATGCTCTACTGGAGACTGAAATTAGAGCGTTAAGACACCAGTTATCCATGGCAACAGGGAGTCCAGGGTACCAGAACTTAGGTGAGCCTCCACTGGCCTCTGTTCGCATATAGCTGCCTCGATTTGATGGTGCTGACTCGTCGACCGTCCGGTAGAAGAGCCGTATAGCCAACAACCGGCCTCGCTCATACCGTCCCCTCAATACCCCGATGCCTTAGGAACGAATCCGTCATCTAGGACGCCGTCGGCTCTGTCGACGACGAGTCAGATCTCGACTTCGCGTGAGTGGCCGCCTTACGGCTCAACTCGCTCTCCTTCAAAATGCGAGTCTTCGGACTCGGAGTATCCGGTCAAAGTCGAGCCCTGGGGGTACGAAGGTCATTCGCAAGTGCCTGCACCGATGACCGTCCAACACCCGCACGTCGGTTATCACCCTCAGAATACTACGCATCTACCGGAGCCCAGCTACCAACCGTATCAGCAGATGTATCAAGGTTCAAGTCCTCGAGCGGCAGGGGTAGAAATACCACCCCATAATCAGCATCACCCGGACGTATCGTACGAGTCGGCTCAGCGACCTGTGTCGGCACCAACAGAGAGCCAAACGGCTTCATATCCCGCTCTGCACCCACCAACACAATATCAACAGCTACCGACACATCCCGCGCAAATTCCGAGAAGTGGCTTTGAATACGATTGGGTTCCGCGGTCGTGAGTCCGGTCGTGAGTCCCAGAGAGTTTTTGAAGAATTGGGCATTTCGAAGATCAGGCTATGGCGAGACACTAAACCCGAACGCAAGTGGTCGAACTGGCCAAGTCACACCCTGTGCGACGCTACGCCGCGAGGCAAATCCGCTAAATGTGTAAGTTCATAAGTCTCATTTTGTTCCAACGCCAGGTTCGAGTCTTCCAGCGGCTAATTCAACTTTTGAACAGAAAGACCACAACCAAACATCTACCTCAGACCATATTCTGCCGGTTGTGCTCGGTGTCTGAAGCCACCAGCCCCGTACCCACATCGGATTACCTGGATATTCGATTCAGCGCGTCGAAGCTTATCCTACGTTTAGGCATGTTCTGCGATCAGCGACAGGCATATTTGCCACTCTTATATTTGAGTCATGGGCCCCTCACATTCTTGGAAAATCTTCGTCAGCATTCGTGCCTGGGGTGGGGGCCGGTTATTGGTTGGTTCCGAACTTTGCAAAATACACAATGTGTATATCTGTGTTTGGAGGAGCTTGCATTTGACACTCCCACATGCGAGATTGACATAGTTGCCTACGTATAAGTGGCCGAAAAAGGTATCCTTTTGGCGCGCCACAAGGACTAGGTGGGGATGGGGAAGTTATTAGGCTGCAGAGGACTATGGGTGCTGTGGGGATTGGTGAAATGCCATCTATGAGCCTATGGTTGTATATTACTGTACAGGATAGATATCCATTTGGAACGTGCTGTTTGCGGCACTATATTTCTCTTTTCTATACGGACGTGCCGTACCTGGGATTTGATCCCGTAATAAGCAGGTCATATTATGCAATTGTCGTCATCATGGTCTGTCCCGTTCGTTGAAGGTAGATAAAAGAGGGCATAGTTGAACCCCAGATTGGCGTGTTCCACAGCGGGAAGAATACCCAGCACAGCTACACAGCTACAACTGGGCCCGGTTTCACTCTAGTTCATGATCGTCTCTCCAGCTGCACACTGGGAAACCAGAACCTTGAGCAAAAACAGGGTTTTCTATATTCATCGCGTGTATTGCTTCTGCAACAACTTCGCGATCGTCTGCAGTTGGATATTACTCGTTCCCTCGTAAATTGCTCCGATCTTGCTATCACGGAACATCTTCTCCGCGATGCCCTCGCGGACGAATCCCATGCCGCCCATCCACTCGACGGCCGAGCCAGCAACACGGCCGGCTACCTGTGAAGCGTAAAGCTTGGCCATGGCGGCGTCCTGAACGAAATCCTGACCCGCTTCCTTCTTGCGAGCTGCGTTGTAGACGAGGGCGCGGGCGGCGGCAATCTCCGTGTAGGCTTGCGCGATCTGGTGCTGCATGCCTTGGAATTCTCCAACAAGTTGCCCAAATTGTCGGCGGTCGTTCCAGACGTATCTGTAAATGTTGTTAGCGGCTTTGCCTTTCGCAGCCATTTGGAGTGAATATGTGTTGGTCGTAGCAGACTTACTTTGCAGCATTTTCCCATGCCCCTAGCGCTAAGCCGGTCATCTGAGCAGCAATGCCGATACGTCCTTCGTTGAGTAAACCAATGGCATATTTATAGCCCTGGCCTTCCTCACCAAGAAGGTTACCCTTGGGGATGACAACGTCATCGAAGTTGAGCACGCAGGTGCTGCTGGCCTTGATGCCGAGCTTCTTTTCCTTCTTCGCAATAGAGAATCCGGGGGTGTCCTTCTCAACAATGAAGGCCGTGATACCCTTGTACCCCTTGCTGGGATCCAGGTTGGCGAAGACGATGAACACACCCGCCTCCATGGAGTTGGTAATCCACATCTTGGATCCGTTCAATTTGTACCCGTCTGCCGTCTTCTCGGCCTTTGTCTGGAGGGCAAAGGCATCTGAGCCAGAGACAGGCTCGGAGAGACAGAATGAGCCAACCGTACCGGTGGCCAGCTTCGGCAGCCACGTCCGTTGGACCTGGGCGTCACCCCATTTGATGAAGGCAGTGTTGACAAGAGTGTTGTGAACATCAACCAGGACACTGACGCTAGGGTCGACACGAGCAAGTTCCTCAATAGCCACAATGGCCGCTGTGAAGTTCATGCCTGCACCGCCGAATTCTTCAGGGATCTCAATGCCCATGATACCTTGCTCGAATAGGTGCTCTACCAGAGCAGGGTCCATAGTCTCTGCTTCATCCATCTCCCGTACTTTCGGGCCAATCTGCTCCTCAGCGAACTTGGACACTGTCTCGGCCATCATTGACTCGGTTTCGGAGAGGTGTGTGATTGGCGTTGGCGTGAGGCCGGTTAGATCGGCTTCCCGCCGGCGACATGTAGTAGAGAATGCATAAGTGCTGTTGAAGTAACAGATTAGCAATCAGTTAAATCCAATAAATGTCATCGACATAGCCGAATAGCAACTTCCCGGTGCTTTTGAGGCTTAAGGGTAAGCATACCTCTGAAGGGGACGGCTGGTCAAGGGTCGGATAGCGGCGGGGCGGAGAGAGGATACGGTGCGGGAGAGAGGCCGCAAGGCACGGGTGATAGACGCCATCTTCATGAGTTAATGAGCTCTTTCAGTGGTTGCAGAGGGTCACGCTAGAAAATGCGGAATAAATGAAAGGGAGAAGGAGAGGATCATGGGAAAAAGGACAGGAGGATCCGGGGTAGAGGAAGTACTGTAATCACGGGGAGGGAATGTCAGCCTCGGTTAAAAGCGGGTCTTGGCATTATAGCTCCGAGGTTTATGGTCTATCTTACAGTTGTTGAATCTTATCACTTGTTTGCAGTCATTGCATTTTGGTAGCGAGCGACAAATGTTGAAGTAGATCGGCTTCCAAATGCAGACACGCACCACCGTCTCTGGTTCGAAGGCCGCCGCTTGTGCAAAGTAATAACCCCCTTTTTGCCATCATTCTCTTTTCAGTCCTTTTTGTTCTGTGTAATCTCAGTCGTAATGCGTGTGTCCGAATGCCTCGAGCCTCGCCTGTGGCTTTCTTGAACAAATCTCGCCAGAGGAATCAGTCGAGAAGGCTGAGGATATAGAGCTGTTGACGTGCGCAGGGTCAAAGGCCTTGGGATCGACTGGCGGAGAACGATGGGTTAGAACAAAGATCTTTTGTGAGCCTTAAGAGGCATTTGAATACAAGATCTGCTCATTGAGCCACATTTGGTCTGCTTCGTGAGTTTCAGAGGAGCCTCAACGGTCCAGTCGCTGATGTCGTGAAGTCGTCGAGACGATAGCTGACATTCTCTGCTTGAGCCTCGGAAGCCCATGAATGAAGCGTGCATCCGGGCACTGCTACATTGTCGGCAATATCACCATTTGATCGAGACGACGAATGTTGCTAGTCCCGTCTGCTTCGGTCGTCGCCGGCTGACGTCTTAGAGAGTTTCCTGACTCATTTATGGACGTCCGACCAATTAGAACTGTATGGCTCATGGTTCTCCAGACTAGGAAGACCAGCTCGAACTGCTGGAGTTGAGCTGTCAGCCTGTCAAAAACGCGACAAGGCCCGTTGTCTTCGCTGCTCCTTTATCGTCTAGGAGCGCGAGGTACGAAATTTTTGGGCGGTATGTCGGACAATTCGTATGCGCCGTGATTCTCTAAGTGGAGGCCCGATAGGGTCTGGAAACCTGCCACTATCATTGGCCCATGCAATCAGACCCTTGTCAAGAGGAGCTTTTACTCTGCAGGTAAGCGCTGTGGCTACGGACTCCTTAGAGGCCAAGCATTCTACGTAGCCGCCGTCGGTCGGATCTATTTTGGTTGACCAACAGTGCAAGACGGCTGGTCCTCGGCGACTCCTTGTCTGCAGCGCGTAGCCTCTCAATCACATTCCTAAAAACTTCTGGCCTTCCACTTTGTTTAGCAGTCACAATGACGCTCTTTGTTGCTATTCTTAAATTTCAGCCACCTGTGTTAGTGTGGCGGTGCAATATAAAGAGGCAGTGTGGCGCAGGCGTGGGAATGGCGCTTATTCATCAGGGTCGATAACCACTTAAAGACACGCCTCCAGAGTTCCAAGAGCCCAAGAGTGTAGCCTGCGCCAGATTAATTAGCTCTTGTTCCTCTTTTTCTGTCTGTGTTTGCATCTGTTACTCATCTCTGCTTTCCAAATCATAGACGTGGTTGACGCTCTTGAAACTTCACACTTGCTTGCAGCTTAACCTCGCGACCGATAACGTCATCTAAGTCCGCTTAAGACTTCAGAACCCCAGTGCTCATTCTTTGAGCGGGCGGCAGACCAGCATTGCAATATGGCCTCGTCTTCAAATGATCCCAGGCTTCTTTACAGCATAAACAATGTCCACGCTTTTCATATGCAGAATGGTGAAGAGTCTAGCTTGACTCCGTCCGGCCCTCAGACGCTCTCCCTTCTGATGGTTCCGACGACGACCTCTATCGCTGAGAACCAGAATACAACTTTCTCGTCAGCTCAGGAAACTCAGCCTGAAGAAGATTTCTATCTACACTTACACCTCCCTCCAGAGTTGGATCTGGCTCTTCCCGCCACCACCCAAATCTACCACCAGCCGCCAAGTAGCTACTTGATCCCACGCTGGGATTTAGGACCGGATGCTGGCGCATTTATTCGTGTCCAATTTCCTGGAATTGGTGATGGACCCAACAAAGTGACGCAGGAGGATATCGATACCTTTGAAACTATCCTCGCTCAATGCACGGCTTTTCATGAACGTGCGAAGGTCCCGAACGATCATGCCTCATATAACCCTGCAAGTTTTGCTCCCGGTGAGGGTTATGTATCCTCGGCGGACGCTGCTGGGCCACATGGCAAGACAGATCCGCACGGACGGATCGTGCTCATTGATGAGGAAAATGGCAGTGTGGTTGGTGAAATGGAAGGTTATGATGTCGTCGAAAACCCCGACGTCAAACCTGGCTCAAAAAGTAAGCCTAGCTCTTCTTTAAACATTGGATTACACTGACGTAGTCTCAAATTAGGACCCGTCCAAGTTCAACTGCCTACCGAAGGTGAGGGTAATGTTGTGAGCGTGAGCAATGTATCGGAGGAGTACCTTGCAACGGCACGGCATCCCGCCTATAAAAATTCGTCTCTCGTTCAGTCGTCGGCCACAGCTTCTCGCTTGATTGTTACTGGATCTACATATCTTGCCAACGTAATGACCAGTGGTGCAGATGCATTCACCAGAAAGGTCAAACCCAATCCAAAACCAGCGACCTTCTCAGATGCCACTCATACTCGGATTCGGAAGATCGGAACTTTCTCTAGCAGTGCGGCGGAAATATCATCTAAAACGGTCGGACAGGTTGGCCGCTATGCGCAAAATTTCGGGGCTTCCTTGGCCAGTCGCAAGGATGATGGAAAAGCTCGAGGCGACAACTCTCGAGTGCCACCTCACGGAAAGCCAGGCATTCTAAACAAGTCCTTGATTGCCTTTTCCACGTTGGCGGATGGCATTGAACAAGGCGCACGGAATGTACTGACGTCTGGGTCGTCGGCTGCCTCTACAATGATTGGTCATCGCTACGGAGCGGAAGCCGGGGCGGTCGCCTCCAATCTGACAGGAGGTATCAAGAATGTGGGGTTAGTTTATATTGACGCCTCGGGAGTTAGCCGCAAGGCGATTCTCAAGTCTGTTGCTAAGGGTATGATCGTTGGACGCATGAAGAACGGACAGCAAGTCGTTGTTGGCTCAGGCGACGGTGGAGATTTGTCCCCCCCCGGGCCGGGTCTCAGTCCGGTGGGAAGACGCCCATCTCCCAGCCCAACCCCGCCCCCTGCGTACGGCGCTCCGGGTACCTACTCGGTCGGCGGAGCAAGCATGTCAGGCGGGAAACGTTGAAGCTCAAACGTCGACACATAATTGAGTTTGTTTTCTTCGGTTTTACGGTTAACTGTTCACATATTCCCCGGTTACATATCGCATACTATTCTCGACGAGTTACGGCAGGCTGTCTTGTCTTCAAATTACTTTTGACGTATGCACGTTCTTGCTGGAATTGTGATACGGTAGCGATACCACTTTTGGGATATGAGAGCTGCAGCAGCACTTGAATTGATGAAAAATATACCTACATTTCGCGATACGCCGAACTCTTTGAGGGGACATTTCAGATAATAATTTGTAATTTATACTCTATAGTTGACTAGGTTCCTGTAAGGCAATGTGAGCCTCTTGATTCTCTTGATCTCTGATAGTCGAGCTACTAGGTAGGGCAAGATAGGCAAGATATATATTGCTCCCAGCAGTCGATATAGGTATTATTTATCCCTAGAGTCAAATCGAGACTAGGAACGCCCCTAAACTAGTTTTAGACTAAGGAAAAATAACGAACCATTCAGACGTCAATCGACTACCATGGGAATACAGATAACCATTTAACGAGCTGTAAAAAACTTGTAAGAAGCCACTTATGGAATCTGGGGAGGGCCCGGGAGCTTCCATGGGACGAGTGGAGCTCTGCGGGAAGAGCTACCGAGTAGCTTCTCGTCTGGGCCTGGTAGACAAGCTCCTGCGCTCTTCAATAATGCCATGAGCTACTGCAGAGTATCGTGGAATGGTAAAGAAAGAAGATTGTTATATTCTGGATGATTGACCGCCAGTTTCGTTGCTTTGGAAGCAACGGTTAAGATGAGGATCGGCTGCGCCCGCGGCTCTAGCAACATCCCAGCCGCGATGAAACAGTGGTTCGCTGCCCCTGATCATTTGGCAGATGGGCCATGGCCCATGGCCAGTTTCGTCCAAAACTAGCCAGACTTTTTGCCAACGATGGATACTAGGTTGATGCTGGTCGACTGTGGGTCTATTATCATCATGGTATCGGCACTAATATGGGCAGCTTTAACATTAGGTGGCTCAATTCAGCCTGGAGTCCCTGAATGATTTAAGCGGGCATCATTAGAAATAATGGCATTATCACCGTGTTTTAAAGTTATGCTTAGTGCTGAGAATTGAAGAGTCCTGTGCATCCTTGGGTTTCGAGAGGCATGCAAGAGCTGCCATTCGACCTGGGCCATGCACCCTCCATCCTCGACCACCGAATCACCACAAGCAGAATTAGAGCATAGCTTCGAGCCTCGAGTAGAGTAGAGTGAAGACGATAAAATATCAGTACAAGCAAGCTGAGGTCGAAACTCGCTGGCATCGTCGGTTTGTAGAGGGCGACTCGATTGTTGCCCGCCGCTGCAACCCAACTACTAGTAACGATTGCTGCTCTCTTCTCACCTCACCTACACTCCCGTCTCTCCCCTTCTCTTCCTTCTTCCTTCCACCCCCCTCCCGCCTCCCCTTCCGTTCTTCCCTTCGTCGTTTTCTTTCTTCTTCCGTTCTCCCTCCTCCCTTGGGTCTATAAACCCTCCTCCTTGGGGCTCTGGTTGCCGCGCGCTTTCGTCTCCCCTCGCGCCGTTACCGTCGGCCCCCTGTCCGCTCTCTGGGGCCACAGAAAGAGTCGACCTCTTACAACGCCCTCTTGCCGCTGCTTCGCTCCTCAAATTCGTACTCCCGGTCGGTCATGCTCGCCTGAGTCTAGAATACACTCTGCCTTTTCAATTCGTCCAGCAGCAGTGTTGAGTTGGGTTAGCCTGCGACCGACCTTTGACCGTTTGGCTTGTGCTGGTCGCGTCTCCCGAGGCTCGCTCCCCTTCCCGCCCGCGTTTGTCGCTCCCACTCATTCAACGCCCTCTCCAGCGCATTCCAACCAGGTGGCCGACACTTTGGAGAGAGCTGGGGTACAGAAGGCAATTCTGCAGTGCAGATCCACAGCCGTCATATCGTTGCGACCGAGTCTCCAGTCGAATAAAAAAACAATTCCAAAAAAAAGAATACAACATATTTCCTTGTTACGAAACTTCCCCTTTTCCCGACCACTTTTTTTTTTTTTTTTTTTTTTTTTTTTTTTTTTTTTTTTTTTTTTTTTTTTTTTTTTTTTCGCCCGACCTGGTGTCCTCAATATCGTCGAAATTACAGCTTCGGTGATATCTGTTGTTGTTCCGAGCTTGTCGCTGTCAGTTCCAGCCCAGACCCCTTATCGGTGACAGCCTACCGTTCAGGAACTAATGCGGGATTGATCGCTATTCAGCTACCAGACTGGACTAATTAGTTGTCAACGATTCACCGTCACCGATCAAACAGAACGAGAAGACGTTCCATAAATCCTAAAGGAAGACATAAAACTAGGGAAGGACGACTTCCAGTGTTGTGGACTTTCCGTCCTCGATTGCGCTTGCTCAAACGCACGAGGCTGATCGCTAATTTCCCGTCTGCGTGCCTGAAGAGGCCGCCTTGGACGGAAACGCGGCAGGTGATCTAGCGGATCAGAAACGTAGGTATGTGACAACTGCTAGCAAACGGGCTCCCGAACCCATCCCGGGCTTTCCCTCAGTATCCCGTCTCCGCTATTGTTCTGTCGCGTCGAGCTGCGGCAATGTACCTGTTTTGCTATGATTATGATCATTGCTGGCTACCGACTTTAGCTAGAGCTATTCACAAAAGCGATTGCTCAGAAAATAATGCTGACCTGACTACAGTGTATACCGTTCTGGTCCCTGCAGATTCTTCGGCTATGAGCGATCCTATAACGCAGGCTCTGCCACACACCCATGCCTCTCCAGCCATGACCTCAGCGGCTCTGTCGTCCGCCCCCAGCAATA
Organism: Aspergillus foveolatus; assembly: GCF_047715535.1. NCBI lineage: Eukaryota > Fungi > Ascomycota > Eurotiomycetes > Eurotiales > Aspergillaceae > Aspergillus > Aspergillus foveolatus. The sequence continues at coordinate 1,471,859 of NW_027396065.1, forward strand.
ACCGAAACCCCGTTTATCCAGATCTCCTTAGTGGGCCACCTATTCCGCCGCCGAGGACATCCTCAAACCACAGAAGCCGTGGTTCCAACAACACAGCCTCTGCATCGTCCGGAGAGAGAGGATCAGGGTCGCGTTACAAGGGCAAGGGTGAGGAGCGCAGCCGCCGTGAAAAAAAGGGCGAGGAATCTCGCTCGCGCCATCAGGGGTCCAAATCATCTGAGGATCGGTCAAGAGGGCCAAGTACTTACGGCCAAAGCTCCCCTCAACCCGAGGACCTCATGGCGACGATCCCGAGTCAGGGCACGTTGGTGAAAGAGTCAAGCACAGTCATTAATCAGCTCTTAGTGAGTGACCCGGCGGTTGATATTGAACGAGAACAAGCCCGTCAACAAGCGGTACCGGCACCGAACGAGAACGCTTCCACCTCGGGACTAGGATTGATGAGCGGCGAAAATTTGGATGATGGGGTCCGCGGCAATCTCCCGAGTCGGCAAGAGTTTCCTGAGCATACCGTCAAGCGCAAAGAAACGACATTTGGCCAATATATCCTCGGGCAAACAGTGGGAGAAGGTGAATTCGGCAAGGTCAAGTTAGGCTGGAAGCGAGATGGTTCCATCGAGGTGGCTATCAAGCTTATTCGCCGCGAGTCGCTTGGATCGAACCCAACTAGGTTACCGAAGATCTACCGCGAGATCTCAATTCTGCGAGATCTATCTCATCCGAACATCGTACGGCTGCACGAAATGGTCGAAACGGACCGGCACATAGGAATTATCATGGAGTATGCGTCTGGTGGTGAGCTTTTCGACCATATTTTAAGAAACAAGTATTTGAAAGATAATTCCGCTCGACGTCTGTTTGCGCAACTCGTGTCCGGTGTTGGCTACCTTCACAAGAAGGGTATCGTTCATCGTGATCTGAAGCTGGAAAACTTGCTGCTTGACCGAAACCGCAATATCATTATCACAGACTTTGGCTTTGCGAATACTTTTGACCCTAACGATGAGCTCACCGAAGAGATTGAGTATAACCTCACCAATAAGGAGTTTGTGAAAAAGATGCGCCTGGACAAACCAAATGCGAAAGGCTTCCGCCGAGGAGACTTGATGCAGACAAGTTGCGGAAGTCCCTGTTACGCTGCCCCAGAACTCGTGGTGAGCGACTCACTCTACACCGGACGAAGGGTGGACGTTTGGAGTTGTGGTGTTATTCTTGTAAGTGGTCTCAATCGATCATGTCGGTCTCACTTTTTGTCTTTGACTTACTGAACGATATAAGTATGCTATGCTGGCAGGCTATCTTCCTTTCGATGATGATCCGGCGAATCCAGACGGTGATAACATCAATTTGCTGTACAAATACATCGTCTCAACTCCTCTCACGTTCCCTGAATATGTTACACCTCACGCCCGTGACCTCCTGAGGCGAATCTTGGTCCCTGATCCCCGAAAACGAGCAGATCTTTTTGAAGTTGCGCGGCACAGTTGGCTCAGCGAGTATTCCGATCTCGTCTCGCATATCACCAGCAGTACGACCAAGGTAGCTGATATTGCCTCGGCTGCGGTCACTCGCGGTATGGAATTTCGTACCAACGAATCCACACGATCTCCTGCTGACTTAACTTCAACAGAACAACCCAGAGAAGCCCCTTCGCTTGCTCGCAGTGCCTCAGTGAGAGAGCCACCAAAGACACATCACGGCTCGAGCCCATCAATTGGTGGACTAGTACACCACCCAGGGGACATCTCACAGGATCAGAGCGACAGATCCAGGACCCCTCGCGACACGAAACGTCGCACCGTCCAAGTAGAATATGTCGCTCCTCAATCTCAGACTTCAAGAGGAGAAACCTCTGGATCAAGTGCGACTGTCCAAAATGTTTCTCCTACCGAGCCCATATCGACAAGACCAAAACCTACCGGCCAAGAACATTCTGTGAAAACTCAAACATCACCCGAGCAATCGATATCGAGTGGCTCTGCAGCAGCGCCGGCTCAGCCAATTTCTCATCTACCTCGCTCTACATCCGATACTGCAGCCCTCACCGGCATAGCGACGCAAACCACACGGCCTACAACTGGAGCGTCAATGGCTTCGTTCAAAACCGGGCGTCTGCCATCTCGTGGTTCATACGGACAGCCAGTGGCACCCACTGTGGCGGCAACGAATGCCGAAGGCCGACTAGCGCAACCAAAGAGCAAGCAGTACGTCATATCTGCACCGATACAACAAGATGCCGGACAGGCTTCTGCTATGGGTAGCCCAAGCGTACAGAATTTCCCTTCCAAATTCAACACTACGCCGCGACAGGAGCCTCCGAAAGGTCACAAGCGGTCGAATACTGTTTCGGCTATCGGTGAAAAGCTGTTCGGAAGATCTGGCTCAATATTTGGAGGTCGCGGAGGCCAAAGTGCGTCAAAGCAGAAGGCTGGCAGGCGTTATCCTCCTACAAGCATGAGGGATCCTTACCCTGGTGATGACTCCAGGACATCGGTGGATTCACGGCGCTCAGCTCAGTATGGTTATGGTACCCGGAAGACAAGCGAAGCGGGCGGCGAGAACAGGACACGGCGTTTCTCCTTACTTCCACCTTCATTCTCACTGAAGGGCATTTCGTCCTCTAGCAGATCGCAAACGCCCGATGAGGAATCTAAAACCGACCGCTTCTCGGACAATCGTGTAAGTCAGCGCCCATCGACTGGGGCTATACGGACACGCGTCAGAGCTACCAGCTACGGAGCCCATGATACGATAGCCAGCGCAGCGACCGATGGCCCGTCAGATGATGTTATTGTCCACGATGAACCAGTCAACTATCAGGCTCGCATTGATCAGCAGTTCGCGGCTCTACATTCAAACAATAGCGAAACTTATCAGCCATCGCCATATGGTACAGTTTCAGCAGAGCAGGTTCACCAAAACGATAATGAACACTATTACCGCAATAACTACGCCAACCATTCAACACCTAATTACTATGACGAATACAACGGCATTCATGACAACGCGTCGGGGGCGTCCTTGCAGACTGGGCGTTCTTCGAATCGGCCAGGTGTCTTGCAGAAGAACCACAGGAGGTTCGCAGACGCTTACGAGAATGAGTCGCACCATTCTGGCAGCTCTGGAGCAGCCCGCAAAGTGATGGATTTCTTCCGTCGGCGAGCCAAGTCCAGAGTTGGGGACGAACGCTAGAGGGACCAGCTACTCTATATCTTGCTTTCATCTCATGTCTCCCCTTCTAAGTTTCTGCTCCGATCTGACTGGGTTCAACTTATAATTATGGCATGTGGCCAACGTGAGAAGACGCTGAAGACCGGCGCATCCGATCTTCATGACTATGCTGTTGCTTCTCGCGGCCAAGTATTCAAGAACACTGCGAAGACGTTGAACTTGGGTGAACAAAGCGCGTTTGAATTGACGCGTTTTGGAAGAGAAAGAAGTCGGCCATGCTCTATCTATGATACAGTGTTAAAGAGCAAAGAGGTTATTTGGATACCCCCGTGATACCCGCGCAACTTCTGTCCCCTTCTGCTGCATGTGGCCATCGGTTTGTCTTCTGTTGCACCAGCAGCCGTATTTCTTCTTGTATGGATATCTGCATCTAGCATGTCTGCGTTGATTTTGTGCAGGATAAACCCTTTTTTACTTATTCCCTTTGTTCAAGCTCTGATTCCTTTCTCTTATCTTCCTGTTTCTATAACCCTGACCGATTGTAAATTGACTCTTTGTCTATCTCCACGTCTGTATTGCCTATTCTTTCACCCTAGCATTTGCTTCTGCTTGAATACCTTGCAACTCTCTGTATCAAGGCGAGATGCCTTGCCCTGTCGTCCTCCCCGGCAAGGTGAGACCAACCACTCCCCATCATCCCCATACATCTTCATCTTCTCGTCCCTTTTTGAGGACCTATTTAAACGTAATATATTACGGATTCCGTTACATTTCTTCCCTATTTCTTTTCTTGTCGCCGCTTTAATGTGAGCGTAGATAGTCTATAGATTAGGTATACGGGTGCCAGAGTTGTGGGTAATAATTCACCTTACTAGTCACTCAAATATTCGTGCGCTTTTTCCTCGAGAATGGTGACATGAGTGGTAGCAGGTATATTAGGCTTCGTTCGCGTACTGTGTGAATGCAGTAAGCGCTGAGTAATGGTATGTAGTTCGATGAAGTAGTAAAAAGGCAGTAAGGATTTCAGATCGTGTTGGCTTCCTACAAGAGGTTTCAGAGACTTCAGCCCAGATCTGACACCAGAGAAAGATAACAATATTTACAGTAGTTAAAAGGAATAAGCGGGAGCACCGAAGTTGACGTGGATTAGGTAGATTGACAAGAAAGTACTCCGTTTATCCTCATTATCGAAGGTAGGTAGGTCATAAGTATATAGCATATGGTATCTGAGTGCATAACTAAATAAGAAATGTATAAAAACTTGGAAAAACAAGTTCCTCGTCGAAAATCCGACGGACCTGAGCCAGAATGAATCGCTCAACTTTGCCCACGTTTTTGAGGACTTGTTTTCCATCCTCTTTGCGGCCGATTTCGCTCTCGACTCGGATTTCTTGTAGAAGACTGAGGCCTTTTTGATGCGGGCTTGGATTGCCACCTCCACTGCTACCAGTAGATGGACCCGGGGTCTCCTGCTGGTCGGAATATGAGCTGGAGCCAACTAACGCTTCAGCGTCTTCGGGGGAAAGAAAACAGAAGTGAACGCGTTTGCGGATGTATGCTATGACCGCGACGCCGTCGAAGGTGATGCCGGTGACATTCAGTTTTAGCGGAAGGCCAACGAAGCTAGGCATCGGGTAGTCGAGGAGAATTTCGGCTGTTAGTGATAGGCGAATGTCACCGGCGTACTTCACATGGCAGAGTATTTGGAAGTCCTCAGGACGGCGTTCTCGCATGCGCGGCGGAGGCTGATTTTGCAGGAGCGGGTTTTCTGACGATGAGATTGGGTTGTCATTGTGCTCTGGATGCCCGTCGGGGTGAGATGATTTATTCGAGCCTGAGGGGTGCGTGCTTGCTGTCGAAGGGCGGGAGGCCGGGTTGCTGGAGTCAATGTCGACGTCGGTGCGGTGAAGCGGGGATGGCCGATTACCCGGTTTGTTGCCTTGTCCCATTGGCGACGGATCCGTCCAGTTGTTGGTGAAAGGAGTACCACCAGCGACAGCCGCGAGCGGAGTCTGCGTGCCCGAAAGACCTCCTAGTGACATAAGGTGGTAACCCAATGTCGAAGTTCCGCCGGGTATACCTGGGGTGCCCGCGCGGGGTAGGAAGTGTGGGTTCAAGTGGTCACCTAAGGCTATCGGCGAACGTAACGGCGACGAGGTATGCTGGCGAAAATCCTCATCGAAGGGGTCTCGAAGCGCATGCTGGCTAGTCACCGGTCTATCATCTCGGAAGGAAGTTTCATTGAGTTGGGACTGCGTTCTGTCCCACGGATTGTCGTGACTACGGTGCTGGAGCTCCTCCGAGATCTCCGACGCCGAGTCACCGTCCTCATCATCCTCGTAAAAGTCGGCAAATGGTTCGCAAAAGTCTTTGATCTCTAAGTCAGGGGCGACGGTCCCGAAGTCGAAAGAGTGAACCTGGACGGAGCGGATGAAGCGCGGGAGGGGCACCTGCTGGAATTTGTCGTGGATGAAAGAGCGGATTCGCTCGGCTAGAGCCTCGCCGTCCGGACCAGAGGTGGCGGTCCCCCAATTGACTTCGATGGACATCACATGTGGAGGTGGAAGGGAGTTGATTGACTGTTAAAGCAATTGACAAAAGGAAGGCCAGTATTGTCCGGTATATCACGTGATTGAGCAGGGGCCATCGAGCGATCCGACCAGGTGCCCTCAACAGCCTCAACTTTGAACTTGCATCATTCCGATTGACCCCAACGACAACAAAGATCGAGCCCCATTGCTGACTCGAGATATATTTCTGAACAGAGATTAGGGCCTTTAGCTGCCTTCTCTCTTGTTCTAGCAGTTCACTGCGTCTCTTTGATTTAGAACTGGGTTCACACCGCTTTAGGTTTACTTCCGAGCTTCTACCGACCCAGCATTCTGGCTCGCGCTGTGCGGCCTCAATCCTTGCCGCTCCTCTGTTTGACTCAGCAGAGCGTGCTCGACGGAACAAAGCCATGCTCTCCGTTGAATATTACGAATATTACCTGATCTAGCTGTCTCAAGTGGCTCAACGTGAGGAATCTAGAGATGCCGGGCTCGAGACTGATGCTATTTACATGGTCTTTTTAGCCACGAGATGTTCGCGACTGCGGTCCAAAGACCATACTAAACTCCAACACTCGAGCTCTTGAATCCGCCGCTGTAATTGGTGTTTTTGTCGTCTCCTGCACTTGGAAACGATGGGTCGTGTGGGTATGCGCGCACCCACTATAACCTTCGACTCCCCTTGATCCTGGCTTATATTTCATCAAACTGGCTCTTCTTAAGAGCAGCTTCCTCGCATTTCCATATCTGTGGAGCACAGGTGTGTCGGTACCGTCGCGTTACTTTCTTTCGGGCCTGAGATTCGTGATAGACCTCTTGGCGGCGAGGAAGCAGCGCCACATCCGGCAAGTTTCTTTGTGATGACACTCGCGAATTGGCCCTCGCTAACCCACAATCCCATCGTTGACTCGCTGGCCTTGTTTTCTGCGGCACGGACGTCGGGCATCTCCTGGCGATGCTCAGCGAATCAATCTCGTGTTACAGTTGCAGGATGCCAGATGTATCCTAAGAGACAATAATAAATTGCTCTATGCAGCAAAGCCTAACTTCCGAAGCGATAAAATGTCCTTTCACTTTGGCTGCACCCACACGCTTCCAAGAGCTACACTAGCATTTTCCCCTCCCGCGTCCCGGTTGGCCCTACGGAGTAGGATGCCTCGATCGCCACCGGATGACCCAAAGCATCCTCTCCGAACCCTTCTATGATTCGAGGGTTCGAATCAGATGACGAGAACTGCCTGCGGTGCTAATGCAAATCCCATGTACAGTGCTAATCATTGCTGACCGGAAAGGCGAAAATAACGGATACTAATATGTATCCCATCTCTGATTCGTTTCTGCGCACGCACGCCAGCTCCCTCCAAGGTACACGAAATCACGCACATTCGATGGGATGTGAAGCGGTTGGAGAGTGTTGTTTCCCCTCCACCAGCTATCGGCGTTGTTTCGTCCTTCATCAGTTCAAGCTATTACCTGAAGAGCGCTGATGACCTTCTCAAGACTGGAATTGGCAGCTAGCGGAGATATTCATGAAGAGCTTAGGCTATACTGCCTGTTGATAAGGTGGTGTGTGCATTATGTGCCATCTACGAGCCCGTCTGCATATATTCTCTTAGAAGCGGACAGGATTGGCCCGGGACGGGGACTCCTCCCTTTCTATCCTACAGTATACGCTTGCAAAACTTGGGTAATCTGGATGTAGAGAAGGCTACTGCCGCCGCGAGATTGTGGCTGTTCTGTCTTCCTCCTTCCCCGCTTCGTATACCGGAAACACGTCTTTAGATGGGAAATTAAAGTGAGGTTTGGCTGTACTAGAGGCCTTTTGTGATAGAACAACGGACAAGAAATGTCCAATCTGGCAAATATAGTTAAAGATTGTAGTATTGGCGGTGGCAGCAAAAAAAACATAAAAATCGCACTATCCAACAAACTCGAGATGAAATGACCACCAATTCAGAAAAATGACAAAGATAAAGGACACATAAATGTGTAGCAACAAATGCGACATAACAGTTAGAGGCGCATATAACTGGTCCCTTTCGCACATCCCTCCTTAAATCAGAGTTTCCACACAAAAACCAACGTCCATATAGCGGTCAAATCTTGCAAGGCTGCAAGCAAACTTGCCAGGGATCTGCTCTCCCGGATAACGCCGATGCCGATTATCCAAGGAGCGCTTTGATCATTCTCTTGCCCTGGGGATATGGTAACCGTTGCCATCCTGAAGATGCATGTTAGTGTATGAATGCACACAGTCTCGAACACGCGGGTCGGGTTCGGATCAAAATTGGTGGTGTCTTGGAGTTGCTAACTCTTCGACCGTCTACTCACGTTGGAAACTAGGTATCTCCTTGTCTAACCGCCATGCTGGGGGCAGTTGAAGCCGGATCGTACGCGGATTTGCTGGCGCACGCCCGTGCAAGATGTGCCTCGCTTGGCACAATAGACGACGTCTCCCTCTGGATGGGTGCAGCCGCAGTCGAATTTGTAGAAGTACTGAGAACACATGATGGCTGTTTTGCGTTGACTTTCTGATAGTGATGTTGTGGAGTCTTGATGATAGAATTGAAGTGCGCGATAATACTGGTCGCAGCGGAGAAGGAGGCTTGCGTTTGTTCTCTCTTTGCTTTGTTCTGGAAGCTGTTGAGCTGGATTGCTGATAGATTTTTGAGGATTTGACGGGTGGTGAGGGTCTTAAATAGTTCAGAGGACCGAGTTGGTGCAGTCCCAAGGCATAGAGCTGGACTCACTCGTTGACTGCGCCGCAACAACGCCTTCGATAGACACAACAAAAAGAAGCAACAGAAGTGGGTATGACAGTTAGTTGTAGAAGATTGAGTTGGAAGTCGAAGGAAAATATTAAAACATAAAAAATAAAATCAGTTGGGAAGAGCCGGGGACAAGACCGTGGACGAGGAGTTGAGGTAGATGAAAGTAACTACTGATGCAAGGTCTTCCGTCTCTGCCCTGTTGCCCCTTATTCCCCAAGCGACCTGAACGTCTAATATGCAGAAGCAGTTGGTGATTCAAAAGTTCATCACACCCGATGGGATCATCTCATCGAATTGTTCTATCCGCAAATTGAAGCTCGCCCAGACTACTCCATATGGCTCACTAACAGGAAGATTGGCCGGTTATGCGGATCATTTGTGCAGGTCAAGGCCATTCTGAGGTCTGTGCAAGACGGCATTCGTGCTTGGAAAGTAAATGGGGGCAAGGGCACTGGTCTGGTCAGCGGCAGGATTCCCGGGCCCATGCCCATAAGCTTCATTAAACCCAGGCTGCATCGTAAGAGGCTTGACATCATGTTGAAGACACTACACTGCACGGGCGAGGCAGTCACTCATGCAACCAGTGAAGAAAGAATTCGCAAAATGAGAAGAGACCAACACTCCCGTTATCGAATCAGTTTCCGTGCCGGGCCAACAGTTCTATCGTTCGAGGTCATGCCGCATTTCGGTTGCTGCCCCAAATTGCGCATCTGACGAACATCACGCAGCGCCAGGCAACGGACCAACCCTTCTTATTGTGACCTACAGCCCGTCATGACACCCTTAGTCGTCATGAGATCTTGGCATCCGGCGAGGTGGGTGATGGTGCAAGGGATACAAGCAACCCCCTGATACGGTCATATCAAATTCCGGGGCACCACCGCCAGGAGTTGACCCCATTCTTATTGTTAATCCACATGAGAGCCGCTCAATGCAGTGGCATTTGACTTGTGATCCACCTGCGCCGGTCAGGGGTACAACCGCAGTTCCTTGACGTTTCCGCGTTCCACATAGATATACAGAGCTAGGCGGCTTTCGGGTCCGTCCGCTGAGCCAGCGTCGTTGCCGGTCCCTTAGGGAGACGCCACGAAGGTGAAGAGATAAATCTGCAAGAATCACATTATTATCACAGCTGCTCAGAGTTGATTCTTTCTACTGACCAATGTATGAGGCAAGCAATACTTGACGCAGTTGGTGATACCTGCAAGCCTCATCCGCATCCCCACCTTTTCTCCTTTTCATTTCTTTCCCGGAGTGGATCTGGTGTTAGAGCCCCGAAGCCTTGACCATCACGGAAGGACCAGCACGAGCTATCTCGCAATGAGTAAATGAACGTCAACGAGATCCAGATTGCGCCGTAAGTGGGTGCTGGCACTGTTCATAGCTGCTAACTTAGGGTGTGATCCTTGGAGCGTTCTCGACCTATGGATTTCTCCGTTTTCTCCAAACGATGGGGCTAGCAGATGAAGAATGTCTGCTCAGAAAACAATAATGATCCCTCGGATCCAGGTACCGGCGCTACCTTAACCTCCAAGGCTCACTCGTACCTGGGCTGCCAGGCGGGAGCCGCGCCACTGACAGTAGCCGGGCGATACGGCGGGAAGAGTCGAGGCGCTAAAACAGCGACAACTGACAGGTTCAACTCCGGTGGCACAGCAACTGCGTAGCCGCCGTTGGATTGGAGCCATCGGGGAGGATAAATCTATAGGTGATCGCTGAATCTTCGAGATTGTCGCCCGCAGTGTCGAGAACGCCTTGCGGGTTTGTGCAGGAGCCTCTTGGCACGTGACCGAAGGGCTGTTCTTGTTAAGTTCGACCCTTTCCTTCTCACCATTCCCAGCAGCTGTCCGGGGTGCCAGCCTGTCATTCTGCCGATCGCTTCACGATATCGAGATCAGCACCTGGAAGGACAGATCTCTCAAAGCAATATCTCATCCTTTTGGATTCGTCTGCCTCGGTCACGGTCTGACCCCTTCTGCTTGTCGAGCGAAGGCGGGAAGACAGCCTCAGACGCCATCGAACAGGTTCTCTTAAATGGCTGGTCTACGGGGTAAGTCCTACTCGCATTACCTTTCAAAATACCTGGCCAATCTCCTGTATTGCACGCATGAGCCGAAAAATGAGATTGGCGATTGTCGACCTGCGAGAGCCTGCAACCAAGCGACGACTAAACAATATACCGGGGTCATGTGGCCTGGGCGGCGGACAGAAGAATGCGAAGAAAGGAGCCCGCTCATTCAGGGGTTACACCAAGCTCTATCCGGAAGACAACTACTCCACGCTCGTACGCTCAATCTAGATCAATAGTCAGGGCACGTTTCTTGGCTGCGCTTCCCGGTTGCTGATCATCCGAGGCAGGGTTTCGGGAGCGCGTCGGCCCAGGTGCTTGGGCTGATGTGAGGTCACAGAACGAGCATAACTCACCGGCGCCGAGATCCAATAGTAACACAGGGCAACCACCAGGCCTGCACGAACTGATACAGCGTCAGCACCATGACCATCCCGGTTCGTATGGGTGGGGTTTCCCTACGTGGTGGAAAGCGGATCTCCCAAAGCCAAGCCTGAGATTGGAACAGGGGGATGCGGAGAATGACGTTTGCGGGCTATTTGGTTCCTAATTTTACCGGTCTAAACATGTGAAATACGGAATACAGCGTGTTTGACCATTGATCCACCCTAGGGCATGGGATGAGCAGAGCGATGCTTGACCGAGGGCAATGGATTCCGTGCTTTCGATCGACATCTTTCGGTGACCCCTCTTGAACTTGACGACTCTTGGCTGTCTTTTTCTCGTCTATAAAGAGGGCGAGTCCGACCGACTCGAATCCTCCTTCACCAGCATCATCAAACCTCTTCCGAGAAAACCCATCTTCGCCCGTCTTGAACTTCTCAAAGTCCTCTTCTCGATTCAGACCTACCTCTTGCTTCCTGCTTAACCGCGAATAACCGAACATCATGTACACCTACACTCCCACTTCCAAGTTCCTCGTTCTGGCTCCTATTCAGTCTGCTCCGCTTGCTGCTACCAACGAGCAGACCGAGACAAACATCTCTTCGGTCCGTGAGCGTTCTGACAGCTCGTCGTCCACCAGCAGCAGCACGCGACTGAGTCGGGGTGCTGCTGCCCGCCTCCCGGCGGGATTCCTCTTCCTGGGCTACGACCACCCTACGGCCCTCAGTCCCGGCCTCTGAATAAGAAGCCTAGCGATGCTCTCCGCCTTGGAGTCTCGGATCGCGCTGGACACGATATCGTCATCTCTGAAGTCTTTGGTGGAAATTTTCTGATCTTCACGCCATGTTTTCTATGCCTGTTTGGCAATTACTGTATTCTTTGACCATGACGACTATGATACCACTACAGCTCGTTGGCCCGGAGCAATCAAGGGCCAAAGGGGGGGAAGCGAGGGGCATTGAAGGATAACTGCCAAGAGACAATTTGATACTTGCCAAGCTTTGTGCAATGGATAATCTGATAATTGCAGCTCTTGTTCCACAGCCAAGCAATGATAGTCTAGACCTCGCCCCTGATTACTATCTCGCGGAATGAACAATAAGAAGGGCTCCCTCTGCGAACATATCTGGCGTACAATGTAGACTCAACGTTGGAAGCAATCTTAGATCTGGTTACACTCGATTGCTGAAACTGGAAAGTAAGATTGTAGAACCAACCCGTGGGCTTTTCGCGTTCCAGAACCATCTTACCCGGTCAACCTTCCCCGGAGACGAGGATGCGAGATTGTGGGAAGACTAGGCGGGGCGAGACCCCCTAGAAGGACCCATAATCTCATCGCATCTTTTTAGCTTATCTGCCTGCATCCAACCTATTTTGCGCCGACTTGCCTGGATTGACACACCGATAGCCACAGTACGCGCCAATCACAGGCTCTTATCCACGCCAGTGCTCACCATTCAAAAAGCAATATGCGCCGATGCTGTTTCTACCCAGGCGGGAAACGTCACATACCTATCATTACCGAGCCCTCTTTTTAGCTCTTCCTGATGGCGTACGCAGGACGCTGTATCCGGGTTTGTGGCCAGCCCTCGGCGATGACAACCACTAGCGTGTCGTACGAGGATCTTGGCTTGTTCCTCTACAGGGAGGGTCATATGACCCCAGGCCATTGTTGCTTCTTTGCCATTTCTGTCGGTATAGTCCGTACATCCATCGATTACGGGTACCACATACCCTGTACAGCTAGGATCGCCCTTGGCTCGCTTGGCTTCCAAGGTCCTCCTTACCTTGCCCGTAATCTGATTTTACCTTACCTTACGCAGTACTCTGTACAGTTCATAGAATTCGCAATCCGCTGGAGACTCTGTGGTGCTTCCACGTCAGAGGGGAATGTTCTGACCGAGGACGAATTGTCATTAGCATGAGTGCAGATCAGTCATTCGTAAAGTCTCCAGCCGCGGTCCGACCGAGCTACCAAAGCATTGAGTAACCAAGCCTTTCTTGATCTGCCTTGGCACTTAGATACCCAAAATCTCGCTGGGGCTGTACACTGTAGCAATTCAGCTGACGCGAGGGTTCAGATTGCTTGCGAAATTTTGGGCCGCTCCTCTCTTACGCACTATCGTTCCCCTCAGCCCTCGTTACGAGTCCAGCCCCGCACGATAACACCTCACGACCATCCCCTCACCCCGCTCCGCAGACGCCCGCTTCCATTATCTCCGCATGCGTCTAAGCCAACAACTAGTCGTCTATCCCTAGTTCTCACCTCGGTGTTATCGTGGATAGCACATAATCATCACGCTGTCCTGCTCAAACACTCGTTGTCCAGCTCACCATGCATTCCTCCTGGCCGCATAGGCCACCACATTAATAATGCACTACCCGTTCTCTCTCCGCCCGCAGTAGCCCGCCACAAAGCGCATCCTCACCATATTTAAGCCCAAAGTGTTGGTGTGCTGCCGCGCGCCCATCACATTCACCCCTCCTACTATACCATCTTGGTTGAGAACTAACATAGACATAACTCTTCAAACCAAGCACGAACTACAATACGCACCGCGCCTTTGTTCCTACTCCGCCCCAAACCATGGCCACGACCAGGGTATTCCGCCTCCGCTCCGCAGTCTGCAGTCCCGCTCGTCTCCACCCCTCCGCCCCGTGACCAGTCGATGTTGATGGAAATTGCGACCGACGAACGACAACCGGCTCTGCGCAACTCAATGCTTTTCTCTTGCGTACGGACGCCAGCATCTTTATAGCCGCACCTGGTAGAACTATGTCTTCTGGTCGAGCGGACCATTGCGAACGGCATTGCGCTTCTCTGAATCAAGGACATCGCAATCTCTGGTTGATATACGGGAAAGGGTGTCCCGGGGCCCCGGTTCCCGGTACCTACCAGAATATATAATTACGACCGCGTGGCGCCAGATGGAGCTGATTCGGATGCTGTCTGAAATCAAACCTATTTCGAAGAGCAGCCTGGTTCACGAAGCTGCTGTGGATGTCCTGCTTGTCAGTAAGCAAGGTTTTACGGTGCGATGGCAATAAGTAGGTAATTAACCAGCTAGATCTAAGTTGAGTTTCATATCTTTGTAGAGTAGGATTGAACCCAGGCGAACGGCGTTATGGAATTCGCTATTCTACGCTGCCATCAATAAAGACGACCAAAATTGATGAGTCAACAATATTCACTGTTTGCCGAGGGGAATAAGTGATGCTATTTTGCTCTGTTCATGCAGACACAATTACGGGTATGTACCTTTTTACAGTCAAGACTGAAACTGCATCGGATCTATATAAGCAACTTGATAACACATTGTTGGGTCTACTGTATTTGAGCTTCAATACTACTAGGGTAGGCGTTTATGCTCAACAATACGACGCCACAAGATAGATCTGCGATAAATGATTGCACGTGATTGTTATCATACTGATTCATATGTCAAATGTTAAACGCTCCAAACCTGACATCAACGGAATGCGCACCCTAGCTGCGCACTCCCACACTCATCACAGTATAACAACAGAATATGTAGCAAGAAAACAAGTTTCCTAAGTCCGGCCACAGTAGGCTGATATGTACCTGCCGATAACAAATACCCGAAACGACCAGGGGGCTAGGCACCATCTGGCGCAGTCAAGTAAATTCACACTGGCAAGGGAACCCAAGCGTTATGCGTAGCAGCAGTTAATGCCGCCCGCTCACGTAAACTAGCGAGATGCCCCATGCTTGAAAAGGGATTCTGAAAGGGTCTAGATATCCTTCTTCTCCACCGAGTCATCGCTCTTGCCCGCGACTTGGTCACCCAGCTTGTGGTACTCCCGAGTCAGGCCCTCGCACTGCTTTTTCAGAGTCTCAATATCACGCTCTTTCTGCTGAAGCTCCTTCTTAAGACGTCCAATCTCGCCCATGTCGCCAGCCGCCGCAAGACGAGCCGAGTCCTTGCCGCCGGCCTGCTTGTTGCCCTCGAGAAGCTTGACACGGTCTTCAAGGCGGAGAGTTTCGAGGATCATGGTGTAGGTGCGGTTGAGAATGAGAGACAGGAAGAGAGTGAATCCGCAAAGGTACATGTTGCGCTGCGAGTAGAACTTGCGAGCTTGAACTTCCATGCGATCGGTACCGAGAGCGGCCCCTCTGCTAGCAAAAAAATTAGTGAATCCACTGGCAAGGGGCATTTGCCTGTTGACTAAGTACATACCCTACGTTACCTCCTTCTTTAGAAAAAGCAGACACCTCCAGCTGCACACGATAAACCCGGTTCACGCTGTCAATGAATAGAATGAGAATGAAGATAAAAGTTATCTAGGATCGTGTTAGCGGCAAGAACGAAGAATTATCCTGGAAGTCCATACCCTCAATCCATACTGTAATTTAGCTATTACCGGACTTTCGGAGATGAAAGTGAAAAGTTTGCGCTTGACAGTGAATGGAAGGGGCACAATCAGTCCCATGAACACTCCCATCTCAAGTACGAGAAGGCAAAAGACCTAGGGTCGAAAGTACGTTAGCTTTCAGGAAGCCCAGAGTCACAACTGGAGAAATGGGACAAAGCTCAGTGTGTTTGCTGGACAAGCAGAGCGAGCTGTCCCTGTCAGAAAATACGTACAAGACTGTAGTAGAGCGTCATTTTGCTTGGTTGTAACTCGGATTATATGGTGAGTTTTGTGTGCTGAGTGGTTTTGTTATTAGGCAGAAAGATGAGGGGCGTTCAGGAGGGTAAACAAAGTGTAACCGGCGAATGTCGGCTTCGGTTCTTCGAAGATTATAGAGTAGTAGGATCACTTGTCGAGTGGCTAACAGCAAGCGGCGATATTTGAAGTAAAAACCGTTCAGCTGGACGACGGAGCTGAGCTAGGTGGTCTCTTTTCAAGGTTAAATGAGAAGACGTCATAAAACTGTAGCTGGCCGTCGCAGTTACGCACGGAACACGGGTTAAAATTTTCCCGATAATTTACTTTCGGTAATATTACTTAACCGATCGTGGTTGGCTTGCTCTAACTTAGGGCTGTGTTCAAAATATCTATATGCTAAATCTTGTACTCCGTACGTTGAGACGGAGACAAACCCTCACTCTACTTTGGCTCTTAGCCCTCTGTATTGTAGGAATTGGACTTGTGCTTGGGCTCGAACTTGAAGTCCTTATGGGCTGGGCCAAGGAACATCTCACTGTACGTAAATTGATCAGCATCCGTAAAGTTAGTAAGTTAACGAGATGACTTACCTGATCTTGATCCAATCCCTATAATCATGGCTGCCCATCAAGGTTTCCAAATCATTCCTACCTCGCCAGTACGGAGGTCGGTCGTTTATCTTCGGGGGAAGATACTCAAGCAGTCCGATGGGCACGTAGCGGCACGCAAAGCTCAGCCATTCAAGCAGGAAGCGCCGGGTAATGCCAATACCATATTCGTCTGACCCCCAAGTCTCCATGCCGTACCTAGCAAACTTTTCGACGTACGCTAGCCGCTCAGAAGCTGATTTGTCGAGGTACTGGCCTGCTTGGATCTCCTCAAAGAGCCATGGCTTGATCAGCGCACCTCGACCTACCATGACGCTGTCGACCTTGGCATTCTTGATATGATCTTCATAGTCCGCATGCGAGTAGCAATCGCCGTTTCCTAGGAACCAAGTCTTTCCGCCATTTGGCCGCATCCGTTCTTCGGGCTCTCGAATGGTATCTGTGACCTCATCTGACTTCTCGTTGAGGCGCTTGATGAGCGCCGCAGTCTCAGAGATATATTCCCAGTTGGCCTCTCGTGTGTACCGCTGTTGCCGGCTACGACCGTGAAGCGTGATTGCTGCTACACCAGAAGGACCACAGTTGAGCATGCTGGCTTCGTGACCTCCCAGGATGAGACGCTCGACCAGCTTTTGTGCATTTGGAGTGTTATCCCTTGTACCCGTGCGGATTTTGACTGTGATTGGGATCTGTTCCGAGACAGCATTCATTCCGCGGAGCATTTTCTCCAGTTTCGAAGGAGCGTCAAGGAGCGCCGAGCCGGAACCTTCCCGGTAGAGAAGATCAATAGGGCACCCACAGTTCAGATCGATAACACGGAGATTTGGAGTAAGAGCTGACAGAACCTCGGTGGCCTTCATAACCCATCGGTACTTGTTTCCCGCTATCTGAGCGCCGAACTTCATATCTTTGGAGTTGTCATAGCCTTGTACTACGCTTGCGCGCGCAGAAACCGTTGGTGGCAAGGCTTCCGTTTCGTGTGCTCGCATCAAAGCCCACTCTGGCTTGTGGCCCTGGATTAACGGCATACTGAGAGCCATCTCAGAATAGGTGAGCTGCGCACCAAGTTCAACACAAAGTCTTCTGAATGGTAGGTTTCCTTGCGTAGTCAGAGGCGCCAGAGCCGGAGTCTCGGGCCCAAAGTACAGCCTTCTCTTCTCAGATGGCATAAACGGTGCCTCTGTATATGTCGCTCGGTTTTCTTCCTTCTTCTCCTTGTCTTCAGCAGTGTCAGGATGAGCATCCTTCTTTTGTTGCCCTCCATGGAAGTACTTTTCCAACTCCTTAGATGTCAGGTCTAGCCAATCGGAGTATGCATCAGCCCGAGGCGTCGCCCGCTGTCGTTTCGCAAGAGCTATTTTATCCGCTGGCGAAGTCGTATTCACGGTACCGTCCTCGGCTGCGGAGGGGAAAATCGGCTGGGCCTTCTTCTTGCGCTCCTCGTCCTCAACCAATACCAGCTCCTTTCGCCCGTCTTCAGTTTCTCGTTCAATAGAATGAGAGCCAACAAATCGACACTTCCAGCCCGCATCACATTTCCCCCGAGCGCTCCATACAGGACAGACGCCATTGAATATGTTAAGATCCTCCCGCTTATGCTCCTTCAAGTATGTTCGCAAGTCGTGTTCAAAACGACATTTATCGCCGAACGGGCATTCAACGGGTGAGAATTCCGGGCTGTATACCCTACTAGCACAGAGCCCTTTCGAATCCTGTGACCTGCCGAACGTTCGATTCTTATTCTGTCCAGTGGTCTTCTTCTTCTTTCCTTTCTTCTCGTCTTCACGGTCTTTGTAGGCGGCGGCTTCGGCGGCATCGTCCGTGCTTGAGACTGCGGCTTGGGCCTGTTGGGGCTTGGGGATGAGAAACCTAATGGTAAATCAGTCAGCGCACGAGCGTAAGCGCAAAGATTCCACTAGAACTGCATACTCTGCCTTAATCGGTGCCACACCCTTTTGTCTCGGGGGAGCCTGTCCATTTTGCTGGTCTGAGGCAGGTTCCTCCAATCTAACCTTCTTCAACGGCGGCTCTCCGGTTGAATCGGTGCCATTCGATAGGTCCTGCTTGGGCACCTCGACATCGAGATTTTGAGCTGTACCCTCCATTATTCTAAGTGACAGATCTGCTGAGGACCGGTCCCCTATAGGATCAAAAAATTTAAGTTCGATGGGGTAGCAGATTAGGAGGTAGATTTCGGCCTCGCATTGCGGACAATTTTTGAAGACCCGCCGCGGAGTAGCCCAAGATTTGTTTTGTTTGCATCCTTAGATGTGGCGTTGGTGGTGGCGGTGTCGGTATGGCTATGGGTCGGCAGCTGATGGGTCGGCGTAATCCGTGTATAGAGCCACTACGTATTGTCAATTTGTCAAGGTTGTGTGCTCAAAAGCGTTACTCTGAGTATTGATAGAAGGGACGGAATTCATGGATCAGTAATTCGACTATGGTAGTGTCAATTGGCCGCTGCCGCTGTCCACCTAACAGGGCGTGCACGCCCACGGGGCACGCCAAGGCGTAATCTTATGATTCTGGTATAGTTCTAGCGTCAAGCCAAGAGCCAATATACTCTTCCCCGTCAACCTTTATCGGCCGGTTTGGTACGATTGTACGGCTAATCTCATTCCCATTCTGTATTCGCGACAACGCCAGGCTGCCGGTATCTTTCGAGTCTAACACAGGGGTCCTTTGGCTTGCACTTAAGTCCCACTGAGTTTGGCGATCCCTAGTCCCAGAGCTACAAAGTAGCAGAACTGAGGGCCCGATTCCATACTATCCATGAGGACGCGTGGTCAATACGGAGTGGTCACCATTCACCGTTTCACGAGGAGTGATGCGTTAGGTAGTCTGTAGATCAATGGAGGGTCGCTCCATTGGAGAGTTCAGTAGTCACGCACCTCGCACCGAGCCCCATCCCGCACGCTTGGATCGTGTCAGCTTGACTGGATTGATTTTCCAAGGTCGCTGTCCATCAGCCCCTGGCAGAAGAACGTTGTAACCTCGTTGCGTGCACTCTACTGAATAACCGAATATTGCATCGCCAAATATTGGCGAAGCTCGGCATACGATGATAGCTTGAATTTAAGGATTCAGAGGCCACGAGCACCATGGGACGAGCCCAGCCAAAATAACATTAACCGTAATCGACTCGAATCCTATCTTTGAACGGCAAGGGCAGAAAGCCTGAGATAATTACAGCTTGGGCTTCACAAGGGTACCTAAAGGTACCTGAGGTAACTAACCGGAGACGAGGAGCATGGCTTCACTGCACAGTAGCCGGCAAAAGAGCCAAGAATTTGGAAGGACGCCTTGCTTGCCCCTCTACTACCAATAACCCGATGGTATCTCGATAAGCCCGGGGGGTAACAGTACGGCAGCAGATACAGTGGAGGTGAAGAATGCAGGTCGGTTCAACGCTTCTTCAACCCCTATCAAAGGTCGGTTCTTCCCGCCTGGTTGGTTACTTCCAAACTTCCCAATTGACAGTCACCACAGCAATCAATAATAATGTCCATGAAGGGAACTCAAAAATTGGGCGGTCAACTAGCCCGGGGCCTGCTCTGTAAACTCAGTGGTTACTGGGCTGGTGCGGGAAAGTGTATGAAACGCCGAGTACTCGTTACCTAATACCTAAGGGCATTCTGGAAGCACACTAGAGGCCCTTAGGCCGATGGATGACTCCACCTTTAGGTTCACTATACATCATTACATAGAGTTCACGTCTACTGTACGTAATCTCCTCAGAGCCCAGAGACGCAGGTAGCTTCCGGGACAGTTCTATCCTGTATGCTAGGAAGCCTTGAGATCTGATACTCAGGGAAGTGACTCACAGCATCCAAGTCCGCTCGCAGCGAATCGAGGCACTGTGAAGCTATCCAGGTGAGCGGTGGATGCTGGTGAATGGTAATACGGGCGTATTGGGCGAATCAACTAGCGCCGGCTCCTCTTAGCGTTTCGAGTCGACTTCAACCATAATAATAATTTCCGTTGGCAACCACCACCTTCGTACCTTCTCTTCGCTTTACTTTTGTCGTTGAAGTCCGGTGACTATAGGCACGACTTTATTAGCCCGTCTTCACCGTCTTCACCGTTTTCGCCGGCGCTATTCCGCCTCGTCTATTTTCCGGGATCCGTCATAGAGACTGGAGGGGTGATTTGATACGTCCCGCCACTCCCGAATTCGTCACTGCAAGCGGGACAGTTTCCGAGGTGGACTTTCGCGCGTGCTCTTGATGAGACATTGAACCCTCTCATCTTCTGCTCCTCTGACCTTCCTCTCCCTTCCGACTATTATTATCTTCCCTTGAACTGGTCTCCAAGTGCTCGTCGCAAGCTCGCTCCGGCTCTGGTTGGCTTGCTGTCGCGCGGATCGGTCAGTAGAAGGACTTAACCTATCGTGGCTTGTCCCATAACACCACTCTCCTTCATTGCGCCTAAACAGACAACATCGAATCTCCCTGCTCTCCATATTCACTTAACTCATCAATCTTACGTTCCTTCGATTCTGGCCTTCTGACAGACAAGATAACATGATGAATACAACCACGCCGATCGACATCGCCACTCGGCAGACCTCGGTCTCGCCGCCGGGACAGCAGGCTTCGAACCTCACATCAGCTCTTCAAAAAGCCGGTAACACTGAGCGCACAGGCAGTATATCTCATGCCAACGGTGTACCGATCAGTATGTTCAAGGCATCTGCGCCTCGTAAAGACTCGATCGGGGCGGCTTCGACACAATGGGGAAATGGTACTAAACCTATCTCAATGTCCGGCTCAAACCGGAATCAACAACGCCGTGAGTCGTTAGCAGGAAGCTTGGTGGGCGGTATGAGCTGGGGTGGTGTCTCTGTTGGCAGCTGGATTCGCGATGAGTAAGTTGGTGTCTTCATACGTCGGTGCCCATGACCGCATGCTGACTTGGATTGACTGCAGCATCATCATGGCCGGCACCTCTCCTTTCACTACTTTCCAGTCACCTTCCTTCCATTCGTCTTCTTATCTGCCCAAACTCGAAGCGAACTTCATGCGTGACTTTTCCTGCTGCGGTGTGACTCTGCCTACCCTTCATGACTTGTTACAACACTATGAAGAAGCGCACGCCACGAAATCAGGTCACCGGCCGAGCCAGACCGATAATCGCGCCGCTCTCGCGGCTGCGGCCATTGCACAGCAAAATCAACAGAACAATAACCAGAACCGAGGTTTACAGCCAGACAGGGCGTTCGACATGCAACGGAAGATGAACCAGTCCCACACTCCACAGCAGCATTCCGACATGGACACTATTGACGATATGGAATTGGATGATGCAATGGACGATACCGATGCGTCATCCCAGTTCTTCACGCCGCAATCTCGGGATCCGACTCAAGGAGGATTTGGAACCCCGAATCGTGGAGTGCCTAATTTGAATTTATCCATGCTCCCAAGCCACCAGGGCTTTAAGAGTTCTCAACCGGGAACCCCAGTTGCAACCGGCCTTCCGCTCTCATTGCAGAATAACCCCACTGTTTCTTCTGTCAATACTCCGACTCTGATGCCGAACCCCCTTCAGAACTCACAGTTCCGCGGCACACCCGACTCCTCGACTCCAGGAACGCCTGCGGAGCTAGACGACAGCATGATCGGTCCATTTGGAGAATTATCTATGCAGAATGCAATGATGCAGGGCCAGCCGCAATTCTCGAGATTCACCGGAAATAATGATATGGTGGATCTGTGTATCGATGAGCCTGCCAAACGACTCTTCAGCCCCACTGGCGGAATAAACCAGTCTAACGCCCATTTCAAGCTCAGTGGAGCGCAGTACGGTCCCAACAGTGACATTGCTAGGCGGATACGCGAGCAGCAACTACTGGCAGGCGTTCCTGACACCACTTCTATCCTTCCGAACGAAGAGCCTAAACCTTACCGGTGTCCAGTCATCGGATGTGAGAAGGCGTACAAGAATCAGAATGGATTGAAGTATCATAAAGCTGTGAGTTGTCTCCAACAGATATGGTACTGCAATGTCACTAACTACTTATTTAGCATGGTCACAACAACCAGCAGTTACATGACAATGCAGATGGCACCTTCTCGATTGTCAATCCCGAAACATCCGCTCCTTACCCAGGAACTCTCGGCATGGAAAAAGAGAAACCATACCGCTGCGAAGTCTGTGGCAAGCGCTACAAGAACTTGAACGGCCTCAAATATCACAAGTCGCACTCGCCTCCTTGCAACCCTGATTTCCAGCTTGCTGCCGCGCGTAGTCTCAACTATGGCGGTGGAGTCATGCAGGGACAAAACATCAATGTTGCCGGGGCGGGCTTACCTGGCATTGGCGAAGAAGGTCTTTTATAGACTCCATTTTCGAGTCCCAACTTTTTGCCTGCCCTTACCGTTTCGATTATATGAATATCTACGGCCTAATTGCGCGACAATACGATTTAATGACCGGTTTGGTGGTTTGGAGTTTATTTGGTATGATTGCCGTCAAGAGTGGTTCATAACGAAGTGGCTCTCTGGGTCTGACGATACCCTTAAACGACTTTCGAGACCTTTCACGGCTTTTCGGTGCTTCTAGAACAGACCAGTCTGATTCTATCATTCGTCTTCCATCATACTTTTGCCCTCTTCTTTTTTTCAGCTTTCTTTTTTCTTGCGTTCTCGCGCTGCCTTGCTGTTCTTCGCTCCTGGCTTCTGCGGATTTCCAGATGACATATGATTCGGTTCTTTTCTTACCATCTACACTTCTTTCAATGTTCATTGAAGAACCGGCATTGAAGAACCGGCCGAAGGCGAGAGAACGACGGGATAGATGAGTTTAGGTTAGGTTGGGTTGTGTTTTTTGGGCCACCTACCTAGGTCTGGTGTTCTCGCTACACTTGTCTCCTGGCGAACGACTAAATGGTTTTCCCGTCGGCGCTGTTTGCGATTAGACACTTTTGTGACTCACCTTGGCTTTGCTTCGATCTCTGTTTGGTATGGCTATTCCGCATTCTCGTGCCTCTCTTAACTTTACACGGTGTATTGGAGATCTAGTTTTGTTTACTTGTCTGTGTTTGACCCTGTTTGATAACCTGGCGTTTTAATTTTCTGATAGAAATATTGCTATTACCATCTGAGTTCCCAACCCTCTTACAGGGTTTTTCTTACCATGCTCTGGTTGGTGCGGATGTTAGAGACAGGAAAAGTTTTCAGAGAAAAAAAAAGTTGAGATTCGCCTGCTTCATTAAAGACCTTCCAAGACTTTGCTCGTACCAGGATACGGACTACGGATTCCGGTGTTGGAGACGGTGCACTACATGATTTGGTAGGACCTTGTTTCCAATTAATTTCCGTCGCTCAGCATGGCTTATACATACAGTAACGATACGCAAACTTTGCCCGTTGAGACATTGAACTGTTTAGTTTAGTTTGGTAGATACTTCTAGTACACAAGCCATGGGAAGAGAACCACCGTCCGCCTGCACAAGCGCCATTCACCAAACCAGTCAGGAGAAAACATGATCCCTCCGGTCGGCAAGATAACGAACCAGTAAGGAATCAAAGCGAACGGCCAAGATGGGAACATTTGGTTTGCTGTGGATATATGGGGTTGATGTTTCGTTTCATTTTCGTAAAAAAGTAAAGCAAGATTCACTGAGCGAAGCGACGCCCAATAATTGCTCCGATCGTTTAGGTTACTGTTGAGTATATGACCGGTTGCTTTTGGTTTGGAGGAAGAAGCGGCAAACAAACTGGTAGGGGATTTTACAAGTCCAGGAGGGTATGGGCAAGGAAAATGAGGAATGAAAAAAGTAAAAAAATTGGGGAAACCGTGACTTGAAGAAGGGCATAACATTTACCATTCAAACTCGCCCTGGCCTTTGTGGAAGACGTATCTGGTGAAAGTTAATGGAAGTTTGGGCCAATAGATAGAAGGATTTAAACGTACTCTTTGCCTCCTGTGGTCAAAATACCATCCTTCAAAGTGCATTTCCACTTGTTCTTGACACGTTGGACCTTGTCGTACGTGCAAAGCATGACTTGTCCGACGGCGTCATCATCCTCGTCATCTTGAGCAACCAGGTCGTCAGGATCATCAAGGTCAGAATTAATGGCGTCCTCATCGTCTTCTTCCTTTGTGTCATCGCCCCCTGGGCCGTCAAACTGAGCTTTCGACCCCGACGAACCAGCAGAGGCGAAACGCGGAGCCTTCGGCTGGGATTCGCGCTCATCCAGAGGAACCATCAGACCGCCTCCTTCAAGCCGGAGCATTTGTTGCTTAAGATGATTTCGAAGCGCTCTGTCGCCCTCTCCGTCCTGAGCAGCCTCACGACTCCGCGTGACTTCTGCCTTCCATTCGAATAACGCATCGCTAGCGGTACCGTCGGTTTGGGCATTGCTTACAGACGGGTGTGATACAGGGTGGTAGCCTGTTTCTTGCTTGATTTGAGGGTTTTGACCATTCGGCATCTGTTGCATCTGTTGCATCTGCTGCATCTGCTGCATGCTAGAAGGGCGCGGTAATCCCATAGGTGATTGTGACTGTGCCTGCATCTGACTGACCGAGTTGGCGGCCGCTGCGCCATACCTCTGCTGAATCAAGTTGGTTGCGCGTTCGCGCGCTGACTGCGCATTCGGCGGGACAGCCATCATATGGCTCATGGGAGGTAACGCAGGATGGCCATTGACACCCGGTTCTATCTTTATTTGTGGCGAGTGTCCCATGGGGTGGCCGCCATTAGCTCCGACTGGAGTTTGAGCCTGAAGGGGCGGCCCGTTGTGAGGCATAGACTGTGGATGCGACACATGTGGATTTTGTAGTTGTGGGTGCGGAGTATGTGACAGTTGGGCTGGAATGTGTTGCTGCTGATGCACGGAGGCTTGAGGAGGGCGGGGAGCGTTCGACGGAACCGTCGCAGTAGGGGGAAGTACCTGTTGGTTCTGGGGTTGAGCTGGTGCTTGTGGGGGAGCAGGATCCCATGGGAAATGGGCGACGCCCAGAGAGGAGAGTTTCTTCTGCCAGCTCTGCTAGGATATTAGCGACCACAGAAGATGCGACGATTTAAAAAAAGTAATGGAAGCAAAGTGAGTAACAGGAGTGACGACGATGGTGCACGAGAATCTGTGTCAAAAACGGGGGAGATGCGAGATTAGTAGTTGGAACGGAGGGGAAGCAGACGCGCTGAGGAAGGTGGCTTGGCGGCCTGAGGCGCATATAAAAAGAGGTTCTTAAGCAGGCGCTTCCCCAGCACCAACACCGCCTCCCGCACCTCTCGGCCTCCCCCCGCTTTCGCCCAGATCTGGCCCCATCAGGGGATATTCATCGGTTTGAACAGGAAAAGAAAAAAAAAAAAAAAAGTTATTTACCTTTCTCAAGTCTGAAAGGGTCTGCTGGTCGACGCCGCTTTCCTCGAAATCCACCTGCGATGCATCGCACACCTCTTGGATGACACGCTCGAATACCGTGCCCTGCGAGATGCCCTGGTTTAGCACACATCTTTGCAACAGCAAGAACGGAGAGATATCGACAAAAAGCGTTCGATACCTCGTGCTGAGGTAAGGTCAGGCCGTGTTAATATGGCACTCACCACCAGTTGGTTCGACATGATGACTCCTCCAAGGGGGAGTTATGGCTGCTTATTGTCGGGTCAAGGGACAGCAGGAAGGTCTGTAAATTGTTTTCTTCGCTCACTCTCTAACGAAAAAGGTAAAAGAAAGCCAAATGCAAGCTTAGAAATTTATGAGATGGTTGTTGCTCGATTTATTGCCAAAATAGCTCCTCGTCGCAGCGGTCGACGATACGGGCTTGCGAGATTGCGGCGGCTGACTCCCCAAACGATCACTATATCTTATCTCCAGGACTAGTTCTCTTTCGTAGATAGTGACAACCCCGGCAGAGCAAGGTGGTTCTCACAAGATATATAATACCTAAAGGGTAATCCGGTGGCAGGAAGCAAAGGAAACGGACGATAATAGGGCGAGGTGTTGGTAAGGCGAAGTCGTCGTTGCCGGGCGAAATCCGCGTCTCCCTCAGTCGGATGACTCAGCATTTAGCGCCACTTTGTTATAAATACTCGACGCCCGCCTTCAGTTAATTCGCTTTGTGAAGAGCGCATATCGAAGCTATTAGAACCTCAATATTTCACCTCAATGAGCTCACTCAGAGTTTCACTTAGAAACTACTTAGAACTAAGCTAACTAAAATTTTCCCAAAGTAAGTTATTTGTCTTGTTTCAATTTGAATTGTGGCTTACTGGGGGCCAAAAAAGGCGCGTCCGGCGGTTTTCCAATAACCATTCCCATTTGCCTATAAATACTTTAACTAAAGTAAATTCCCGTATCCTAGCTCTCTGTTGTAATCTAAGTCCAGATATGTTGAACCTCACTCTCTACCGCGGCTGGCTCGAACCAAACCGCTACGTCTGGTCCCCCTTTGTAGTCAAACTCGAAGCCAGGCTACGCTTCGCCGGGGTTCCATATAAAACAGCCTCCGGGTCTGTCAAAACAGCACCGAAAGGCAAAATCCCCTATATCGAAATCACCGATGGCGATGCTGGCAGCACCCCAGCTAGCATTGGTGATTCAACCCTCATCATCAAGCATCTGATTGAGCGTGGAATTCTCCAAGATTTAAACGCTGGCTTATCGCGTTCAGATCGAGCACACGATCTAGCCGCTCGTGCTTTACTGGAGGATAAGTTGTATTTCTATAATGTATTCCTGGCTCTCACCAGTCATATGCTACGGGATGTAGGTGTCTGGCTAATGATTTCCCAATAGACCCGCGAAAGATGGACAGAAAACTACTACACCATGCGCGACCACGTTCTCAACGCTATCCCCTACCCGATTAGAGTACTCGTTGGTTTGATCATATACCGCTCAACCGTGCAGACTCTACATGGCCAAGGAACGGGGCGCTATTCGGCAGACGAAATCGAGAAATTCCGCGAGGAGGCTTGGGGAGCCGTGAATGACTTACTCGTCGCGTCCAAGGTGAAGGCGCAGGGCCGTGCTGGTCCGTTCTGGGTGCTAGGTGGCGAAACGCCCACTGAGGCTGACGCGACAGTGTTTGGGTTTGTGGTTTCGGCTCTAATATGCGAAGCGTATGTTGCGGTTCTTCTTGGCCTGATGGAGGAGTTGAATTGCCATTGACTGACTTGATGTTTTAGTGGACCAAAGACGAAGGAGTTGGTGATGGGACTGCCTGTGACGAGGGAGTATGCCAGGAGGATTCATGACACCTATTTTCCGGATTATGAGTGGATTGAGTAAACTGCAGGGCTGCCTCGTTGAACGATTTCCAGCGTCTACAGTAGAAGGGAACGAGATCAATCGATGATGCGAGGTGAATTAGGAATTTTAGAATGCAATATACGTCAACCTAAATACAACGCCTCTGGACACCAAACTCCATGCCGCAGAAAACCCAAAGATAGAGAATTATTAATTAAGGCATGCCAGCTACCTATACAACTGAAGAAGATAAGCCATATCACCGAATAGTCATCGACTTGGTCATCTGCGCTTTACTTCCAACGCCGCCCTCGCGAGAGGCGGAGGCGCTGGTTCCGGGCTTGCGCTCGAAGACCTTCCAGAACTTCAAGCTCTCATCGGCCGCTGCAGTAGCTAGAAGCTGGCCATCGGGGCTAAGGCAGCTGTGCAGAACACGGGTTTCGTGAGCGGGGATCTCAATGTTGCGGACTAGAGTTGGGTAGCTCCAGATGCTGAGAGAGTTATCGGGGAAGCCGCTTGAGCTGACAATCTCGCGGTAGTGGTTACTCCATCGGAGACTGGTAACCTGAGAGCCAGTGTCGATGCTGTTGGTGCGAGCACCGGTGGTGGTGTTCCAAAAGTGGATGTGGCGGTCGTAGGAACCACCACCCGTGGCGAGGAGGTTGAGTTGCCAGGGGCACCAGCTAAGAGCCTTGACTGCTGCGCGGTGGTTTGTTTTAGTGAATTTGGGGGCACTCAATGATCGAGCATCCCAGATGTTGACCAAGTTGTCGTTGCCGCCTGTGGCAAGCTGAGCACCATCAGATCTCCACTCCAGACCGCAGACCTCGGATGTGTGCGAGACAAGCTCGGCGACCTTGTGCTGAGCAATGCGAACATCGTGGTTGAAAACAAGACCGCTGCGAGCACCGGTTGATAAGGTGTGTTTGGACCAGCCCATTACGCCAACCCTTGATTCATGTCCGAACATACTGCGAAGCTTGGTGCCCTCTTCGACATCCCAGATCTGGACTTCACCTGTACCGAGGCCAACGCCAACGTAGGCGCCGTCCCCACTCCACTTTACACTACTGATGTATGTATCGGGAGAGGTCTCTAGCAAGCAGCTAACGGACCCGGAATCAGCAGACCAGACGTAGACATTTCGCTCTAGGCCGATTGCAACTTGGTTTCCAGAGCTCCAATCCAAGAGGTTGAGGTAGTAGTCGTCAAGAAGGCCAGGAGCGTCCAAAACACGTTCTGGAGCGGTCTGGACTCTTCGGCGGAACTGAGCCGAGTTAGACTTGGTGGACTTGAGGGGACGGTTGTACTGAGCACGCAGATCAATCGGCTTCGACGACTCAGGAGGCGGCGGCTTGAAGGCGAGGATACGAGTATTTAAGTTGACTCCACAGGCATTGGCCAATGATGACTCGTAGGCAACGGCGTCTGGGGCCGGCTTTGAGTAAGAAGAAGTGTTGTCGTCATCATCTAGGCCGAGATTCTCCAAAGCTGTAGTAAGATCTTCGTCGGTTCCGCGACCACCGATATCAAAAGCACTCGCCGCACTCGCGAGTACGCTAGACCCTTTATCACCGCTGCTGGTCTTGGGCCTCTGGGTCTCCTCAGGCTTAGCCGCGCCGGCAGTCACTAAACCCTCACTTGCGCTGCGATTTGGGATAAACCTATCTCCAGCGTTATGGGAAATACGGACGGTCGTTTTACCCGCCCGGGTGCGGCTAGGAACCTCCTTGCGTAGACGTTCCTTTGGAGGTGTCTGGTTGGACGAAGGGCCCGTACCGGTCAGTGACCATTCTGAGACACCCAGCTCAAGATGCTTGGGAGACTTGCGGACACGGGCAATGTTGGACTTGGGGGATTCGCGGTAGGCGCGAGACGTGCGGGAAACGGATTTCGCAAAGTATGAGGAAAGGTTGCCGCCGTAGACAGAGCGAGCTTGCTCTTTTGTTGCTTCAGATTCAAGACGCGGAGGAGTGAAAGGTGAGGAGTTGTTGGAGGCGACACTGTCCCTCCGTCCGCCGGGACTTGGTGTGAGGGGCATGCGGCCGCCAGCCATCTTGGTCGAGAAGATCCCATGATGGGTCTTCACTGGTGTAGATACCAGAGGAGTAGCCATGCTGAGAATATTGTGCTACAGAACTTTTTGAACAGCGAAACGTAAAGTCTTTTCGAGCTTCAGGTTGTCGTCAACCCAACCATGCGGAGGACGGTAACCAAAGACACGAGCCAGCTAAGATGCGGCAATATGCAATGCAAAGAAAACCGACTGAGCTTATATGGAATGCAGAGTAAGCAGATAGCAGTAAGGTAAGGGGGAAAGGAAGTGTAGAAGAGAAGAGAGGAGAGCTGAGGGCAGAGAACAGAGAATATATACCAGTATAGTCCCTGAAATGGGTGACTAGCAGTAAACAAACGTTGGCAGGGAAACAGAAATATATCACGTGATAAGTGGCGAGTGCGGCTCTTCCCGATTGTCTTGGCGCTCTTTGCTTCTGAGCCAACCTTCAACCGGCCCCTCGCTCTTCTCCTAATACTTCTGCAGGTCGGAACTTGGGAGATTGATCGGATGGAACCTATTTCTATCTCGATATCTAGCCCAGTCTTCTGATTTTGTGTACATAGAACACCGTCTCGCCCCATACCTTCTACGTCACTTCCTCGTGGCCAGTGATGCATGGAACCCATCTGCCCGCTACCAACTCCAACTTCAAGACTAAGGTTTTTGACAATCTTCATGAATGACTATACTGAGCCGCTAGTCGATTACCTGAACCCCTGTACATACAGCTCGCCTCCATCGCGGCATCTCTAGGCCCATATCGGCCTGAATTCCACCAGACCCACTTCTCTCCCCATCGCCCGCTGTCGCATAGACGTCTGATGGCCGCCTCTACCCCCGCTCCGCAGTCATCGCTACCCCAGAGCGCAGTTCTGATGCCCCCGTGCTCGAAGAATCGTTCTCGAGGCAGTGCAGAATCACGACCCAGCATCCACAATGTTCAGGGCCATGTTCCCGCATGCCTGGTTAATGCCTCGGTAACCTATTGCGGCAACGATCAGATCTACGCCTTTGGCGGATTTGACCAGTATACAGATGAAGGTTCATAAGCCGTGGACTTGCTTTTGCTAGTCAGCTGTTGATATATGAACTAACTTCGGGCAACTCCACAGTTTACAATCATGTCCTACGGTTGAATTTGAAAACTCTTCGTTGGGATCTAGTGGACAACTATGGCGATATTCCGGGTGTACGCATGGGTATGTCCATTCCGCAGACTCAATGCGTCTTTTTAGACGAGAGACTCCAATACTTGATGGACTAACTTTACCTATATCTTAGGCCACACGGCAAATCTCTATCAAGATAACAAATTAATCGTTTTTGGCGGGGAAAATGAGCATGGTGAATACTTATCGGACGTGATCATCTTCGACGTTCCTACTTCCACTTGGACGCAACCTGAAGTTCGGGGGCAGATCCCTCGGGGAAGAGCTCGCCATGCCGCCGTTATCTATGAGGACAAATTGTTCATTCTAGGAGGTTCGGAATCCAGCGGCATTCTTGACGACATGTTCTACCTGGATCTCAAAACTTGGACATGGTCTCGACCCTGGAAATTCACGGCTCGCTTTGACCACTTAGCCTGGGTTTGGGGCGGCCGCCTCTGGACTTTTGGTGGACTTGACCCAGATATGGAAAAGACCACAGATATCTGGTGGTTAGATCTACAGGCTATTCCAGCTTCGGGGACGCCAGACCATCAAGGTACCATGGACACCCCCGCGAGGATTGGCAATGCAGCTCACAGTTTAGATAATAATATATACAGTAACATGGGTCAGCAGCTTCCCGGCCGGTCCGGGAGCTACGCTGCGAATTCTGCAAGTGTGCAGGTTCGTAATGCTAGCCGGAGAAAATCCATCGCCCCAGGCTCCATCTCTTGTCTTCAATTCAAATCAGGTCCCAATGTGCCATCACTGTTCTCCGGGACTCACTTCCAGGCGTTCGCATCCGGTGTCTTACTGGACCTCATTACTCCGTCTGAAACCACACCCATCCGTGACTGCAATCTATCCTCCTTGGAACTTGATTCTGCGCGATGGCAGAGACTGGTGGATGGGCAGGAGATTTTCAGACCCGGCTATCGATGGCACTACCTCACAGTGGATCCGAGTGGCACAAAGGCATGGTTACTCGGATGCAGCCTAGATCCCGGCAGCACCCCCGGCAGCGGCGATGAGAATCACATGTCTCAAATTCTGTCGATTGAGTTAGAAAGGTACGGTTTGCTAGGAAATGAGATGTCGGCCCTGTCACCCGACCCTAGGAAAGCGGCGGTTCTTGGGCGGACACAAGTAGGTCCCCTCTCTGGCTTAGGGGCAGACCTATCAACTGCCTTTGATAAACCACCTGAGTCAGGCAGCGGGGCAGATTTTACGATAACCGCCAACTCAGATGACTACATCTACACTGATAGTAATGCTGAAGACGGATTTTCGGAGAGGTCCACCTCGACTTTCCTCCCCGAGAATGCAGCCACGTCTCCTCCGATCCACGTGCACAAACTTATCCTGCAGTTGAGGTGGCCACATTTCAAGCGGCTATATTCCGCACAGATGGTTGAGTATCACACGAATCGGATGCATATCCCTGAACCCTACTCCGTTGTCCGTGCGTTCCTCTACTATCTTTACACAGACAGCATCGCCGGCCATCCGGAGTACTGCGCAGATATCATTGATGTTGCGGGGATGCTTGTAATGGCCAATCTTTATGATCTGCCTCGCTTACGTCTCCTCTGCGTCAGCCGCTTAGGGCGCGAGTTAGACGTGGAAAATGCCGCAATCATATGGGACCGGGCAGGACGTACGAATGAAGAGTGGCTGATGAGGCGAGCCGCTCAGTTCTGCCTCAACCACTGGGGACGCGTCGTCCGGACTGACGGTTTCAAGTCTCTCAGCAGAGAGAGCATAATCGATCTATGCGAGGTTGTTGATATGGAGGGTCGCATAGTCGCAGGGCCAGAGTTGGAGCTTGTTGGAACATTGGGAGCAGATGATGGCCTTGGCAGTGGCCGTGAACTGAAACGGTCGTCGCAACTAACCCTCAACGGCGTTACACTGGACGGGGATGAGGCTGATGCAGATGAGATGGACGGTGTGGAGGATATATGAAGCGGCTCCTTGGCATACGGGATGCTGTTTTTGTTGGCTGTTTCGTGTCGTTTTCCTTGTATCCACTTTCTTGTCCTGCATTGCGAAGGGATTGTCTGAGCCTTAGGCGGAGTTTCGGAGCGAGATTCTATAGGTGTAGTGGGCGCATTGCAAATAACAGCACGAGCGACTGTATGTACTTTTTCTACATAGGCAAGGCGCAATGGTATGAGTTTCCGTTTTCGTGCTTGTCTTAGGGCAACCGTGACCTTTCCCTTTCGGGCACGGCGAACGGCCCGTACAGCCGCCACGGTCGTTTACCTGAGGGCTTTGGTTGTGCGCCAGGAACAAAATAATCTCGATCTGGTTGGACCAGGATCTCGTCTTGCCTTGCACTCTGCTTCAACGCTCAGCGGTTCCAATGGTTTTCACTGCCGCCGCCTGATCCAGCCCGGGCGCTCCGCCGTCTTCGAATACGGACATGCACCTCAACGCTCGCGGAGGGCTCCTTGACCGACGTAGAAACCAACTGCAGCGGTGAGGATTTAAAATATTTACATAACTCGAATTTCCATGGCTCGGTATCTCTCTTGGTGCACATATCTGGTGCCCCTTCCACCGTTGTTCTTCGTCCTCACGGCCAGTCCTCGAGTTTCCGTCCCCCTCTCATAATACATACCATGGGCTCTGTAGACCCCCCCGTTCTTCCTTCGGATTTCCTTTGGGGATTCGCAACCGCAAGGTAAGCTTTCTGACGTCATGAATCCCGTTCATTGGCTTACATGAGATCTTATTGCCGACACAGTTATCAGATCGAAGGCGCCGTCAATGAAGATGGCCGCGGGCCTTCCATCTGGGACACTTTCTGCAAGAAACCAGGAAAAATTGCTGGCGGGGCCAACGGCGACGTGGCCTGCGACTCGTACCATCGTACCCACGAAGATATCGATCTGTTGAAGCAGTGTCAAGCCAAGGCCTATCGCTTCTCTATCTCATGGTCAGTTTGCCTTTCGATATGACATCAGACATTGGGATGCTGATCTTGTCCGGTTCGTGTCTAGGTCCCGCGTCATTCCTCTTGGAGGCCGAAATGACCCTATTAACGAGAAAGGCCTGCAGTTCTACGTCAAATTCGTGGACGACCTACTAGCTGCTGGGATTACACCGCTTGTGACATTGTTTCATTGGGATCTCCCGGAGGAGCTGGACAAACGCTATGGTGGTTTGCTGAACAAGGAGGAGTTTGTCGCCGACTATGCCAACTACGCCCGTATCATTTTCAATGCACTGAGCCCGAAGGTGAAATACTGGATTACCTTCAACGAGCCATGGTGCAGCAGCGTCCTCGGCTACAATGTCGGCCAATTCGCCCCTGGCAGGACCAGTGATCGAAGCAAGAACCCCGAAGGTGATGGCTCAACCGAACCCTGGATTGTAGGTCACAACATCCTTGTTGCCCACGGCACCGCCGTAAAGATCTACCGCGAAGAATTCAAGGCTCGTGACGGTGGTGAGATTGGTATAACTCTCAATGGTGCGTCTTACGCCTCTTCTCCATAATTATAGCCTCAAGTTAACGGAGAATAGGCGACTGGGCTGAACCCTGGGACCCTGAAAACCCCGCGGACGTCGAAGCTGCTCCCCGCAAGATTGAATTCGCTATCTCCTGGTTCGCGGACCCTATTTACTTCGGCCGCTACCCAGAAAGTATGATAAAGCAACTTGGCAACCGCCTCCCGGAATGGACCCCCGAAGAAGTCGCCCTGGTCAAGGGTAGCAACGACTTCTACGGCATGAACCACTACTGCGCCAACTTTATCCGCGCCAAAACCGGCGAGCCGGACCCGACAGACGTCGCAGGTAACTTGGAGCTCCTGCTCCAGAACAAGGCTGGCGAATGGGTCGGCCCCGAGACCCAATCGCCCTGGCTTCGACCATCCCCGATAGGTTTCCGCAAGCTCCTTAAGTGGCTCAGCGACCGCTACGACCGCCCAAAGATATACGTTACCGAGAATGGGACCAGTCTGAAGGGCGAGAACGACTTGCCGCTTGAGCAGCTGCTGAAGGACGATTTCCGCGTGAAGTACTTTGAGGACTATATACATGCTATGGCTGAGGCGTACACCTACGACAATGTTAATGTTAGGGCTTACATGGCTTGGAGCTTGATGGAGTGAGTTCCTGACCTCGCCACCGACTTTCGTTCTGTTGAACTATCGAACAATGCTGACTCACTGCTATCTAGCAACTTTGAATGGGCCGAAGGTTACGAGACCCGCTTCGGCGTCACGTACGTCGACTATGAAAATAACCAGAAGAGATATCCCAAGGCGAGCGCGAAGGCCATGTCAGAGATCTTTGCGAAGTATATCCAGAAGGAGTGAGACTGTCGCTTGTGTCTCTCTTTGTTAATATAATCACTCTAGATTGGTTATTGGTTAGGTATATATGATTGAATGAATGTTTCTTTGGCTTTACTATACGCGTAATATTACTCGACAGCAGCAAGGCAGTGTGATTTCTTGAGCCAATTGTCAGTCTAGCAAAAGCAGCGCAGGAGCGCAGGCGGATAGAAATCCATTGCAACTTCCCTAGACGATTCAGGTGAACGTCGCTCTTCTCGATTTAACATTCTTCATCGCATCTTCTGGTTAGAAAAACAAGCTTTATGATACCGCAGTGATCTCTCGCCATCTAGGTTGCTCCGCCATGCGACTTTAGATCTTAACATATATCTTCGGCCCGATCTATTGTTAGTTAACCAGGTATAGACATTTACTGGCCAGCCTGGGATGCGCTTGGTATGGACTTCCCGTCTATATTGAGCTAATGACAATAAAGCTTGGTTCGATGAACCGTTAATTTACCTTAAAGCTGAAGTTCGCATAAAAATCTATGTCTTAAGTATCCAAAATATAAATCGCCTAGGAATTGATCATGAAAATCTGAATGAAACCGCTGAGAGCCATCTTAAAGCGCATAACGAAAATCCTTTGATTCCATATCCGTCATATCCTTGAACCCATCCAAAACGGCCCTATCCTGCCTCATAACGCTCTCCTCAGCAGTCATCTTCCGGTCCCGCCTTACATTCTCAATCTTCATAACGGCGTACGCAACACCAGCGAGCACAATCATACCCGCGTAACAGATCAGCAACCCGGTTAAAGCGGAGA
The DNA here is from genome assembly GCF_047715535.1 of Aspergillus foveolatus. Lineage (NCBI taxonomy): Eukaryota > Fungi > Ascomycota > Eurotiomycetes > Eurotiales > Aspergillaceae > Aspergillus > Aspergillus foveolatus. Next base: position 1,507,576 of record NW_027396065.1, read on the forward strand.
AATATCGGGGGGCTTCGTTTGCAAAGAAAATATTCGATCCCGCAACGTTCCCGCTCGCATAGAGCGTGAACCAGAGGCCGTTGGCAATGGAGCGCTTCGTGTGCCCGGCTATGTTAGTGGAGAGAAGATTCCAGGAGATGATGACAGGGGCACCAATGATGTATTGAAGCCAAGTGCAGCCGACGAGGGTCCAGCGGTGGGAGAGATCTGTGAAGCGAATGCCTAAGAGTCCGCCGAAGGGGATGAGGGAGACGATCGCCAGCACAATGCAGCGTGAGTCGCGGACATATGTGGAGACGAGACCGCATATGGGGACGACGACAGCTTCGATTGCCCCTGTGGGGAGTTGTAGGAGGGTAGCGTAGATGCCGGAGAAGCCGTATCCCTTGATCAGGGAGGAAGCGAAGTTGGAGACGCCGCCGTTGATGACGCCGCAGGATATTCCCATGCCTAGGATGCAGAGCACCTTGATGTCATATACGAGTTCGAGGGCTTGGCCGAACTTGAACTGCTTCGTTTTGATGCCAATCATGTTTTCGGAGACGCGCTGAACTGCGACGATGCGTTGTCTGTGGGTGAGGAACTTGGCGGAGTTGGGAGAGTCGGGTATGAGCCAGAGGAAAAGCACCCCTGTGACGAGGTTCAGGAGGCCGATGACGAGGAAGATAAGCTTCCAGCTTTCGAGAGATGTGTTGTGCACATGGCCTAGGCCAAAGCCGAGTAGCGCTCCAACCATTGTTGCTGTCCCATTTGCAGAGAGCCAGATGGCCATGCGTAGCGGCTGCTCCGATCGCTTGTAGAACATGGATGTAAAGCTCATCACTGCTCCCGTTAGCAAGATCTTGTCTGTATTGGAAAGTAGGTATGTAACATACTGCAAGGGCTTACGCATGCTTCCGCCATTCCCAGAATAAACCTCAATATCAGCATCCCGGCATAGTTCTTTGCGCCAACGTGCGCTATTACCAAACCAGCCCAGACCAGAAGCGAAGCTCCCATGTATTTTGCAAGCGGCAGCCGCTGAAGAAGAAGATTTGAAGGTAGGGCAAAGGCGAGGTACCCAAAGTTATAGATTGCAGCAACCCATGAGTATCTCTGGCCTTCCAAGCCTAGATCGGGTATCAGCGTATATGCAGATGCATAGTTCAGCGAGAGCTTGTCTAGATCACAGATGTCAGCCAGTACCTTCTAGGAGCCAGATTGGTGGATGCCATGCGCACCTAAGAATTGGATGCAGTATGTCAAGTAAATCTGGAACCATGTCAGTCAAAACTTCTCCGTGCTGAAGGTCAGAACTCACAATAGGCATAACGCGCCTGTCAAGAATCTTGCGCACCTCGGCACCTTCACGCTCGAGCTCTTCGGCGGAAAGTTGATCAGCCTCCGCAAAGAGCTGCGCTCCTATGTCTTGAATTATTCCAGACTCTAACTCATTGTTCTTTTCGATACCGGGCTGATCTTGTGCTTCAACTTTCACATCTTTGATGTCATGCATCGTTGTGTGCAATAAGTGACAATCCTCTGATCCAGCAAGCTTGGGGAAGTAGTGCAAGGTAGAAAGAATGTCTCCGGACAGGATCCGCCAGCATGACCTTCTTTTAAGTCGATCACCCTTATCATAGTCTTTGAAGCCAAGTCTCCTTATCAGTCTCGTCAATAGGAAAGGACTGATGTTATCTAGGACTATCTTTGGCCGTCAAACGCGGCCGATTTCTTCGTGCCGGGCGGCGCGCTTGGGTGATAATAAGTTGATCATGGATGTCGGTGGCTTTGTCCAATTATCTTGTGATACGGTCTGAGTACTCCAACTTTCCGGAGTAGACCTGATTAGCTAGCTCAAGTAGGCCATCCGACGCGCATATCAGTTGGAGTAATCGGGAAGCTGTGCGGGCCTTACATCAGTGTCATCATTAAAATGACCCTAGTGCGGAGTAGCTGCACCTTGCATGGTTATCAAAAGTAGAAATAAGATAATCTTCGGAAAATATCAAGCGAGTGTTGAATTGGGGGCTTATGAAGCCACAACAGGGGGAGAACTCTCACGCATTATTGGCTTGTTAGGCTGTTTCTCTGGCTACTTCAAAAGGTCCTATCCCAGTCCATTGACTTCCCTGGGAGGTTTGAGCTTGCTGATTGTCCTATAAAATGACTTTTAGTTAAAGATAAAACCAAACTGCATCCTGGTCACTTGCCTGGTGTCGGATTCGACTTAAATGCTTGTGCCGGCAATGATATCCGTAAGCCTCCTTAAGGTATAATAGTATCCTTCACAGCAATAATGAAACTATTCGAATATCGGAATCTTAACAGGACCTGCATTCGTCCAGTCTCATCGACGTCAGCATCAGCAAGCTCCAGGAAACCCTGACTATAAGATGGACCACAAGCATTGAACTAGCGGCAGGGTATCTGCGAAGGATCAGCGTCTATGATGCAGATGGGCTCGCTTTAAGTGCCATCCCACTTTTAAGCCTTATGCGTTGGAAGACACAATGGCATCTGATGCGTGAAGGACTGCAGGTTTCCCAACTAGGCTGTTAGAAGGGCTCTCTTATCCTGTTAAGGATAGTATCAAGTTGAAGGGAACCATAATCTGCGGATCTGCGTTCAAGGCCTCGTCGCCACAGACGATGCTGCCTTGAGTGAGGATACTTCAGCTTAATCTCCTTGCCTCGCGTTGAGGGTTTCCGGCCTCAGCGCTTTCAGGAGTTGGAAAATCGTTTGTGCATACCGTCAATGTTCATCAACTCCACAGGACTGCCCAACCGAGTTCGCACAAGGCCACTGTCCTTAAGGTCTGGGGAAAAAAAAAAAGAAGCCGAAGATGAAGCTGAAATTGTGGGGTACTACAGTCGTCGCGGTGGAGTTCCCTCTTCTCTTCACATATGATGCCAACGTTGCTCGCAATTAATTGGGGAACATCATAGAGCTGCCAGGATAGATGCCAGCGAAGGAAAGAAGCGACCTGGTCGCCCACACTTGGATGCCTTCCTAACCACTAATGGCTAGCTGGGACCGGATTCCATGATCTGCGTGAACCTAGAAAATATATTTCCCCTTGCGCCTGTGTCTCTTCGAGGAGCACCGCTGCCGGCAAACCAGCTCCAGTAGAAGCAGATTATTAGACACCACAAATCAAACCAGATAATAGCTTCCAGATCCGAGAAGCGGAGCAAGCACTAAAAGCACCGGAAAACGCGCGGAACGAGATCGCTCAAAAAAATGGATGGACAGGGAAGACGTGGATGCTGTATTCTTCAGCGAACGCAGGCATTGGAGATGCGGATGTCATTCCTGAGTCTTCACATTTTGCGTGGGAGATGAAGTTAAATATTCCAACGGCAATCAGGTGGTCCCTCATCTGGATATTCCTACCGTGTCGGTACTGATGGGCATCATGGAGGACACAAAAATGCCAATAAATCTGACCTTGGCAGAGAAGGCGTACGAGGACAGAAAGCTCTTAGAGTATGCATATGCGTTTAAACAGAGACAGATTACCGTTCGCTATACCCACTCTTTCCTGGACTGGATTCAGATGTTCTCAAGATCCAGTGTTGGATAATCCGTTGCCATTGAGCATGTTGAAACAGCCAGATTGAATTGAACTGAACTATAATTTTAAATGAGGTCGATGACCTGAAAGTTAGCGTCAAGACTTAAGGAATTCTGAATCGCATTGGAGATACCGAGTTGAAGCAGATCTGCTGCTATGTCACTGGGAACCTAGTTGAGGTGAAATTGGAGGCAAGCCGATGGAGTTCTGCAACATATGCCAAATCTGCCCGTGATAGCACGTGGTCCGGATGGAGAAGTCCAGCTGCTCATCTGGTCATAGTGATTCTTTGTCACGCATTTGAAGAGGCCTCCAGTGTTGGAAATTATTATTGCTTTAGTGACTTGTGCTTGAATATGCTGATAAGCATGAATGGTATTAGTACAACACAACAATTGCTTATTTGCCCTTTCATCAGAAGTAAGAATAAAAAAACCACCTAGATTAAACACCATGCTCCAACACATCGAAGCGTGAGAATATCAGTACCGTAGCTCGAAGCCCCTCATCCCGTAATCCACCTCTGATTCGCTTTGTCGTAGCCGATTGTCGTAAGCTCAATGTTGAGCATCTTGAGCATCGTATCCATAGTAAACTCCTGAAGATTATCAGCTTAGCATATGCCATTAAGAGAATGAAGAGAGAAGCAACCTCAGAACCATCGCTAGACTCTTTCACATTCTTCCTCTCCATCTCCTCCCTCAACTCAGCCTTGCGGGCCTGCAATTCATCTTCATCCATATCAAGCGCACCAGCATCCACATTGCCGAACCAGTTCTCCATCTCCTCCTGCTCCCACCGAGCATCGTTATTATTCATTCGCTCCCGCCACGCCTTGACGCCTCCCATGCGCGAGATTCGCTCCTGAGCACCAGAGAACACCTCTTCTGCTGCATCCTGGCTAACTTTCTTCCACTTCATAATCAGTGCCTCCAATTCCTCGTCGCTACTGGACGACTCTATCCTAAGGGCTTGCTGGACGGTGTCGAGGTCGGACCGCAAGCTCGACAAGCGTGACTGTAGCTCGCGTTGTCGTTTCTGGAGATCCAATACCTCTGGGTCTGAGGGTACGGGCTTCCTTGCGGGCGTAAGACCCTGCCCAGGCAACGTTCTTTTGCGGGTTGGTGGTGGTATAGGGAGTGCATTCTTTGAGCTGGAAATAGGAAGCGCAGTACTGCCATCCTGCTCATCAGGTGTGTTTGTCTTAGTGAAAGAACTAGTTGTTGCCATCCCCTCAGTTTTTGGGGATGCAACTTCGTCTTTCACTGCAGGAGTAGGTCTGCGGAGAGGAGACTTGAATGGTTTGGAGAGAGCGGTTGTCGCCTGGTCGAGCCGACGACGTTTGCCATTGGGAATAGAAGAAGCCATTTTCTATAACAACTCTTGTTTTTAATATATTACATGATTTAAGGGATTAGATACCGCGGTAATGTGAAGATGGAATGGTGGGACATATTCAGCTGATGGTGGATGGCGGAAGCGAAGCTGGAGAATCAAATGCCTTATCTCTTATCGATATAAGATAAGGAGAGGTACAATGACGTCTTAGCTCTGGTTCAAGGCCATGCAAATCTTTTAGAGGAACCCAGGGAACGAAAAGACGCTATACGATCATTTAATCCATAAAATAGCTCAATATCATAACATACAGATATACAGAGCTAAGGCAAAAATACCGCTAATGACCAACTCCCCCAGCCATCCATTGGGCAAACTCGGGATCCCCAGGGCGAGGAAAGAATCCTCGGTTATTTGCGTTGGCCTGTCCTGCTGCGTTCGCGCCTTGGTCATCGTTTGGTCTCTGGCGGTTATTACGTTGCTGTCGCAAATACACCAAGACCATGAGGGTCGCAGCTAACGATAAAATGATGAGGCCCTCCAGAATACTTTCGTCAATATCAAGCTCGAGGTCGTCATAGTAACCATCCTCATGATCATCAAGACGGTGATGCTCACTACTCGACAAGATATCGTCGTCGTCCTCTTCGCCATGCTTATATAGTTGTGCACGATAGTTGGCTTCTTCCTCCTCATCATTTTCAATGAACGCTGCAATCCACTCACTGAAAGTGCGCCGGGGTTTGGGTTCTACGAAGTGTTAGCAGTGTTCTCAGCAGACTAGCATCTGGGAATAATGTTTCGTACCGTCGTCTTCGCGAATGGAATTGACCTTCCCGTTAGTGAGCCGGTTCCATGCACTGCGTGCCCGCAGTTTCAGCAGGCTCAGTTTAACAGGCAAGTAAGCCTCGCTGCTCGTCTCCAGAGCCAGGTCATAATAGCGCTTAGCCATGTGAAAATCTTGCTCAACGGCAATACCATTTTCGTGCATCCACCCCAAATTCCAATACGCCTGCGCACTGAAATGGGCTTCAGCAGCCGTGTGGTAACATGTGGAAGCTTTCTCGGTGTCAATGTCAATGCCATTACCACTTAAGTAATAGTCGCCCATTTTCAGCAGAGAGTCGACATTGGCCTGTTTGGCTGAGCGAGTCCACTGAATAAGAGCCAAAGCGGCGTTCTTAAGCAGAGGGGACCGGGACTTCCTCAATCCAGGTAGAAATTTCTCCAATGGTAACAATGAACGCTGTTCATCGAGAATAAATGCCACATTAGCCTGGGCATGTTCGTACCCTTGTTCTGCAGCCATAAGCATTGGGATGAATGCTCGCTCTTTGTCACCACTCTCGTAAGCGGCGTTGGCTTCTGTGAAAGAGGAGTGGATTGCTTCCGCTTTTTCTGCAACCATTTTATAGTACGACGCAGCGAGTCCGCAATGTCTCTGCCGGCCAACGCCATTGTTGGCTAGTTCTGCAAGGTAATAAAATGCTTCCATCCATCCCCAACGAGCAGCAAGTTCGAAATATTTGGTAGCTGTAGCGACATCTCCTTGATCCAGGAATAACGCACCTAAGCGAGTTTCTGCTGCCGGATAATCCTGGTCAGCCGCTGCTTTGAAATAAGAAGAGGCTTTGAAAGCGTCCTGCTGTACTCCATAGCCATGCAAATACATGAGCCCGATTTGGTGTTGGCAGAGTGCGTCCCCGTTGGCCAGTCCGAGTTTGAACCAGGTATAAGCGGTTTCAAAATTTTGCTCCACGCCTTCGCCGCGTAAATACATTAGGCCTACGTGGCCTGCTGCTTTGGATGCCAGTTTCTCAATCCCGGCTGGGTGGTTTGGGTTCAGCGAATTGTCCTTATTCCAGTACCGTTTAGTCACCTGTTTGAAATACTTCAGTGCCTTCTTATAATTCTTGGGGAGGCCCTTTGTGCCTTCGTAGTGCATTTTTCCCAAGCTAAAGGTCGCCTTTACCTCCCCTTTCCTAGACATGAGATCGAGATATTCAAGGACATCCTCTAAACTGGCTTCAGTCGAACTTGAACCATCACGAAGTGCACTGGGTCCGGAGCTGGATGCGCTGGCACCTTCACCATATACGCCGCCTTCTTCGTCGGCCCAGCGGTATGATTCGCGTACCATACTGTGACCACCAGGCGGACCGGATCGGTAGTAGTCAATAGCCTTATCCGCAACTTGTTTGTAGTAGTAGGTAGCCTCGTCACAATTCCTGGGAGTACCAATACCAGCGTGATGGCGATAGGCAAGAGTCATTTCGGACCTCGTATTTCCGGCCTCTGCAGCAAAGGCGTGGTACAATAAAGCCTTGGCTTGATCGCGTTCAACACCACCACCAATCCCTGTGGCATACATGAAACCAAGCATATACTGAGCGGTGCTATTTCCGTCCCACGAAGCCAGTCTCTTGTACCAGTGGAACGCCTGCTTGAAATCCTGGGGGTGGGAGAAGTTGCCGTAAAAGTTCATTTCCGCTAGCAGGAACATCGCGTCAGGATCGTGATCCTCCACAGCCGCAATCTTAAGGGCGTCGACCGCTCTGGCAATACTTGGATGTATTTTCCTCTGCGCACCGCTGCTTGATGGTGGTCCATTCATAAACAGTATCCGGAAGGCTTCTTGCGCATAATACCAGGTGTAGCCGATGAAACCTGACGGCTTCCCGGCCGACGGGACAACGGGTATCTTAGCCTCGCGTAGGATTCTGAGAGCATATTGGACGTGCTCTGGGACGATATGAGAGTCAGCAGGAAGCAGCTCCAAAGTGAACAATCAGCGCGGAGGAGGGACTACCATTTGGAGGAGCGTCGGAGTTGGACGTATCACCGGAAGGATGTGGTGGACCCCGAGTGACATCTGAAAGGGGATATTCGTTGTGGATATCAAGCGCGAATGTACAGAGGAACACTAGAGCGAGAAAGGTCAGTATTAGCGAAAAGCCTTTACCCATCTTTCGCCAGCTAGCTCACTTGCGGGGACTTACAGAGTACCAAGGGCAGGAAGTGCCATAGCCACAGGTTCTTCATTTTGCTAGGGGAAACTGTATAGGTGTCGGCAAGGTGAAACGCATGGCGACCACTTCACTACCTGTCCAATGGCGGATATTGGAAGGAAATATGGATGAAGCTGTGCCGTCAGCCGAGGGTCATGGTGAGCGCTGGAGCTCCTCTTACTATCGGCCACCTGGCGTTGCGGAGCTTTATTTCGCCGATTTCTTGGCAGGCAGTCTACGGAATACTTCTAGATTACCAGATCGAACTACTCATTCAAAGTCTCAGGTCTTTTCATTTTCAATTTGTTTTGACGTGATTCGTTCCCTCCCCTCCAACCCAGGACTATCTTCTCTAAGAATGTGTACAAGATAAAAAGAGAACTCCGTCGCGCGCGGTACTAACAATCTCGTCTCCATGCAAACCGAGGAGAAACAACAAAAAAGAACAGCAACCATCGCTTCGCTTCTCGAAACGTCCGGCTCGAGAAAATAACCCAAGGGTCCTCGGTTCTAAAATAAAATCGCTTGCCATTCGACGTCCGAAAAAGAAACGCAACGTAACACATCGCCATCCCGTGGGGATTTGTTCGCAATCTCACGGGTCTGACTGGAAAGAATAAACATCGACAGGAGGCTCAGGTAAGGACGTGAGATAGATCACATACATTAAAAGGGAAAGGGAGAAGGGGAGGAACGAAGAAGCTGAAAAGAGGCTAAGCATGCCCAAATTGCAGAAGATATAACCAACCAATTCCGCGGGAAGATGCAAGATGTTTTCTTTTCTTGTTTCAGGGGAAATTGAATGCGAAAAGTGATAGTACAAGAATACATCAAACGCCAGAAACAAACCATTAGCAGAAGTTTTAGTTTCACTGGCGAGGAGAGCTGGTAGGAATGATTAGTACAGCCAAACAATCTCGGTATTTGGTGTTGACTTACGTAGGGCTGAATGCCGGCGACGTCGGGCTGTAACCAGGGGATGTTGGTCCACCGGGCGAAGTCGGTGAGCCGGCAAAGTTGGGTGACGTGGGAGAGTACGTCTGGGGGCTCGTGGGTGACCATCCGGGAGACGTAGGTGTGTACTTCGGAGAAGTAGGCGAAGTTGGAGACAAATGCCGAGCACCACCGATAGCCGGGCTAGTCGGACTATAACTTGGCGACGTTGGGCTAAATGCAGGTGAAGTTGGACTGAAGCTCGGCGATGTAGGGCTGTAGTTCGGCGACGTTGGTGAGAACCCAGGCGAGGTTGGAGAGTACGATGGCGACGTCGGCGAAGCCTGCCCATAAGCTGGCGATGTAGGCGAGTAGGCCGGGGATGTCGGTGCAAATGACGGACTGGCGGGAGAGAAACCCGGGGATGTCATGAAGCGCGGGCTTGTGATACCCATGCCAGGAGAGGTGGGGGAGTAGCTGGAGGTTGGGGAATAGCCAGGCGATGTAGGGTTGGCACTGAAGGGACTGCTGGGCGAGTAACCTGCCGGGCTGGTGGCTGCAGGGCTGAATCCACCAAAGCCACCAGAAGGCTGGTATTCGGTGAACCCACCGGGGGTTTCGGCGCCCGCCTGGCGGATTGGAGAAAAGTTCGAGTCGGGATCAGGAGTTCCAATGTAGGCACTTTCTTGCATAGGCGATCCGGTATCATACTGGGTCGCAGCGCCATCAGATATTATCGCATCTTTTGCTCCCAAAGCTCCCATGACTCCATAACGAGCGTTGTTCGATACGACAGTGTTCAGCATATTCTGGTCAAGGTAAATATCGAACTCCCCTGTGCCCGCAGGAGCCATCTGCCCCAGAATTAGGTTCTCCGACACGCCGCGGCAATCGTCAAGTTCACCAAAAGCGGCAGCTTCCAGAAGGATCTCAACAGTCTCTTCAAAGGAGCAGCGCATAAGTGCACCATTGTCGGCACGGTTGATTCCATGGCGAGTAACCGGGGTCAGATAGCCACGCATAGTCATCACATCCACCAAAAGCGCCAAATGACGATGGTTAACATAGGATCCGTCGAAGGACAACACCACCGTGAACTCGCGAAGGACGGCTGCCCGCGCAGCCTCAATACCGAACACTTCGAAAACCTCAATGAACTGGTTTGAGTATGTCCGAGTGGCATCGACACCTGGAATTGCGAGAACCTCAGCGAGGGATGAGCCGCTTGTTTCAAGGATCCACTCTCTGCACAATGGGTCTGACTGCTCATCCGTCAAGGCCCCGTCTTCCTGTACCCTGATCTTCTTCTTCTCATTGATGAAAGCACGTTCAACACCAGGAACACCGCGAAGGTTCAGAGTGTCCAGAAGGTGTTGTTCAAGTTTCTTCAAGGTGACATCGTACTCAATATCGTCGTCATCCTCATCTTCCTTATAGTCCTGGATCTGGCGGATACGAATGACCTGCTCGTCGGCGTTGTTATCACTAAAAATCACAGCAATGTCCCTCGGATACGCCTGCTTGATCTTAGTAGCAACGTCCTGCACAGTGAGTCCTTTGTCGAGAAGCTTGGCACGACTCAATATGATACGGAGCAGCCACTTGGACTGACGAGAAGAATCGTCGTTAACATCCTCCGGAATGATGAAATATGACTCTACCATGTCGCGATCATTCTCAATAACCGTGGTCTGAATGTCTGGATCATAATAGATCTCCGTGGCCTCTGTAATGGACCGTAGGTTTGTGTATTCGACGGCACTTCGAAGCTGCTTAGCTCCCTCCTTGTCATGGGCCCTTCCAGGCTCCTGGTAAACCGTCATAGAGGGAGTCTTGATGTTAGTCGCAACGTTCAAGATTTCCTTCAGACGGGGTACACCAAGTGTAACGTTCTTGGACGAGACACCGGCGAAATGGAAAGTGTTCAATGTCATCTGAGTGGCCGGTTCACCAATTGACTGAGCTGCCAGAACGCCTACCATCTCACCAGGAGCGGCGGCTGCCTTAGCAAAACGCGATTCAATGGCACCAAGAACGTGTTGGAAGGCCAATTTGTTCATAGAATACTGAGTTACCAGTCTCTTGAACGCAAGACGACTGCGTAGTTGTGCCTTGAATAGCAAAGTCGCACTCTCCTGCGCCTCTTTTGAGATGGGATCATCACCACGCACAATCACAAGCCTATCGAGAAGCGATTGCACCTGGGGAATAACCTCCGCTGGGTGCAGATCGCTCATCGTTCCCTCGCGGATTCTGAAAGTGGTTCGAGCCATTTCTAAAATCCGCTGAATGTTGATAGGAAGTGGCATTGAATCTTCCGTGCCCTTCGCGACATGGCGAACAACTTCCCGAGCCTTCAACAACTCTTCCCACTCCTGGTCCAGGTACCTTTGGACTTCAACATCTCCAGCAATCTCATTGGCCTGCTCCAGTACATCCGGGCCTAGGCTGAGGGCAGGATCCATGAGGTCAATCCGGAACCGCTCCTTAAACTTCTCATCGGAACATGTAAGAATATCAACCTTCTGGTGCTCAATATGTGCGCCATCGAGACCGTCCTCTCCATAAATGAACTGAATGATGTCACCCAGAGAGTTACGGACGGTGCCGTCATATTTGACCATAACTTCTTCAAGAGCCTTAACTAGCTTACGCTGGATGTAACCAGTTTCAGCAGTCTTGACAGCAGTATCGATGAGACCTTCTCGACCAGCCATAGCGTGGAAGAAAAATTCAGTCGGAGTCAAGCCACGAAGATATGAGTTTTCCACAAAGCCCCTAGATTCTGGAGAATAGTCGTCTTTTGTGAAGTGAGGAAGAGTGCGGTATTTGAAACCAAAAGCAATACGCTTGCCTTCGACCATCTGCTGACCGACGACAGCAGTCATTTGCGAGATGTTGATGATAGAACCCTTAGATCCAGATCGCGACATTTGAACAGCGTTATTCAAATCCTTCAAACTCTTCTCGGTCGCAGTACCAGCTTCATCACGCGCCGTGTTGAGAGCGACAGAGACCTTACTCTCAAATGTTTCTCGCACGTTCATACCGGGAAGGGGTTCGAGTTTATTCTGGGTCGCAGTGGCAGTAATCTCCTCAACTTCCAGTTTCCGCTTGCGCACACACTCCTCAATGGCTTGAATAGTCTGGTCGTTGGGAATAGTATCACCAATACCAATACTGAAACCGTTGTGTAGCAGCCAGTAGTTAACAATGGCCTGCGCGCCGTTGAAGAATGCCACAGCAGCATCTGCCCCATATTCATTGAAGATGATGTGGATGACACCACCTCCACTCGCACCAACGATCTTTTTGTTGAGCATCCCATACATCAACTGGCCTTCATGAATGAGGACGTTCCCATCCTGGAGAGGAGAGTACTTCTCAGAAGAAGGAGCTGCGCCTTTAGAATCAGTGCGCATGAGATTGAGACCCGACGGGAACACCATGCTAATCATCTGTTTTCCTGTCCACCTGGGTCTGGGCTTGAAAATCGCAGGTGGTGGAATAACGCCATCCCAGTCAGGAACCCACATCATGATGTTCATCACTTGCTCTTTGGTCAGGAAGACATCGCGACGGCAGATCTTGTAGATACCGCAAAGCGTATCCTGCACAATACCCATAAGGGGTCCATTTCGTTGAGGAGACACGATGTTTTGCGGCACCAGTGCAAGTTGTTGAAGTTCCGCCCGGGATTCTTCACTCTGCGGAACGTGCAAGTTCATTTCATCACCGTCGAAATCAGCATTGTATGGACTGGTGACAGAAAGATTGAGTCTGAAAGTTGAATAAGGCATGACGCGAACACGATGTCCCATCATGGATTCTTTGTGAAGGGACGGCTGTCGGTTGAACAGAATCACGTCCCCATCCATGAGATGGCGCTCAACTTTCCAGCCGTACAAGAGCTGTTGCCCGCCTGCACGCTTTGCATGCCGAAGATCGATGCGCTCGCCATTATCTCGGACAATGTATCGTGCCCCAGGATGCTCGTTCGGACCGTTCATGACAAGCTGCTGCAGTTTCTCGATGTTATAAGGGGTAACAACTTCAGGGTAGGTCAGTGTTCTGGCAATACTCTTCGGAACGCCGACTTCATCGAGCGACAAATTTGGATCACCAGTAATCACAGTACGAGCAGAGAAGTCTACACGCTTCCCCATCAAGTTCTGCCGCAAACGGCCCTCCTTACCCTTGAGACGGCTCCGAATCGCTTTGACAGGTCTGTTCGACTTCTGCATAGCCTTTGGCTGACCAGCGATATCGTTGTCCATGTAAGTAGCAATGTGGTACTGTAGCAAAGACTCGAACTCGCGCACAACGTGTTCAGGCGCGCCTTCTTGTTCGCAACGCTGGACATTTTGGTTTGCTCGGACGATTTCAGCCAGTTTATAGGTCAAATCGTCCTCACCACGCTGACCAGAAGTGCTACCTCCAACAACTACACTTGGGCGAACGGGAGGAGGTGGAACCGGCAAGACGGTGAGAATCATCCACTCGGGACGCGCATAGTCATTACTCAAGCCCATGATGCGAACATCCTCGTGAGAGATGTTGCGGAAGATATTCAGCGCCATTTGCGGAGTGATTATCTTCTTCTCGGGTTGTTGCATGTCCATCTCATCCATCATGCTCTTCGATGGCTTCCACGTCCCCACGAGCGTTATTCCTTCCTTTCGAACAGTGGGCTGCGCATTGCCGCAACCGCCGTGCAATCTGACAGGCTTCGAACTTTCTTTCCCGTACTCGTCGTCTTCCGGTGGTGGGTCAGCCTCGCAAATCAGAATATCCTTCGAGAGTCGCCAGATATGGTCAAACCGGCGCTTCGGGTCCCGAATCCGCAGGGCATCTAAGAACTTCGGATCAGACTGGTTTTATGTCAGCACACGTCGCCATATAGATTTGCCATCCCGTAAGGGATGACTAACCGTGTTGGCTTTGATCTTTCCACAGTTGTGGCAGACCGTCTCAAGCAACTTCTTGATTTTCGTCAAGAATCCTGAGTCAAAGGTCAGATATATCCATGAAACTTCAGTTGCACCAAATCACATACCGATATGGAAGACCGGAGTCGCAAGCTCGATGTGTCCGAAATGCCCGGGGCATTCCTTCTGACCTTCTTCACAAGTTTCACAGTTCCATTGTCGGTCAATAGTCCCCAAACGCGGATCATTGAGACCCTTAGTACGTGGGCGTTGCCTTTGATCATCCTATGATGTTTTTCTGCGTCAGATCTTCCCACAAAATCTTGTTGCAGAATGAAAACAAAGTACAAAGTACTAACCATAGTCTCTGGATACTCGACATGGACCACACTCATCCGCTTAATTTCTTCAGGACTGAACAAGCCGAACTGAATCTCGGCTATGGTCCTAAGCGGAGCCTTGGAATAGGGAAAGTAGACGTTAGACATGATGAAAGACTGCGCGTAAACGAAAGAAACACAAGGCAGAGAAAGTCAGTCGGAAGCGGAGATATGACGGTTTTAGGGGTCGAAAGAAACAAGATGCTGGCGGCCTATCCCGTATTTCCCAAGTGAGAACTATCGATCGGCGAGATACGTTGCGAGCAGAGGGCCGTATAAGGCCTCTGGCAGCCTTGCCACGCAGAGGGCGCCTGCGACCCAGTCCACGACTTCGCGGTTTCGGAAAGGGCGAAAAGTAGACTCAACCACGGTCAACAGTGGCGATACTCGAGTTCGCAGAGCGGGTATCGCGATAAACGCGATGTCGGGGTTGCGATGGGGGTTGAGTCGGGACGAAAGGGAGGCAGTAGGTTGTCAAAGATGTCGGCGATGGATCGAGTGAATTCTCTAAGCCGCAGTCTGGTTAGCGCGGGCTGTCTAAAGCTCCGTCACCTAACTGCGGTCTCACGGTTTCAGCCAATCAAACTAAAGAACTTTGCGGAGATAGCGGAGCCTTTTGTCGAGATTATAGATGGCCTCTCACCGCCCACCACCCCAGTTTTTGAGCTTCAAGCCGACAAAGAGTAAATATATCCCCCGTCAGTGCAGAAAGTCAGCGGTCGTTGATTCGCTGGATGTACCCTCTCACCCTTCTCTCCTGGCCTCTTCCTAGGCTGGGAATTTGTTCTAGTTCGTTCTCTTTTCGTTCTGTCTTGGCTATTACTTGAGCCAACTTCAAGCACCTCGCCATGAATCTCTCACTTGTCGATCCCTTCGTCCTGGCTCAGGACTACCCAGACACATTATCAGAGAAGCTGAGTATGTTATGTAGCGGGTACTATTAGTCGGGGAGGCTTGCTGATTCAAATTATAGGGAGTGGACACGCGACATGTCTGCGCTTCAATCGCAAAGGAGATTATCTGGCGTCTGGACGGGTCAGTTGCTTCGCTTTCGTTATTACAGACGCCGGTGCTAAAATGGCTTGCTTCTAGGTGGATGGCACTGTCGTCATATTCGATGTTGAGACAAATGGCGTTGCGCGCAAGCTGAAAGGTCACATTCGGCAAATTCAATCTCTGAGGTAAAGCACATGTGCCTGGTCAAGTCTAGAAGGACAAACTGACTTTAGCTGTATAGCTGGTCTAGAGACGGTCGCTATCTTCTGAGCTCTTCTCAAGACTGGAAGTGTATCCTATGGGACCTGAAAGATGGTTCGCGGGTACGCACAGTCCGTTTCGAAGCTCCCGTGTATATTGCAGAGCTGCATCCTTACAACCAGTACGTTTCGCCCGCCGCATGGGCAGGCGCCAGCACCTACGATGAGCTAACACCCTCTTCTACGCAGCTTGTTATTTGTAGCCTCGCTTTTCGAAGACCAGCCAGTTCTTGTCGACATTTCCTCCCCGAAACCCGTAAAGCGCATCCTCCCCTCCGCACCCTTTCGCGCCGCGCCCTCCAAAGACGAAGAAATTGACCCCGCTGTCGCAGCCAAGCAAGCCGCTCAGGATGCAAAGCACTCAACCTGCGTAACCGTCTTCACCGCGCTCGGCAACCACATAATAGCTGGCACCTCAAAAGGCTGGATCAACATCATCGAAACTCAAACCTGCACCACAATACACTCCACCAAACTATGCGCCGGTGTGATCATCCTCCTCCGCCTCGCCAGCAATGGCCGTGACCTCCTAGTCAACAGCTCCGACCGCGTCATCCGCACAATCCTCATGCCGGACCTCTCCCAGCTCGGCATCGACCTTGAACCAACCAACATCAAACTCCAAGTAGAGCACAAATTTCAAGACGTCGTCAACCGCCTCAGCTGGAATCATGTCGCCTTCTCATCCACCGGCGAATTTGTCACCGCATCCACGTTCATGAACCCAGATATCTATGTCTGGGAACGCAGCCACGGCTCACTCGTTAAGATCCTTGAAGGCCCCCGTGAGGAACTTGGCGTCGTAGAATGGCATCCAACCCGCCCTTTCGTTGTCGCATGCGGCCTTGAGTCCGGCTGTATCTACACCTGGACCATTGTCACGCCTCAGAAATGGTCGGCACTCGCCCCGGATTTCGGCGAGGTCGAAGAAAACGTTATTTACGTTGAGCGCGAGGACGAGTTTGATATTCACCCAGCAGAGGAGATCCACCAGCGCCGTCTTGATGCTGAAGATGAGGAGCCAGATGTCCTAACCATTGAGCTGTCTAAAAGCGGCGACGATATTGAGTCCTTCCGTATGCCTGTCCTGTTGGATATATCTGATAGCGAGAGCGAGGAGGATATCGTTGCGGTTGGACCAGGGACCATGCGGCGCCGGAGTCCTGGCACGGGAAGGGACAAGTCCAATGCGAATGGTGATGGTGAGAAGGATGGGCGGAATGGGACGACCGGTCGAGGAGCAAAGGGTAGACGACGTTGATACGGTAATTATCTGCGCAAGTAAGAGATGGGAACATCTCTTGATTTCCTTTTAAGCTGTAAACCATAGACTTACGGACTGGTCCTGCCATTTAGGCGTTTGGGATTTGCTTGTTTGCTGGCATGGAACGGGTACATGGGATCCATATAGTATCAATCACGGGTTGGAGTTTGGGCAACATAAACACAAAGGATCGAGAAGTCAAACCTTTTGCTTCTGCTCAATATAAATTTATCTCTTATTTGTGACTAGCTTTCAATTGCCTGACGCAAATTCTCTGTTGCATGCGTATGTCGCAGAAACCGGAGTGTGGGACCTGGCATGACTCGGGAATATATATGAGGCCTAGATCCACACCACATAACTCACCTACTCGTCGCTTGTTTCCATGCTCCTCTCGTACTCCGTCATGGCCAACTTCTTGATCAGGGAATATAGCTCTCTATCAATCACCATCCCCGGATGAGAATGCGATACCGGCAATTCGACTCTATCATACCTCTCAAGCGCAGCGTAACGACAAGAGCGTCATGGTAGTTTCACGTATAAGTACTACCCCGCGGCGTCGAGGATTATGAGAATGGAACTCGGCCAATCTTGTCTGCATCTTGACGGTATCTAGAGCGCCAGAGTAGATAAAGAGTATACTTCGCCAGTATATACGACGTCGTAAAGCAGGTTGATAGGGCGCCATACTGGGCCCGGGAGAGGAACCGAAGGGCGTGCGATGGACGGATTGTCGTTCGTTCTCGGTTGATGCGGTTCATAACTTTCGCTGTTGAGTTTTCTGATGGGCTGGGCGTGTGCCAGCATGACATAAGCTTGCGCTAGCAGTATTCCTCCTTTTCGTTTTGCGTTCCGGGATGTGGTCGCCTTTTTCTTTTATCTCAATGGTTTCCTAGCCTGGTATATGTGCAGTATATTGTAGGCATGGATCTCTTTGTTAAATGCTTCGGACTTCACGTCTGCGGCCAGTTGCTGGATTCTCTCCAGGGGCCAGCGATAGACACGACTAAAGGGAGCCAGACTGAGGTTTTCGATACTCTCTGAGACAGCCAGGTTATACCAACGCGCCACCTTCCGCTCGTGTTCGTCCTGATGCCACGGGTTGAGCGGGAGTCCCACTATTTGATGGTCGATCTCCGTGAACCCAGCGTCCTGCAGGTCTTTTATTGTATCGCGGGAGCTATGGGCGATTGGCCGCATGGTCTCTGCTGTCGCCTGTTTAAGACAATCGTACCAATGCCGCAATGCCGTTCCATCTAGTGACCGATCATCACATCGAGGCTCGAAATCGATCTCGACCTGCTCAAACCAGGCACCGGGACGGAGATGTGCGAATATCCTTCGATACAAGTTTGGCCAGCCCATGACACTACCGCAACCCATCTGCAGATGGATTAGATCCCAGGAATCCTCCCCCATGGCCCATGGCGCTTCGAAGTCGAAGGGCGCGTAGAACTCGCAGTTCTTCGGGTGGTTCGGAGGCTGAATAGGAGCCAAATCCACGCCAGCGACAAACGCATCAGGGTACTTGTTCGCAACCTCGATCGCCCAGATACCAGTTCCACATCCAAGGTCCAGAAACCGGCCGTTGGTAGGATGGGGCGCGTAGATCAGACTCTCCGATACTCGCGCTACCGTAAACAGCTTATGGAAGATGTCAAGGCGATCCTGTTCTTGCTCATCGCACGGAAGAAAATACATTCCTCTGCGAAAGCCATGGTAGGTGCGTCCGTTCTCTTCATGAAACTGGTTTCGCTCGGAATTGCTAAAACACAGAAAGAGTGAAGAGAAGGATCACATTAGCCATTTCATGCGGAACAAGCCTGGACTCAGACTGGAAAGGGTTGGGGGTGGTAAAAAAACAGAAAGAAACGGAGGGGTAAGAGAGATGTACTTGCTATACATAGGGCTCATGCTCGGAGACCCGTTGCGATTCCAGGGCGCAGGGCCGCCCGCAACCGCGTATCTGGGCGCTGGCTCTCGTTCAGTGATGGACTGGATGTCCATGGCATCCGAGTTATGCCTTGATCGGCCTCTGTCGCTGGAGGTGGGAGAGTGGTAGCTGTAGTGGTTGTGCGCTGGAGAGGTCATGGCGGGGAGACGAGTTCCCACCGGGCCCATCTCAAACATCAGCGGCGAAACAGTATACAAAGATCGACAACCAAGTGGAACAGTAGAAGGACTGTTTTCGCAGTAGACTATGACAGTGGACTATACAAATAGTCACCAAAGCCGTGGGGTGCGCTGGGCGGCGGGTAGGCAGAGCAGCACCGGGGGGCCAGAAGCCGAAAGAATGTTCGTTAGATCAGTCCAGAAGCTGAAGATCTAGTTAACTCGTCCAGAGATCCCAGAAAGCACAATTTAGGCAGCCGATTGAAAAGAAAAGGGGAAAGTTCATCGAAGTGAGGGGTGGACGAGCTGGAAGAGATTCTGCCCGTTGAATAGAAGCAGGAATCCGAATATTGATGCAGGAGGGCGAGGGGTCAATTATACGGGAATCAGAGCCTCCCGCAAGGGAATCAAAGATTGACGATTGACAGGCTGAGAAAAAAGTAGCGGTCACGGTGCTGGAAGAGCGCGAGGGACTGACACCCATAAACCAACAGAGAGCGAAGCGGGACAACAACAGGACGGGCGTTTAGACAAGCAAGCAAGCAAGCAAGCACGCAGCGCCGTCTTTTCTTTAAGTTTATGATTGTCGCAGCCGCTCTCTTGACCCGGTTGGGCCCACGGGCGCGAAGGGGGCGGGGCGGGAGGCAGTTGCAAAAGCAGACGAGGTCGACTTCTTTTATTATTATTATTATTTTTGAGATCGAGGGGGGAGAAAGGCCTGGCGGAGGCACTAGGATGGCTAGGAAGGCTAGGATCGGGCCCCTGTAGACTACTAGACTACTCTGCACGACGAAGACGCTGTCAGCTGCTAGCCTCTGCAAGTGGTGTATCAGATTCAGCACTCAGGACCCTCCTCGAGTGCGTCCTGGCAGTCGAGCGAGTCCAGCTCGACGACGGTCCGCTTGGTATTGCGCTACTGCTGTGCTTTAAACTCTACTCGTCGACGCGGACGGTTATAACCGACCCCTTTCCCAGTTTCCAGGAACCAGACTAACTACACTACTGAACTTATACCTCCCAATTATTCCTGATTCCTCGTAAACTTTCCGGCGGGAGGCGGCCCCCGTCCCCGTCCGCGTCCGTTAGTCCTGTGCTTTAATCTTAATGCCTCTTTGTTCCAACGTGCTGGGACCCGGTCCTGTACTCCATATCTCTGTACCGTACGGCGTCCAGGATTAAAGGAGCCAGGAGCCCAGGGAGTGAAGATAACCCAGTCCATCGAGCCGATCTTGGGCGTCGACTCAGACGATCAGATCCATTTCACTTCAGACGGTTCTCGAACTCTGGTCTATGATCGCGTGGTGAGTCTTGGATGTTACTGTAGCATAACCTTGTTCGCTGTCTGGTGGGACGACCGCAAAATATATCCAAACCGGCCTCCTTTTGACCCCTAACGCCCGTGCTCCTCCATTCATTTTCTTGACTTCGCGCTGAGCTGAAGCTACCGAACTCTGGGGACTCTTGGTTCGCGACTGGTGAAAGCCTTTTCCTCCAGGCGCCCAGGGTGAAACCATTGTCATGTCCTCTGGGTCTGGTACCATATCAAAGCTCCTGGTTAAGCGCCCGAAGTTCGTTTCCAGCGTCGACTGCGTGCGTCGAAAATGTCCTCCTATTAATAGCCAGAACGAAGCCAGAGCGATTGGCTGTCTTTTGCCTCTTTTGCCAGACTGAGAACTCTTGCTTTTGACTCTTGAAGCTTTGTGTCATGGTGTCATGGTCGACGAGTCAATTGGCAGCGGAGCCCGCTGCCAGTGGGTTTCCTGGTGGTTTTCCTTCTCTAGCCCTGAGACTCGAGACTAATGTGGCGGAGGGGCTGAGCGTTGGACAGCCCTGGACCGAACCCACAATCGCACCGCGAAACACAAAATCCTGCCAAACCCACAACCCGAAACGGCGCTCAGAACTGCCGCCTGGACGAAACGAACGCTGGTCGATGAAACACGCATTGCCCCCTTCGAGTACTGCAGTAGTGGCTCGACCGTCTTTTGTGTCATTTTGGTTCGGTGATTGCCGGTTCTCCATTGTACCCACCCATTTCCACGAGGACCAAGAAGCTACTGCTGGGCCATGTACCCAAGTCACATCTCCAGCGACCAGTCCGCCGCCTGCATCCTCTCGCAGTTGACTCCTTTTGGGGGCCCTGACTGGGGCGGCCTATATTCATTGGCCGGGAGCGATGCAGTGACCTGCAGCTGGCGGGACTAACGCCGAAAAGGCTCGTAACTGTCTATCATAATCGACCAGAACTGCAAACAGTAAAGAGCTGATGCTTCATACGGAAATTCTTGTTTAGAGTCTGGTTTTGAGTCTGTTGAGGCGCATCTGTGCTCGTAGAGCAGCAGGTGAGTTCCGTTCCTCTTCCCACCGATCTCTCTGCCCAACGCGCAAGACAGCCTGATACTGATTTACCGCGCCTTCTGCGGCAGTGTGTTTTGTATCTGACAGTCCTCTCCTGCTACGCTGGGTCATTCCGCTACTGCAGAGTGCATTACCATAAGCACTTTCCCGTTGGGCCTGATCCATCAGCTGCGCCCTCATCCCTCCGCAGTAAAGCTTATGGGGTATTCTTGAATTTTACAATAAGCTTCTTGGAACAGGGCCGACACTGTGGCAGACACCGGTTTCCATGTCGAAAAAGCCACGGAGAATCGTGTTTATTGGACCGTCAGCTGCAGTGTGCGCTAACCCGCTGTAATAATCTCCCCGCTATTCTTCTGACCGATCATCGGACAAGGGTCAACATAGAAAAAAAAACTCAATGCCCACTCGGTGATATCACCAAGGGGTTTTTGAGCGGCATTTCCCCCTTGGCCCGTTTCGTGGTATGATGGAGGCGTGGCTCTGACTCTGCACTCAAGATACCCACAATGCCCACACAGAACTCTTACACTCGTGCTTGCGAAGTCGAGCTGGAACTGCTGGAATACTCAACATCCCAAGTCGATCATTGCCGTGCACTGACTCTTGCACGGCTGCTGGTGGGTAGTTTACCTCATATTTACCAATCACGCCCCTCGGGTTTTTCATGCCCTGAATAATCTTGCGGTCTGAGACTGACAAGTCGGAGATTTACTCCACGGCCCACATGACTTCTCAAAGCCAAAGCAGCCCCTAGGATTGAAAAAATTGGTGGCATTGAATGCAAGACGGTACACCTACCACACATTTGGGTAGATTGTTGGCCTCGGCACGCGACAACCTTGGAGGTTCCTCAACCCTGGGCCGCCTCTGGAAATGGATAAAGGAAATGGCAAATCAGTTTTATTAGGAGAGATAGATAGCAGCATTAACACTAGGGTTAGATAATTGCATTCGACCAGACACCCAGCACGAGTGGAGTCGACGCCATTATCTGGGGATACTATATCCGGGTTGATGCCTGTATAATCAGGCCTTAATTTCAGCCTTGGCTTTTTTGTAATTCTTCACTGATCTTCTTCATCCCAGAACCAGGAACCAAATAGAGAGAAAAAGACAGTCATAGCGTTCAGCCCCGATTTTTATCATCGAACAGAACCTTCTATTGAAGAATCCTATCAGCAGCGGCCACGTCAGGTCCACAAAATCAGTGGAACATTTTAAAGCAAGAAAGAAAGAAATTTCCCGCAGCGGTCGGTTTGCACCGATCTCGCATATCCACTCTCTGATTGAGGACATTGCCGGATCGTTGGTGGCCTGGATTCCACAAGGAGCAAGCCACTAGACTCTTTTCACTCTTGGGTTGCAGAACAATCACATTTTCGTCAACCGTGTTGCAGCAGGGCCTGGCTCGGGACATACCTATTCGGGTCAATTCAGCCAAAGACTTCAACCAAACTCTCTAGGCGAGGTTTTCAGCAATGCATATGCTCAAGCAAATCAGCTCTTCCTCATTGGGCCTGCCCGAGGACAGCTACATCTACTCGATCGTGCCGTCCTCTCGCGCAGGGTTCGCGGCCATCTCATCTGATGACTCGCTACGCATATTCGATGCGAACAAACTTTGTCATGCATCGTTAGTGGCCACCAATGTACACGATGGAGTCACCTCGTTGCGGACGTATGACGCGAGCAATCAGCTAGTGGTCACTGGAGGGCGAGACGGCAAAGTGAAATTGTGGGATCTCCGCAATGGCAAGAAATCCGCAGTTGTTGCGGTGCAATCATGTAAGACGCCTCTTCTGCGTTTGCTTATTGTGTTTAGCTACTGCGCTCTGCCTGGTTCAAATTTTTTTGCCCCCCTGCCTTGATTTTGGTCCGGCGCCTGTGTGAGCTACTACTGATCCTGCAACAGCGAATCAGGCACCTGTGTTGTCCACAGCCAACTGCTCCGAAACTAACAGCATCGTCGCGGGAACGGAACTGCATTCCCACCAGGCAATTGTTGCATTCTGGTGAGTTCACCCAATTATGCTTAGATGCACTCTACGCATCTTCATATGCAGGTCTCCTTATTGGATTCTTCGAGCACGTGGTGGATTTCACGAGCTGCTAACTGACGCAGGGACGTTAGATCCCCAAACCAGCCACGTCTCGAATACGTGGAAAGCCACAACGACGACGTAACTGAGGTACATTAATCCAGGCGAAATAGCTTGTTGACGTCGCTAACATTCGTTACTAACCGATAGCTTCAATACCACCCAAGCCGCCACAATATCCTGCTTTCAGGAAGTACCGATGGCTTGGTTAACATCTACAACACAACGATCACTGATGAGGACGAGGCTCTTGTGCAAGTGATCAACCATGGCTCGGTGCATCGTGCCGGCTTTATCAATGAGCGAACCATTTATGCCTTGAGCCATGACGAGACGTTCTCAATCCACCCAGCTACAGATCCAGACGAGGAAGCGCAGGAGCCGGAGCCGATTCAATTCGGCGACCTGAGACAGCCTCTCAACTGCGAGTACATTGCGCAGCTCTGCCTCGGCAGCCAGGGGCCATATATCGCCGCGGGTAATAAAATGTACGTGAAGGGCCCTAATTGACTCTTGCCACTCTTCTGTCACTCTTGCTGATATACGTCTAATGATGCAGTGATAAACGTCTCGACCTGATTCCCCTCGCACAGTCTCCCTCATGGCGCTTCGACGAGCAGAATCTGTGGCGCCTTCCCGGCGGTCATGGCGAGGAAGTCGTGCGCTCCATTCACATCGATGAACAGGTATGCTCTTATATGATTAACTTGTATGCTCAGGAACTAACGTATCAAGAATCAATCCGTGTTTACCTGCGGCGAGGACGGCTTTGTGCGTGCTTGGAAGCCAGAGGGGGAACAGGGTCAGGAAGCCCCAATGGGGA
Organism: Aspergillus foveolatus; assembly: GCF_047715535.1. Taxonomy (NCBI): domain Eukaryota; kingdom Fungi; phylum Ascomycota; class Eurotiomycetes; order Eurotiales; family Aspergillaceae; genus Aspergillus; species Aspergillus foveolatus. The sequence continues at coordinate 1,531,637 of NW_027396065.1, forward strand.
CGCCGCGGCACAAGGAGAAGAAGACCAAGGAGAAGGCACGGTACAAGCCATACTAATATATAAATAAATAGGAACTTAGTATATGGTTGTGTATGAGTGACTTAAGTGTTGTGCATGCAGTCATTACGGTACGAGAATAGAACGCCTGAATATATATCCTAAGCCCCGTACCAGCTCCCTTCCTTATGGACATTTGGACCAGATCTGAGCCAGATTTAATTAAAGAGAGATAAGTCTACTTTAACAGTATTTAAGAGACAACTCATGCGTCACAAACCCTAGAATTATTCAATCCTTCGTTGCAAAGAGCCAAATAATACCGAGTCGCTCGCTGAATCGAGCCTGAATTATAAGGCACTCACATTGAATGCCTTGGCGCCGAGCCAATAAAAGTCCTCCACTAGCGTCTTCTCCACGGGATCTTATCAGTTGCACGCTGCTTGAAATTTTTGTTCTTTAACGAGAAGAGTTTAGGTTGGCCATTCCAGTGCTGGCTCTTTCTCTCAGTTACTTCCAACAGGATTAGATGGATGATTGGAGTTTGATCAACTATATTAGTTGTTCCTTGCCAAAGCGCTCATACCCCGCGCGTTCAATAATCTCCGCGCCTGACGAGCTCATTCCTTCTAATCCAATCCAAGTGCCTGCCACCACGAAGCATACCTACTGTCTGATTACCAGCTCCTCTTACCCTCCAACCATCCAGCGGCTTGTGCATTCAATTCCCGCACCTCATCCGAAAAAAGCCCGTCCGATACCATGGATGCCTACGCCTACCTTATCCGTCACGGCTGGTCCGGCCCCGGTAACCCACTGAACCCCGACCGCGCAGGCGTTCGCGGCGGACTAGGGCTCACAAAACCGCTTCTCGTTGCGCGACGCTCAGGGAACCAAGGCGTAGGGAATAAGACGACCAAAGATCCGACGAATCAATGGTGGTTGCGTGGGTTCGAGGACGCGCTTAAGGGGATTGGGACGCCGAAGGAGGAGACGATCATTGGGAAGGGGAATGCGTTGACGAGTGAGCTGTATCGACATTTTGTTCGGGGGGAAGTTGTGCCGGGGACGCTTGGGGGGAAGAAGGATGAAAAGGAAGGGCAGGAGGTGTCTAAGAAGAGGAAGAGGGGGGACGATGAGGAGAAGCAGGATAAGCAGAGCAAGAGGTTGAAGAAGGAAGAGAAGAAGAGGAGAAAGGCTGAGAAGGAGGAGAGGAGAACACGGAAGAGAGAGAAGAAGGAGAGGAAGGAGAAGAGGGCTGTAGAAAAGGCAGAGAAGAAGGAGAGGAAGGCGAAGGAGAAGAGAGAAAGAAAGATGAACAAGGAGGCTGAAGAGAAGGAGAAAGAGAAGAAGCCCGAGGACGACTATCCCACACCGGTATCAATGGACTCGGACTCAATGGATACACAGGAGGGGACATCGTCTCTGGATACAGAAAAGCTGAGGAAGAAAGAGAAGAAGGACAAGAAGGAACAGAGGGAAAAAGAGGGCAAAAAAGACAAATCCTCGAAAGACAGCAAGAAGGACAAGAAGCGAGAACTCTCATCGGCCGAGAGCTCAAAACGAAAGCCCAAAAAGAGCAAAACGACTTGATAGACTCGTTGGTATGGCATCGCATCGCATCGCGTATAGACTTTGGCCTAGCTTGTACAGATACCCATTTGGCTTGGTTATACAAAAGCATATAACCACAACACTGCATTCCTCAAATTAATCCTTGATAGAGTAACGATCAAGCCTCAGCTGGAAGCCTCCCCGGCTTTCCCGAGAGAATCCATGGCCTCCGCTCCCAGAACTCATCCTTGATGATGTCCACATGCTCAACGACGACCTGCGCCTTGCGCCGTAGCTTACGGAGCTTTTCCTGTTGACTCTTCGAGATGTTTCCTTGTACAGGAGGCCCTTCTTCCTCTGGAGTCTGCAGCGGCTTCCTCTCCTCGAGTTGATACTTTTAAACTCAGCAAAGCAGACTCCACTAAGGGTCCAGGTTGAATATGACATACCTGCCGATATACCACACTCCCTTTTTTGTATATCTCCTCCTCATTGTTATAGTTGATCCCGAACCTCTTGAACAGGATTTCATTCTTGTCCGAGGAGAGTGTTCCCTTCAACCGTCAGTATCGTCACCTCTCTGCCCATCCAATCCCCAAAACACGAAGCAGTAGGCTACTGCAACTAACCTTCAGCTCATTCTCGGCGTCAGTATTGCTCATCCCGCCCTTTAAAACCATCATCCAGAACGTCGTGTTGTAAAGATTATTGATATGGCCTGGGCAAAAACGCAAAAAAGACCATCAGCCATTATCAGGCAACAATCCAAATCTAAATGGCGAGCTCACAATCAACCTGCCTCCAACTCATATAATCTCTCAGATTTCTGATCGTCGGATATACAACTGCCCGCCCGTCGAACGACGGCAGGTGCGGCGGCTGCAACGGCGTATCAGGGAAGTAGTTACCCCATTGATAGATGTAGTGTGCTGTGAAGGTTGAGACAATAGTTGTCACCAGTTTTCTGTCGGCCTAGTGTTAGCTTGCGCATCGTTCCTGCCACGGCGAACTAGAAATAGAGACAGAAAGGGACATACGCGCTCCGCCGCTCAAAGAGCTCACAGGTGGGATGGAAGACAAAACTTGCATCACGTCAGTATCCATCAATTATTGCGCCTAGAGTATTAGAGTTTAGAAGGGACGAACCTATACTCATCACTAACACCGTAAGCAATCGCCAAGTCTGGAAGATCCTTGAGCACCTCCACTGCGGCGGCGTTCATAAGATCCAACGCGCGACGGTCATTCGGTTTCTTGAATGCGTATCGATCGGATAGTCTGGTCCGGGTTACCGCAGTGAGTAACGTAACCGCTCCATTCTGATAGAAGCAAGAAGACTGTTAATGAAAGAGGGTACTGACTTGTGAAACCCTCGTCCGTCAATCCGGACCACGATCCAGGTGTTTGGAAGGAGAGTGTCTGGCTGCTCGAATGCCTTAACATATTCGAATCTGGTGCGTTGTTAGCTGAGACTCGTAAGGGAGAGGGTTGAGGTACCTTGAATTCGCCATTTTGGTGGCTAATTGCAGATTCTATGCTTATTATATGCAGTTTATATGCAGTTGGAATATTGTAACGCGCTTGTTGATTGCCGGGTTTGTTGCTCTTTGGCTTATGGGTGATGAAGAGATTGTGGGGAAAGCGAGGAACTTGCGTTGATAACCGACGCTCTTCAGCTACCATATATGGCCGAGCTTGACTTGAATCAGAACCTGGCCTCATAAAAGTGGAATTTTCAAGTGCTCTACGTATAGAAATTACTGAAAATAGTCTGGTGCGGGAGAGCAAATGTATAGTCAAATAAATGCTGTGTGGGACAGCTCGTCTATACTATAAAAAAAATACGAAAGTATAAAGAGTGAATAAACAATAAGCTAGACAGTTCCTTCTTCCGGTATCTCATCGTCGCCATACTCGCTAACCCGCTCGCTAGGTCGCTCGCTCGTCTCGCTAGCCGCCTTGTCGGATTTCTTCGTCTTGCGACTGAAAAAACTAAGGCTGCTTCTGCTAGGCGCGCTGGACACAGTGCTGTCGATGCTCTTAGCCAGTTGTGCCTCGCTATCGCCCTCCTCATCGACGTCGCCTTGCGAAGCATCGCTCTTCCTGGAGAACAGACCGGAGCGGTCTTTCCAAGAGCCAAACTTGCTGGAGCTGCCTTTCCGAGTGATCTTTCGGATAAAGGATTCCTTCGAGCTCGCGTTTTCTGCAGACGTTGCAGATGGCATGCGCTCAAGGGACTCGTATGAGTCTCCAGGAAAGCTAGACAGGGATCGAGAGTCTCTCGATGCGCGGGAGTCAGACGGAGAGCCATGGTCGAAGGACATGTCAAAAGACGTGTCCGCCTCCTCAGTAGTCTGGCCCTTCTCTTTATCCTCCTTTTTCTCCGAGCCCTTACTCCTGAATATGGTTTTGAAAGTCGGCGCTGCAGGATTTAATTTTGGAGTAATTGGCCGATGCGAAGACGAAGGCCGCGTACCAATCGGGGCTTGTAGTGGCCGACCCTGCCTCTCGAAAGAGTCATCAAGGAAGTCAGGTTCAGCTGTAAAACCCAGAGGAAGATGGCCGGAGGATCCATATTGAGTAGTTGAAGGGCGCCGAGATTGAGTTCTCGACCACGTGGACGGTGATGTCCAGTCGAAACCGAGAGGGCTTCGGTGACCAGGCTTATCAGCAGAAGGCCAACCAAAGTGACGGTTATCTGTCGAGGGATGCGGGAGTAAGTTGTCAAATGAAAATGTGGAAGATGGCCTGGGAGACAACGAACCCCTCCTCCGAACCGTACCTAAGATCGACGACGGGTCAATCGGATCGTGCCTAGGACTGAACTGGTTGTACCCTGAGACAGAATCAGCGCCCTCGCCCTTGGACAGACCACTGCCACTTCCAAATCCGAATCTGCTCGGTGAGAATATGCTGGAGATAGCGGTACGTCTGGACGGCAGATGATCAGATGAGCTATCTGGAGTGGCTCCGGCTGTGTGGGTTCTTGGCAGCAAAGACATTGGATTAGCCCAGCTGGTGGTATAGCTCAAGCGACGACGCCTTGGCCCAATCGGCTCTATTTGATCCATCTCTCTTGGAAATGATTGGCTTTGCCCTTGTTTCAATGTTCCAAGAAGCGGCGGGTCTTCTGCGAGTGTTTTGCCACGCGGACGATTAAAGTTGAAAAGACCAGACAAGCGTCTTGAGGCACTTTTCGGTGCTTCTTCTGCATCTCCTGAGGGTGCAGTCTGGGAATTAGCTTCCTGAGGACCTTTCTGTACTTCCGCAGGACTACCCAAGAGACTGGCGGGCTTGCTGCCGGAGGATTCTGGTGAAGAGGGATCAGCGGGAAAACTGTCACGCTTAGTCGTACTCTGTTCAATATTCGAGAATCGACTTCTGAGGACAGGCCGCGGCAATTCGGGTGATTCTTCGTCGCCAAGTAGATCGGACGGAAGCAGAGCGTCCGCTCGAGGGCTCATCTGAGGATTCGTGATTGAGAAATCGGAGCCTCTACGGTAACTTTCAGGCTCACCGGTCAATCCGGGGAGGGTCATTCCATTATTAATATTAAAGAAAGATGAGGCTGGTGCGAATGTAGGCGAGCCCGTGGTCGGGGGGTTGTAGGTCACGCTGGTAGGAAATGGTTCTAGAGAAGGGAAATTCATTGGTGACGAGACATTGCTGTTGAGCGAGCTGCGATGGCGCCGGGGTGGGCGGATAGTCGCCCCGGAGGGTAGTTCTAGATCCAAAGGTGGCAGAGAGAACGGCGCCGTACCCGCTCGCTGCGAGGTCAACCATTTCAAGCGTTCCTGTGCCTCTTGGTATTGTTGTTGAGCCTGCGTATGGAGATTTACAAGCGTAGCATAGCGTGCTTGCAAATGGCTGAGCTTGATTTCCCACTGCCGGGCTCGTTCGTTGTCAATGCGATCCAGCTCATTACCATCCTCTCCATCCTCATCCGTGTACCCTTTCCTTTCGTCCTCAAGTTTCTTGACCCGTCCACCCTTATCTTGAATCTCCTCATCAATTGCCCTCATCTCGGCCTGCTCCTTCGCAATCTTTTCTCTAACTTCGTCCGCGCGTTTCTTTCCTTCCTCTTCAAGGCGCTCCTTCTCTTGCCTAGCCTGCGCCGTATCCGCAGCAATCTGCGGCATTTGTTCTTGCCAGCGTAAAAGATCGTTCCTCCGTTTCTTTCGATCAGCCTCCTTTTGCTGGAGAACCCTCTCACGTTTTGCCTTCTCGCTTTGCACCGTCCGATTCACACTTTCCAGCTTGTTGACATGCTTCTTGAGGTCGCCGCTAGCCTCGTCTTTCTCCTTAACCCGTTTCCTCAAGTCATCTCGCTGCTTCTCGAGATCCTTCAATAATGCGATATGTTCTTCCTCCTCCTCGAGAGTCTGCTTCTCTACAGCATCGTTGTCGTGTTGCAGATTTTTCAGTCGGTCCGCTAGTAGGGATATATCTTCGTTCTGATCGTATGATGCAGCGCTGTTCTGTGTATTGTCCGGATGATTTTGCGAAAAGTCTGCTGCACCGGCCGCAGGAGACTGTCGGCGCCCAACAGATGAACGCTTCTGCAGAGGGCCGCCACTATGTTCGCGGGCCATTAATGGCGCCGACGGAGCAGGGAGGCCGGCTGTTGACCGGGGAATTGACGCTCGAATCGTAGGACCGGTTGCTGAGGCATTGTCTCCGGCTTGGGACGCCGGAAGTGACTTAGTGCGCACATGAATAACTGCACTGGGGGTCTGAAAATTTGCTGCGCTGATGGACAAGACACAAATGTGGTATATGCTCCCAGGAGTCAGGTTCAGGATTTCGACTGCGGTTTCCGCTCGTTTGGATTCGCCAACTGTCATGAAACAGACCAGGTCAGCTGCGAGTAGGCGTAGGTCCGGTACAACCCACCTTTAGCGCCATTTACTTGAATGATATGTTTGTGGATAGAGTTGTGGAATTCCGGCTGCTTCCAGGCGATCCGTATCCCTCGCGCGGTTATCTCTTCCAGCGTAACTTCCGGCGGGGGAGGGATATCCAAACCAAGCTTCTCGATCAATACCTCATTGGGAGTCTGACAAACTTGCCATGCACGGTATAGTAGCCTTTCAAGAAAGTCAATACCATGGGGAATAACAAAGGAACACACAACACCTACCAGCTCAGAGCCCATAGGATACTGGCTGCCAAGAAGAGCGCCATGACGCCTCGCACCCTTACACGGGGGATCACGCTGGGGTAGGCGTCAAGGGGAAGATAGAATGGCTCATACATCCCAGCTTCGGTCCATGGGGAAGTCGCTCTCTCACCTAAGGAATAATCACCACCGCAGGGTCTGCTCTCGGGCACAACTCCGGCAGGCTCGATAAAATAAGCGCGGAGTGGCAGAGGGGAGATCATGTGACTATGATGACATAATTAAAACCTATCCTAGAATGGCTAGCCGAGGAAAAGTGAATTTACTTGGAGAGGTTAGGCCAGCCAGGTCATGCGACAGGGCTGATACTGAATATCGACTAGCGCACCCGGGCAATCCTGATTAATGTAGTATAAGCCCGCAATACTTCTTGCTGATGTAACCCGTTATGCTAACGGATAGACCCAGTTGATTGCATGTTGGGCTGTTGAGAGCTGCATCCACCTCTCAACGGTCGCCTGTCAACCTCTCAGCGTCTCCTCCTCGGCTATCGCAGCCTTCAACCCCTCTATTGCCGACTTCATTCCATTCGTTATTTCCTTGCTTTGCGCTGAAAACCAGCGGCGGCCACGGCGCGCGATTTGGGTTCTGAGACTTTCTTGTACTTCGTTCACTCGTTCTCCACCCGGGGATGTCTCTCGGCTGTCACATGTGTAGGATAGGCGGCAATTCCTTGTGACTTCCCACGTCTTTCAGCCCCATATCTTTCCGACCCGTTTCCTGCGATTTGTTTCACCGTTGTGACCTTCATATTCTGCGAGGGGAACTCGCTCTGAGATTTCCGTGATGCAGTACGTCAGAAGTATTAGCGGTTCGGTCTCCAAGACCTGGAATTCGATTAATCCAGCCACCTTGAGCGGAGCCATCGATGTGATTGTCATCGAACAGGAAGATGGTATATCTGCACACTTGCTCAGTGGTTACTCGAATCTGCTAATTTTCGGTCTATAGGAACGCTTGCGTGTTCACCATTCCACGTCCGATTCGGCAAGTTCTCTTTGCTCCGGCCATACGAAAAGAAGGTATTAGGAATTCTGGCGCTTCCGATATAGCGGGTGGACTAACCTTATCAAGGTGGAATTCAAAGTCAATGGTGTTAAACAAGATTATGCGATGAAACTGGGCGAGGGCGGGGAGGCTTTCTTCGTCTTCCCGACAACGGACGAAATACCGGAATCCATGCAGACGTCCCCTCTGATATCACCTATGGCGAGTCCGAAAATGCGCAGCGAGGAAAACTTGTCCACTCTTCAGGAACCGGAATATCTGGATTTGGATCATTCTAAAGGAGCTAATCATCCTCCGTTGGTATCTCGCACCGCTCGGGCAACCAGCGATCTGGGTACGGTGGCCTGCCTTTTAACACTTGCGTTTGTATACTAATTTGTGCCAGGCTTGGTCACACCAGTATCACAATCTGATGAACCTACTCCGGAGCGGCCCGCTCGAAATTCCTTTAGCGCGGATGTAAAATTGGATCGGGCGGTTTCCGACGGCATTTTACCTACTGGAAGCCATTCGCGCAGCACCAGTGCGGGCGATTATAGTCTCCAGATACAGCGGCCTGCATCGGCCAGTTCAAACGAAGATCCGGATCTCATCCGTCGATCCCAAAGTCCACCTCCAATCTCTCTAAAAGAGGCTGTCTCACGTGCGATGTCACTGTCCCAGAAACTATCTACGTCGAATATACCTTCCCGTGTTACTGACAGCGGCGACCTCATGCTGGACATGACAGGTTACAAGAGTAATGAGGAGGATGCTCTTCGTGCGGAAGTAGTGGCACGCAAAATTCTTGCGGAGGAACTGGAAGGGAACTATGATATCGGGGCCCTAATTGGAGCGGACGAGCATGGAAACTTGTGGATATATAGTAGCGAGGAGGCTAAAGAGGCCGCTAACCGCCGAGCAACGCTCAACGCCATGCGGCCCAGCTCCGCTATGAGCGAGAATGCTATTTCTGACCCTGGTTACCATAGTGACAGCGACAATTCCCTTCGCGACCCTTCTTTCCAGATGCGGCACCATCGCGCGAAATCTGATGTGCAGCCCGGGATCCCCACGCCGCCGCAATCGCCCCCGAACACTGCCCCAGCAGAGCCGGTTCGCAGCTATGCAAAGACGCTACGGCTCACAAGCGACCAGCTCAAGGCACTGAAATTAAAACCTGGCATCAATGACATGTCTTTCAGTGTGAACAAAGCCACATGTACGGCCAACATGTATCTATGGCGCGGAGATACCCCAATTGTCATCTCGGATATTGATGGAACCATCACAAAGTGAGTCCTTGTTGTGCTGTCTGTCTGCATACCACTAACCTCACTAGGTCGGATGCCTTGGGTCACGTGCTGAATATGATCGGTCGAGACTGGACTCATGCTGGTGTGGCCAAGTTGTATACCGACATTGTCAACAACGGTTACAATATCATGTATCTCACCAGTAGATCCGTTGGACAAGCAGATACCACTCGCTCGTATATCTATGGCGTTTGCCAGGACGGATACAGGCTTCCGAAAGGCCCTACGATCATGAGTCCGGATCGAACGATGGCGGCGCTTCGAAGGGAAATCTACTTGAGGAAGCCCGAAGTGTTCAAGATGGCGTGCTTGCGGGATATTCTCGGCCTCTTCAACGGAAAAGAGAATCCTTTCTATGCGGGCTTTGGCAATAGGCTTACGGACGCTCTCAGCTACCGATCTGTGAACATCCCGTCCAGCAGGATCTTCACCATCAACTCGAACGCGGAGGTTCAGCTGGACCTTTTAAGCTTGAACAAGTACAAGAGCAGCTATGTCTCTATGCGTGAGCTGGTGGATCACTTCTTTCCTCCAGTCAGCTTGCTGGTTCAAGCTGGCGGTGAAGAATATACCGATTTCATGTACTGGAGGGATGTTCCTCGAGATTTTGACGACATTTCAACCACAGACAGCGAGGATGAAAGCCAAGCCGACGAAGAGGAAGACGTAGACAACGAATATGACGGCGAGCTGAGCGACGAAGGTAGCGAGCTTGACGATGACGAAATTGCCGAGGAAGAGCTTGGGGCTAGTTTTGTCTCCCAGGCTACGGACCCGTACGAGGAAGCAGAGACACAGAGCGTGGCTTCAGACGATGAGGAAGATTTTGAGGGTGAAGATGACGAAGAGCCCGAAGTCACAGTCCGCGGGAAGGATTGACTCCGTCGACACCCGCCGGTGAGGATTGAACATAAGACTTGACATATGTGACGATATTCAGGCATTCCCAAGGTTGGGAGGCTGCTAGACTATTGCATCAACGGTGTTTTTGATTTGGCAAACCTATAATGGCGTCGATGGTTGCATGTCAGCGTTGGTTATACTTATTGGCAACTGTACTTTTACTAGAGCAATAATATGGCAATAATAGATTACCTCAAGGCGCCCTGAAGGTGTGCAAAGCTTCTAATTTGCCGGAAACCAAAGAATAACCCCCTGGAATCGCGGTTAATCTATACACAAACTCCAAGACATGTCTTCTAAGCGAGACCCTGCTGAAGGATTTCGGAAGTGGTATGAAGCCTGCTCTTCCCCCAATACAGAAGTTGTCCATCGTATATTGTTGAATTGGCCAGTGGCGAGGGGCCTCTGTAGAGCAATTGTTTAAATAGTTGAAAGACCGTTATTGTCGTCAAATTGTGGTTGGGAATCGCCAGGGCGTGTTCCAGAACCGGCTATTTAGTTGTATTCGAACAACAAAACATCACTTGATAGAGACGTTTGGTGGAAAAACTCATTGTCAATGAGGCACCTGCAATCACGAAAGCAAGCTGGATCCTCGCCCTGGGGAAGCTTTTCTGGCATATAGCCGAATCACTGCGAGGAGACGAAGTAGAGAAGAGACTACCTCGGTACCCCAACACACCTATCTATACTTTAGGTATCTGCACTCCTCTCCTGTTAATAAAGCTATCAGCATCTACAAACCTGTGCCAGATCAATAATGACAGTTCTGACGTCTCCTTTCCGAATTCCCATCCCCGGCACGGACGTCGCCTCCTTCGTCTTCTCTTCGGGCACGCCCACAACCCGCCAAACCCCGCAGTACTTTGACGCCTCCAACCCATCCAAGAACTTCAGTCTTGCGCAAGCAGAAGTACTCGTGAAACAGATTGCGAAGGGGCTTGAAGACCTTGGTCTGCAGCCAAACGATAAAGTGCTGCTGTACTCGCACAATGCTCTCTTCTTCCCGGTCCTCCTGTGGGGGGTTCTCGCGGGGAGATGTGTCTTTACGGCCGTGGCCGGGGGTGCGAGTGTTAAGGGTGAGTAAATACATTGTCCACTAGTGCTTTCTGGAGGGGCTTTATGGCAAAGGGTGCTGATCATGCAGAGGTCGAATATCAGCTGCGCGATTCAGATGCAAAGCTCATCCTTGCGGGTTCGGCTCAGGTCCCTGTTGCGTTGGATGCGGCATCCAGAGTTGGTCTACCGAGTGACCGGGTGTACCTCTTTTGCGATCCTGAAGATATCTCAAATGATTCATCATTACCGGCCCAGCCCTGGACGAGGATCTGGAGGCCTGCTGATGAGGTTCGCTCTTGGTCATGGAAGAGGATTCAAACGCTCAAAGAAGCTCAAGAGACGACTGCTGTAATAAACTACTCAAGCGGGTGTGTATGTCCCTGCCAAGTGATGATTGCTCTGACGTTGAAAGAACAACCGGACTTCCTAAAGGCGTGGAGATATCGCACTATAATGTTGTCGCGAACTCTTCTCAGCTCCTCGCGAAGAGAGCCATTATATCGAATGACCACAAAGGCAAGAGTCGCAAAGAGCGGCTCGACATGGCGGGGGATCGGTGGCTGGCTCCGCTGCCTATGTATCATGCCTATGTATTCTTGCCCATTTCATTGTACCCTTCCTTATATTGCATGGAAAACTAAGTGATTGCAGGGCCAAACATACTACTGCCTCAACGCGGCCCGCCTCGGCGCAAAGGTCTTCATCATGAAATCCTTCAATGTCGACCAATACCTCCTGTACATGGATATTTACCGCATTAACTTCATGGCCTCCGTTCCAGCCATCATGGCCACGCTCGCAAAACAGCCAAATACCTCAAGATATAACCTGCGCGCAGTGGAAGTGGTAACCAGCGGCTCTGCACCGCTGAGTGCCGAACTCGGCCGTATAATTGAGAAACTCTACCTCCGCCCCGGCGTCACGGTCAAGCAGGGGTGGGGAATGACGGAGGCGACCTGCTCGATTACGGGATTTGCGCCAGATGAGGAGGACGATGGCCGGTCAATCGGGTGGTTGAATCCAAACTGCGCTGCTCGAATCGAGAAGATCGAAGGGAAGGACTTTAGTGGCGTTGCGCCGGACGGGGTGGATGTAGGCGAGATCTGGGTCGCTGGGCCAAATGTTATGAAAGGTTATTACAAGAATCCGACAGCCACAAACGAAACGATTGTCGAAGATAATGAGTTAAGGTGGTTGAAGACGGGGGATATTGGATATTTTGATCAAAGGGGGCGTATCTATATCGTCGATCGATTAAAGGTATAATCATCTGCGTCCTATTCCCAGGATCTTCAACAAGCTGACACGGATCCAGGAGCTCATCAAGGTCAAAGGGCTGCAAGTTGCCCCGGCTGAGCTGGAGCAGTATCTCCTCACTCACCCCGGCGTCGCCGATGCAGCTGTCGTTGGTGCGAGGATGTGAGTTGGCCTTCACGTTGCCTTCGGACAACTTGGACTGACACTGAACCCCAGAAACGGCGCTGAGTACCCGCGAGCATTTATCGTGCGTAAAGATGACACTGTAGCAGAATCCGAGCTGTTCGACATGGTCAAGGCACACTTCGCTCCGCACAAGTGGCTGACAGGAGGTGTGTACTTCATAGACCAGATTCCCCGGACTGGAAGCGGGAAGATCATGCGGCGGAATTTGCCTGCTATTGACGATAAATTCTTGCCGCGCTCGAAGATGTGATGTCAGGAAGTGGATGATACCTGCGAGGTTGCCCTGGCCCTATAATGTGTTATTTTCTTTGGCTTGATGTGCATATAGGCATACAATGCTTTGGGCCTTAGCATTGTGTCATATTTGTGCCATAAAACCTGGTCCCCGAGTACTCAGGAAGCTCTGTGACTAGACCAAATGTTAAGATGCCGTTCACCAGATGCATTACAATAGTGAATCCCCGGATGTGTGTTCATCGAGAATTACAGGAATCGGAGATGGTCGAACCAATACCGCCAGTTCATGCTTATAAACTAGGTTCTAACTCTTGCGCAGGAATGTTTCGTGTGCTGGTTGACTCGAGCCTGTTCGATTATCCGCTATATTCTGCTTGCGCTTTTTCCTATCTCCTCAGCCGCCGTATCTTACTACCAGGGGCGAAGCTGGATAAGCAGTACCGTACCTTGATTGCCTCGAAATCGAGCCTGATTAACCAGTGTTACCGTCTAACACTTCTGGGTCCATAACTTACGAGCTTGTCAGCAGCATTCTTAGGCATTAGTCAAGGGAGAAGTCGACGGGTTTTTCATCACCAAGGGCCAGATTGGTTAGGCTGGTGCTCAATATAGAGCCACCGTATACTTCAACAATCGTCAGGATCCAGCGTCCTATGTGAGTAGAAGGCATAGAGAGACCCCAATATATATTCTTTTAACAGATCGGTCAAACAAAGTTCGTCTATATCATAAAGGAACAGTTTTCGTTGACGGCAACAGAACCATTTTGCATCTAGCCGTCAAGGGTGCACTTGCTGAAGCGTAATGTCCTCGCTGTTGCCAGTTGTCTGTCAGTAAAACAGCCAACCAGCTCGCCTCTAATTTTGTTTCGCAGGATATTCACGTTTGTCGAAGCAGATGTGCTTGTGGGCTAAGTGATCGTGGTATGACACGAACGCTCTATTCGAGGCTGCATTCTGTCAGTCATCATCTCGCATAAAAAGACTATTATCTCCTATTGATAAGGTCTGGATATTCTTATTCCGCGTCGCCAATCCCATACTTTCAGGATTCCCTTTATCTAAACGCAACATGGACTATCCGCATGGACCCGACTCAGATGACACCAACGCACCTGCTGCTCGCATAATCAACGCGCACTATACTTGCTCGCCCATGCAGCGCCCCGCGAGGAAGGGAGGACCTATGTCCGTTTTAATAAGCTGTTTCTGGAATGAGAGGTGGGGATGATGAGATGCAGTTGGACCGTAAAGTGGTCAGGTTGCAGGGTTGGCGGACGTTTTATGTGCGGCTCCTGAAGAACAGGGGCGGATCAAGTGTGGTCCAGGCTAGAAACAAGGAGGATTGACGGGATAAAGGGGCCGAAGGGGTGCTTAGTCTGTGAGGAGACTTAGGGGGGCTGCTGGGAAGGTGAGAAAAAGCAAGATAGCAAGTTATTGGGCTGGGTTCCTGTGGAGAGTCTGGGTCAACAAATTGATCTTCGGGTTTGTGCTGACTTGCCCGCTGCATAACCTCCAGCCCTATCTGAGCAATATGAGCGCCGCCCCCGCAAGCATCGAGCCCACTGCACTGGCTGCAACTTTGACTCCGACACACCAGAAGCTCTCCCTGCCATACCCCGGGGCAGCGGCATTCGTCTCTCCAGCGCTATCAACCACATCGTTTGCCTCTTCATCGTCATCCCCACTCCGCGCGACATCAGTCGGCTTGTGGAACAGCACCAACGGCGCAACCTGCGACCAACCCGTAAACTCTGGCGTCTCCTCGGCACTATACGTCGTCGTTGTGGTCGTCCAGGTCACGCTTCCTTCCCTGAAACTCGCTAAATCAGTTACACCGCCTGTCGGGCGGAAGAAAACCTCGCAGGCTGTTGAGACGGTGTACGAGGGGAGGGAAGAGGAGCAGTAAAAGCCTGGGAGCATTGTCATTGAACTACGCGTCATCAGTACCACGTCTATGTCATGGAGGAGGAGGTAAAAGGGAGAGAGATGGAGATGAAACTAGGTTACCTGGGACAACAAACGACAGCTGTCTCGTCCGCATCGAGCAGCCCTGCAAGAACTTGATTGTATGCCGGGGTCAAAACTTCCGAGTCGACGTCGTCGAGGTGCTCCCCTTCGTATGTCGCAGTAAATCATCCGGCTCGCGAGGCAGTCTCATCACCGTCTCTCGCCGCCACACCAACGGTTTTCCACCCAGCCGGACATGCCGGAGCAGGCGAATAGAACGGGGGTGCATAAATGTCGGTACCGGCTGTGTTCCGCGCCGAAGACAGTGCCTCCGGCGCATTCGAGTCAGTTGGAGAGGGATAACACGAATCAAACGAAAACGGGCATCGTTCGTTCTGGAAGACGAAAGCGGTGTCAGCGGTAGACGCGATAGCGACGTTGCTGGTGCAGGAGTCTGGCAGGGACCAGGGGGTTGTCAGTGGACCCCAGTTGGTGAACGTCCAGAAGAGCGTGGCGGTTGCGGTGGGCATGGTGGCCTTCAGATGGGCTGACGAGGGGACACAGAGCTTCGGTTGTATTCATGGGAGCGCAAAGGGGGAAACCTGGGGTTTTATAGGGCAACTATTGCCCCGTGACTGGGTTGTGTCTAGTCAAGGGCCAAGAGGGAATACGAGGTGGGCACCAGTTGGCCCTATCGTACGGGGCAGCTAGCGATCCAAGGCCAAGGCCTGTGAGTTAAGACTTGTCTTGGAAGATCATTCACAAGGCTGAGCGACAAGGTGGAGTTGATCAGCTCAACAGCGCAAGGTTGTAGGTAGTGGTATCTAGTCAGCGATCCAGTTGTTACCCTAATTTAGGGCAAGCTTGGGGATGTCCGAACTCTACTATACAATCTAGGTACCCTGAATAGCACGGTTGCGATTGAGCTGCAATAGCAATCTCGTATTCAGATCTGATAATGTTAGATATTTCTTGCCTCAAATCGCTTTTCAATTGTGATTCCTCTAAACCCAGTATCTACTTTAGCGAGTGCCCCCCATTATATGCAGCAGCTCTCCGTCTTCCCAACTACAGCTGACCAGCAAAACAACGTTCCCAATGCATGACTCTGCTGTACGGTGTTGAGACCAGCTATCGCCGTCGAAGCTCTGATTTTGAGCTGGGCTTGAGCCGAGATTGTAAGAGACTATTGCACGGCGGCAATGCGCATATGCCCATGGTCAGTCAGTACTAATAGCCTGGGTGACGATGGCTGAAGCCGGGCTCAGGTGAAATCAGATACTCAGTAAAGGACCGATGGCTCATGGTTATGCCCTTAGATGTTAGATTAGCGTGGATCTGGGACCGAAGATGGGTCTTTTGTTTCGCTGGAGGCTGTGCACCGCCGTACCCAGGATCGCAGATACGGATCATAAGAGCGGAAACTGATGAGCCCAACCATATTGAGCGTAATGAAAGCACTAAAAGCCAGGCCGATGGCAATGGAAACGCTCACGCGCAATAGCTGTCAAGAGGGACGCGATATGTACTGCTGTATGTGGAGCACAAGGGTAGAGGGAAAGCTGTATTGTAAGTGGATGGATGTCTAGGAGCTCATCTAGATATGAAGTCCTCTATCTGTTTTAGTTATACCTGTCTTAGTCAAATCCAAGACCAGAGAATGCCCGAATGCTTTGTGTGTTTATTTCTGCCCCTTTGCTACTGGCCTGGCCTATGCCACGGTGGTTTCCAGACTGCTGGGTAGCTCTACCCCCTCTATGTATCAACAAACGTTCTCTGGTATACTCATTCCAAGCTAGCTCTTCAAATCAGGAGAGGTATATCTGTCTTGCGAGCGCCAAAGCATCAAAGCACAAAGCACCAAAGCAATCCAAATAACTTCTCAAAAGTCATCCCACCCGCAAGTTGTCTTTCTTTCCTCGTACCCCGTGCCGCGATTCATCGGCATGGTCGCGCGCCCTCAGTAGCTCTCTGGCCATCACCCGCCCCGATTTCCAGCTGCATATCTGCAGACAGATAGAGTATCCTCATCTCTACGTTTTTCTGAGCAGTGCTGAGTTTAGGCAAATGCTACCGATGGGCAAAGAAAGAACGTACGAGGTACTCGTCTAGTCTGTTCAGCTGTGATACAATTGTCATAGGTGGTTTGTTGTGATAAAGCTGACGGTGCTGGATGATTGGTTCAGACATTGGACAATGCTTTTGCTGTTTGTGATAGATACAATGGTGGTCGTTGATTTGGTAGAAGAGGCGTAGTGATCAGCTGGCTGATCAGTAAGAGTTAACTATTATATTCGAATACAGATATGGCTGCGAAGAGGGATATCAATACAGTAAGACACGATATACCTTGCTGGTGCAAGGACAAGTAGGGCTGGAGCTTGCTGCCGTGGTGCCTGAGGTATCAATGTCGGACCTCCGCCGCAATGCCGAATCCGGAGATACAGTACAATATTTACAGTAGGAACCAAGGCGGTGAGGGGTGCGGGGCGAGAATTTCTTGAAGGGATGAATCACCGGCTACACAACAGTCAACACATTCCTCCTTCACTTTGCCCTTGTTAAGCTCTCTCCAGCTGGGCACTGGACTCGCCCCTGTCTCATCTCCATTTTCTCTCTTACTCTTGACCCCATTGACCTGATTGACCTCCCAAACATGGCCACTCCCTTCCTCGTCTCCTACGACCCCGCCTCCGCCTCCGGCGGCCTCTCCCTCCAGCAGATCGCCTACTTCGGCCGCGTTCTGATCAAGGCTACCGACCTCACCCAGGCTGAGACCTTTATCCGACAAAACTTCCGCCTCCTCGATATCTACGTCGACGCAACTGGCATCTCCTCGACGGGCGATCTCGTCGACATCCTCAACGCCGGGGCGGCCAAGATCTTCATCTCCTCTGACCAGTTGAATGCCCTCTCCGAAGAACAATCCGTCCCCTCGTCACGGCTCGTTGTCTACACTTCGTCCAACGACCAAGTTGAAGCGTTTCAGAAATGGGTGGTTAAGCATATTGAGCGCGAAGAGGCCGGCCTGTGCACGGACTCGGCCGCTGTTCACTCTATCTCTGTGAAGCTCGGACTGAACCCGGAAGCGCAGCTTCTCTACCGTACATATTCTGGAGACATGACCGAGGATGCGATCAAGGATACAATGAAGCAGGGCGGTGTCAGTATCGTGCCTGCGGCCGCTCTGACTGTCAGCCGCGAGGAGTCCAGTGGGAAGATCCAAGCGGGTTCTTTGATTGCTGCGCGGGGTGTCAAGGACCAGGGTAATGGTCTGTATGCCACCACAGTAACGGACGAGAGGGGTACTTGCTTGGGGTTTGTGTGGAGTAGCGACGAGAGTATCGCGGAGGCTCTGCGTACAGGCACCGGCGTCTACCAGAGCCGGAAGCGTGGTCTGTGGTACAAGGGTCAATCCAGCGGTGACGTACAGGAGTTGATCCGCGTCGGGTTTGACTGCGACAGTGACTGCTTGGTTTTCATCGTGAAGCAGATCGGAAGAGGTAGGACATCTCGTCACTTTCGTAGACTAGTGCTGACTTTCAGGTTTCTGCCACCTCGGCACCGCCAGCTGTTTCGGACCGTACACCGGTTTATCACGCCTTCAAAAGACGCTACAAGCCCGCAAGGCCGATGCCCCGGCCGGGTCGTACACCGCGCGACTGTTCAACGAGCCCAAGCTTACACAAGCCAAGATCATGGAAGAGGCCGACGAGTTGTGTCGTGCGGAAACAAAGGAGGATATCGCTTTTGAAGCAGCCGATCTTTTGTACTTTGCGCTCACCCGCTGTGTTGCCGCTGGTGTCAGCCTTGAGGATGTCGAGAGAAACCTTGACCTGAAGAGCCTAAAGGTGAAGCGGAGAAAGGGTGACGCCAAGGGCCCTTGGGCAGAGAAGGCTGGTCTTGCCGAGAAGCCTGCTGAAGCGAAGCCTGCTCCGAAGCCAGAGGAGCCAAAGGAAGACACTTCTCGGATTGAGATGACTCGTGTCATTACCGCTTCAACGCCGGCGGAGAAGGTCCAGGGGTACCTCAAGCGGCCATCGCAAAAGTCCAACGACGCCATTGTCGGCCTTGTCAAGCCCATCATCCAGGACGTCCGTGAGCAGGGTGATGCTGGTGTTCTTAAGTATACCCATAAGTTCGAAAAAGCCACATCTTTGACCTCACCTGTCCTCAAAGCACCGTTCCCGGCCGAGCTGATGAAGCTGTCACCGGAGGTTCAGGAGGCGATCGATGTCAGTATTTCCAATATTGCCAGATTCCACAGCGCCCAGAAAGGCAGCAACGATGCCTTGTCGATGGAGACCATGCCTGGCGTGGTCTGTTCCCGCTTCTCGCGGCCCATTGAGCGTGTTGGTTGCTACATTCCCGGTGGAACGGCCGTGCTGCCATCCACTGCAATGATGCTTGGTGTTCCCGCCATGGTGGCCGGCTGCAAGAAGATCGTCTTTGCCTCTCCACCTCGTGCCGACGGCAGCATCACCCCCGAGATTGTCTATGTCGCACACAAGGTTGGAGCGGAGAGCATCGTCCTTGCTGGAGGCGCACAGGCTGTAGCAGCCATGGCCTACGGTACCGAGAGCGTCAGCAAGGTCGACAAGATCCTGGGACCTGGTAATCAGTTCGTGACCGCCGCCAAGATGTTGGTTTCCAACGACACCTCCGCTGGTGTCAGCATCGACATGCCTGCCGGACCTAGTGAGGTTCTCGTCATTGCCGACAAGGCCGCCAACCCCGCCTTCGTTGCTTCAGACCTTCTCAGCCAAGCAGAACACGGTGTCGATTCCCAGGTCATCCTCATCGCGATCGACCTGAACGAGCAAGAACTGAAAGCCATTGAAGATGAGGTAGATCGCCAGGCCCGTGCTCTTCCTCGCATGGACATCGTCCGTGGATCCCTCGCACACTCTGTCACCTTTGTTGTTAGGAATCTTGATGAGGCAATGGCTCTGAGCAACGATTACGCTCCTGAGCATCTCATCCTGCAAATCCAGAATGCAGAGGCCGCTGTCGAGAAGGTCCAAAACGCGGGGTCTGTTTTCATCGGACAGTGGACGCCTGAGAGTGTGGGTGACTACTCTGCTGGTGTCAACCACTCATTGCGTACGTTCCCAAACCCCTATGATTCTTTTACCATCGATTCTAACTTCTCTTCCTAGCAACATATGGCTACGCCAAGCAGTACTCTGGAGTCAACCTTGGCTCCTTCCTCAAGCACATCACCTCCTCAAACCTAACGGCGGATGGTCTTCTGCGTTTGTCCAAGACTGTCGAGACGCTCGCGGCTGTGGAGGGATTAGATGCCCACAAGCGGGCAGTGAGCATCCGTGTTGCGGCTATGAAGCAGTAGCAGCTGTAGTAAAGAAAATAGTTTATTCGGAGTTGGTTACGATTTAGTTACGTGCAAGCATGATTCAGATGAGCAATAAAAATTGATGTCTTCGAATTGAAGTGGTATCTGGACGCCTATCACAGTATATTACAATGCAATCTATGTAATCCGAGACAAGACCAACAAGAACTTTTCAGCCGTCGTAAATCATCGCAGAATCGGACACGAACGAGTATCACCTCTTCCGCTCTTTAATCTTGAACTTCAGCCCGTTCTTATTGACACCTCCTACCGAATTCGACATCTTCGCCCGCTGCAGATCCAGCGCCCGCTCTGCGGAGGTGATATCGGCATACTGCTTCTGCAGCGCCTTGAGCTTGTTCTGTCGCACCTCTAGAGCCCTCTTCTTAAGTTTCCTCGCCCGTCGTGCCTCAACCAGCGCCTGTTTCTCTGCTTCCAGGTCTTTTCGAGTTTTTCTCTTCTGTTGCTGCTGAGCGCGCTCACCAAACGATTCCTCTTCCTCTTCGGTTTCTCCCTCTTGCTCTCGCCGCTCCAAAACCCTTTTCAAATCCTTCTGACCTTCCCTGTCGTCCGCGAAAACCAACTTCCGCGCCTTCTTCTCCGCAGCCCCAAAGTCGAAATCGTCGAAATCGTCGTCCTCCTCCTGCCTAGTGTCCTCCTGATCTCCCAGCGCCTCCCCCATAGATTCCTGAATTCTCAAATCCTCCTTTACCTTCTCGATCTGCCGTCGAACTCTCTCCCCCACTGTCCGAAGGTACCCGGCATCCTGCGTCTTAAGCAACTTGATTGCTTCATGGGAGAGGCCCTGAGCAGTCGCAGACTCGCGCATCCCCGTACCATGCTTTCCCTTCGTCGACGAATGCGAGGACATCATACCAAAGGCGAATTCGTCCGGGTTCCGATCGCGTGCTTTTTCTTCCAGCCGCTTGATTTTTTGTTTTTTCATGTTGTAGTCTTTGGCGCGGAGGGAGTAATCCTATTGCCAACGAAACAAGTCAGGCACTGATTGCAGGAAGTAAAATACGCGAGGAAAGACGCACCTTGTGCTTTTCTAGGATACCCCATTTTTCGCGGCCCTGGAGTTGTCCTCGCTCGCGGTGTTGGCGGCGTTGGACAGCATTGCGCATAGAAGACATTTTGGCGGTTTATTTCTTCCCCCTTTTATACAATAAGAGTTGTAAGAGCGATTCAAAAGAAGAACTGGTTGAAAAATAAAGGGAAGATGAGGGATGTGGGAGGATGAGGTATGGTGGTGATAGTTGAAGATGTCGGAGATAAAAAGTTCTCAGAAATTAGGTATTGTTTAGTCTGGCCTGGCCCGAGACGGAGGAGACTAAAACCTCCAACTCTGCCGAACCTCACCACCTAGCTCACTAGACCACCTTACCTACCTGCATTTGCGCGCAGGATTCGAACAATTCCCCCGCCAACACACAAATAATTCCATTCATCTCAGTTATTAATGATCAGCCAAAAATGACAACCACAAACCCCAGATACAACCTCCGCAACCCACTCCCCCTCTCCGCCGCCCAAGAAGCCGAAGTCAAACAATTATACTACAAGCGCGTGCGCGCCCATTGCGCGCCTGAGATAAAGGGTATCCCTATTATTCCGATGTTATTACTAGACCGCGGCTAATATATGTATCTCTGGATAGCCTTCGCCGAATGCGCGGTCAACCGCACGGTCACAGCAACGTGGGTGTGTCGGGCACAGCGCCTCGCGATGAATTCTTGTATGATTGAGCATGCGAAACCAGAGGAGGAGGACCGGGCGCGGGAAGAGTGGTTTGCTTCGCATGAAGAGCGGCGGCGAGCGAAGCTCGAGGAACAGGAGCGGGTGGAGAAGAGGAGGGAGGAGGTTATTCGCATGATGAGGGAGGATGAGCAGCGGAGGGCGGCGGCAAAGGCGAAGGCTGCTGGGAAGTCAAGCTAATGAGGCTAGAGTGAATTAGGTGGTGTTGGGATGCGATTGATATATGATATTGATGCGGGCGTGTTGATGTATACATACGGGCTTTTTGGCGTTGGGCATTTTCGATTTACCTGGTTGATTAGCATTTGCATTGAGGGCTGAGCTACCTAAGGTTCGTTGTCATTGTATAGTAAGATTACTGCATAAGAACTGACCGAATCTCTCCTTAAACGCCGGCCTGACCACATTTAAAGGGACTATATCAAGGAATTAAGATGTATATAGGCTGAATGGCTAAACATCCGTCATATCCTTGTCCCCATCATCGTCTCCCATAACTGCGTCTTCCCCGAAAATATCCTCCATCTTCCCATCCTCATCTTCATCCCCTTCACCCTCGCCTTCTTCCCGCTCAGCACCACCCATAACATCATTCTTCTCGTCCGGAGCAGCAATGTCTTCCTCGCCCTCACTCTCCCACTCATCGCTCATCTTCCACCCGGTTCCCGTGAGGCAAAACCGCTCCGGCGGCAGCCTCATCCCCGCCATAAGCACACTGTTACTTGCCGCAGGTTTCCCAGCACCCGCGTCAAACCCCCTCGTCGCACCCGGCAGCGCAACTCGATTTCTCTCTGCCGCAACATCCATGAGAAACTCCTTTGGTAGACCCGTCTGGAACTGGTAGTGCAATCGCGACGCGATACTTAGTCTTAATGCTGGCAAGGTCACAGAGTTCACTTCAGGTGGGCCCTTATTCCCACTGCTTGTAGTAGTATCCGCTCCCGTCCCCGCGTATCCTTCTGTTGTAAGATGCACCGCATCTTGTAGCACACCGGATGTGTAGCGGTATGCAAAGTCGAGGAGCTGCAGCGGGACGCGCTCTTGGTAGGCTGTGACGCCTTGGGCAGCGAGCAGCATATGGATGAGGCGGACGTCGCGTGGGCGGCGGGACTTGCCGCTGTCTTTCAGCGACGTCGAAGGTATTTGCGCGGGTTGGGAGGCTGGGGCGGGGGTTGTTGTAGGCGCGCTGGTCGGCTGTGTCGGTTGTTGTGAGGGGGCGGCCGTTGTGTTTGTGGTTGTGGCATTGTTGGTTGATGAGGGTTCAGCTGGGGGTGTGAGCGGTTGCGTGGAAGGTGCTGCCTGGCTTGGTGAGGCCATTGTGGTGTCTATCGGATTGGCCCGTTGTATTCTGAATCCGCGTAGTGGTCGTGCAGATCGGATGGATTCGAGGAGAGAATGTAGTGAGGCCGGATGGGCTTAGATACCTGCTCAGCAAGTTCGGTTCATTGGGCTCTAAGGATAGGTCGCGCGTGGGATTTCAGGCAGCCGGTGGAAGACAGGAAAGTTGAGAATATTGAAGAGGTTGGGATTGGCATAAGGCGAAGATCAAGACGACAGGTTCAAGGTAGAAGTAGTTGATCTGAGATTCTGGCGATGCGCGCTAGGCCAGGATAGGAAGGCTAGTTGATATCACCACGTGACTCTCAAGCAATATCCTTCAAGGTGTTCCTGGCAAACTTCCACTATTAATCAATCATTCTACTTGGGTTCTGAATGCCCATGGAAACTTTGATACTGGGATGTCTCCGAACTGGGATAAATTTTAGTTGGCTCTCTGTATAGCCATCTTAACTGCCATCCCAAGTTGTCGTATTCTTCTGCAATCTGGTCTGTTATCCTGTGGTCGACATAATGCGTTCAAGATCAAAAGGTCCTTGGTCTTCGTAGGTGTCACGTACTGCTCTGTTAAAAGCTCAAAACAATTCTGGATATTGGTTCTTGGTCTTTCTAACGGTCAAACCCCTAAGCGCGCTCGGTCACGCTAAGGCAGCGTTCTCATGCTGATCAACAGAACCGTCAAGTATGGGCGCCAGATACATCTATCTGAAGCATCGAGGTGAAGCTTATATTGATATTACAGCATACTTCTGTTCTCGTTGCAGAGCTTCTCTGCGCATTCTCGCTTTGGGCAGACGTACATTGTAATGGAAGGATGAAGGAAGAGCAGTCTAATCGGCAGTGGCTGGGACGGTCCAGGCGAACAATCAAGGCCAAAATGCTATCGCAATCAACGAAGATAGTCGTGGAGATGCGGTAGCTTCAATCCTCGAAGTATTAGGGTGGCTTGTGAGTGGTCGATCATTCTACGATTATGTCCCTCGTCTGGCATCGCACTCTATACCTCTCAATACAGCTCAGGACCTTCATCGAATTTACAAAGGGCATGGAGTTTGACTCTGTGCTTAACTTCAGAATCACGGCCTCGTGAAACGACAGGAGAGTAGTATGTTGATGCTCACTCAGCGACCCGAGCAGGCTGAACATTATTGCACGGTGACAATACTGTAGGCACTATTGCTTGGGAATCAGCTGGCTGGTATCCGTCTCATGGGAGTACATTCCTGCACATTACATCAAACCCAAAGCTCCTGAGACGACGGGGCTGACAAGCTACAGCTATCCCTACGGATGGACCATGATCTGAATCTGCCAGTGTTTTTAGCAGATTCGTTCTGAGTAACTGGCCTCGCCTGGAACCGTTCTTGAGTTTAGCTATGGACTGACTTTATCGCTAAGTCGTAACTCGACACCTTTGACATATCAAAACTCCCTGTTCACCAGGCCGGTGCTGCAACCGTCTTGGTAAGTAGATTGGTTTCTGTGGCTTTTTAACACTACAGAATCAATAAAACATGTCCTTTATACATGAACCATGAACCATCGCGAGAGGCTCTAATAAACAACCCCATCGTCCATTTTATCATCCAAATAAACCTCAACTTGCTTTTCCAACATCACCAGATCTCCAACTACTGCTTTCATTTCCACAATCACCTGCATCAGGCCGTACTGTTCTAGCTCCTCCCGAAGCTGGCGCCTGGAGGTGACATCGTCAAGGGACCCAATATAGGAATTGAGAGACATCAATGCATGGCCCAAGTACCTTTGCCGAGAGCGCTTATCCTGAGATGATTCCGCTGCGGTGGATACCCACGCAGCTAGCTGTAATCGGATAGCGCTAAGCCAGACCTCGGGTGGTGTAGAGGCAGAGAATGTAGGCGGATCTGTGCTTGTGGACGTTTTGCGAGGGACTTTGGTTGAGCCCGTCCGATTTGGTAATACTCGGCCATCCATGGGCTGGATAGCCGTGGAGCCTGCGATGTCTATTGATTCAGGATGTTTGATGCGGGGGAACCCAGTGGCATGGAGCGCAATTGTAGGTATGTTTGGAGCCTCGGATCCCAAAGTGAATCGTGTCTCTGGGAAAATTCAGCGATACTGAGTTCTGTAAGCACTGGAAACGGTTATGCCTACCATGACCGTTTGGTACCTTGAATACTGGCTTCAGCGGGGGAACATCTTGCGCGTCTGGGAGATGCCGACGTGTTGATATTAGATTCGGGTGCCCGGTTGACCGTCCATCTGGATAATATGGAAGTCGTGAAGGCTCTGATGCCGCATTTAAGGGTTTATGCCTTGTTGGGCTTTTCTTTGACCGTAGCAAGGCATCTACCAAAATGTCGACAGATGAGAGGCACCATTGAACCTCCGCAAGCATCTGTTCAAGCTTGCTTCGATATGACGCCCACTGAGCCGAGGGAAGGGATAGACTCTTGAAATCTACTGTATCGGACTCTCTCTGTTTTTCTGGATGTTGGTTATTATCGGAAATCATTTGAAGTTCCCTCAGCACGTCACTGCAGCGGAGTATCAAGACACCAGGTCTCTTGAACACATTGCTTGTCGACGAACTGGGGTCATTGCTGGTTAGGCCAGCAACGCTAATGTACTTTGCAAGATGGCAAAGTGAGCAGTGAAGTGAGAAGAGCTCGTCGGATAGTTCGCTCACAAGAGAGGATGGGCCCTCCGCGCCCCGAAATGAGCTGTAGAGTGCATATGCGAGCTGGGCCAACCTGGTAACATGGTTTGCGTCACATACTGGGCCCGTGATTCGATGAACAGGCTTGGGGTGATACGACTCCAGGTTCCTTTCCACCGTGGGTGCCTCCACGAGCTCGGTTGCAGGGATCACGGACAAAAGGTCTTTCACATATGCAGCGGCGGCCGCAGCAGCAGACGGCTGCCAATTCTTATTCTTATGGGTATCACAGTAGTCGCAGATGCCCCGGACGATAAGGCATGGGAAGCCGTTCATCAAGCCTGCAGCTTCCATCTCGAAGCACAGCACACCCCCGAGCTCTCTGCTCAGCTGGTCTCGAGTAATGCCGTTTCTGATGACCTGATTCCCCGATGCGATAGTTCCATAATGGATCTCGACCGCTTGGTTCTCTCGTGGTGTTCGAAAGACCACCTGGTCTTCACTGCATGCCTCACATGTCGACCCTCCCTCGTGAATATAGGTTGACGTGAACAGTCTGTCTGGTCCAGCACTGACACGCTGAAAGCGAGGCAAGCTGTCGAATGCCGATAGATTCTCCATGATCTTGCTGCGGTGCCTGAGATGGTTTGCCCGCAATTTGCTCAGGGCGTTGAGCAGAATCGGGGGCGGGCCATTTAGGAAGCTCTTTCGTATGAACCCCGATGCTGTCGCGGTTCCAGCATCATACTGGACGACACCACCGTGCTCTCCAGATGGCTGACTCACAACCACATCGCCGAGTCGTATATCGGTGGTGCCTGGAACGCCTCCGCCAACGCCCACCATCAGCCCGAATCGAAGGCTGGGAAACTTCGCCTGCATTCGGATGGCCACAGTGGCCGCGGATGTTGTGCCGTATCTACCGGTAGGGAGACAGGCAATGACAACATTGTGATGGCCGATTCGGCCAAGGGTATAGATGTTATCGTCGTTAGGGTCGTGAGGGAGGTCCTGATGCTCCTCGTCCAGCATTTCTGCTGCAGCCGCCAGCTCGACCGGGAGGGCGCTGACCCAGCCCACCGTGTAGTCCTCTGCTCGAAACATATCGTCTGTTTGATTTGAAGGACGCCGTACGAGAAGATTTTAAAGCGTTTTTAGTCAAGGCTGAAACGGGATCGCGCGGCTATTATTTCCTCGGGCGAGGCTGACTTTGTAATACGGGGCTCTTCTGCGCAGATCCCCCGCAAAACTGAGGCAGGAGGTAAAGATATTACCCAGCCCAATTTTTATCTTCTTTTCCTCCGCACTTCTGCTCACACCAGTCCCACACTGCTATCAAACAAATATGGTCAATATCACCGTCGAAGGCTTAAAGGTGAAGGAAGACACGGCTTGTTCGAGCAGCACGACCTTTGATCTGCCGGCCGAGACTAGGCTCGCCGACCTCGTTCCACTGATCCGTGAGCGAGGATATACGGTCCCCCAGGAGTTCGCTCGAGAAAGAGATGACGGGAGTCGTGGCATTAATTATTATCCGGATGTCCAGTACTTTCTCAGCCATCCTCCCGAGACCCTGGTGGTTTCGGGCGACTGTCCGTCAAATTACGATGAGCGATGCATCAATGTACACGATACCTTTCTTCACTTTCTCAGCCTTCAGGCCCCGAGCAAGGCACTCTCGGCAAGGCTGGAAGGTGATCAGAAGATTCTGGTTGACGACCGGCTTGAACTGATCTTTCATCGCACCCTGCGCATGCCCGACGATGACAAGATCCATCCCCTCCCGGCTTCACGCGGGTATTTCCCTCTTTATAACGTTGAGGCCTTTGCCTCTCAACTGCCAGAACGGATCAGGAAGCGAGGTGGCATCTTCTTTCCTATGTGGCAGCGAGAAGCTCTTTGGATTGAATTCAATCACCGCGGGGGCAATACTCATTATGCCATCCGGGTCAACGTCGGCCACATCAACGCTGTCAGTGGTCTCGATATCTACGAGGTCTCTGACAAACAGGATTACCTTGTCGTACCCGGCCAACAGTGGTTCGACGGTATTTCTGTAAGCCCTGGTGTCGTGCGCCAGTTTGTTGCTATGCCTTGTCTGTCTCACCCGCCCTTGCGTCTACATTGCTAATATAGGAGACAGTGGGCTCTGGATACACCGTCGAGGGCCAAGTCTGCGGCAAAGAGAAATTTGGCGGAATCCAGATCGAGGTCATTCCTTCTTACAAACAATACACTCACACGTTCAGTTACTCAACCAAGCAAGGACACGTCGAGTATGCAGCCGAACATGATACCCCTGGCGACCATGCGCTTAAAGACGGCGACAAGATGGTTATGGCTCCGCAACAATCTACATTTAAGGGACAGGCTAGACTTTGTGATTTTCTTGAGGATAGCGAGAGTTTTGAAGAGATCGAGAGCCTCCATTTGAAGGTTTTACCCCAATGTGAGCCATATCAGGAGACTGATACTGAAAGATGCAGGGTATGTACATCGGACCAACTAAAAAATCGGTGTCCAGAATCCCCTATTTCCGCTCCTCAGGTCTCTCAGGCTATTCTCCGTTTTTTAGCATGGAAGAATCTCACGCGTCTGTTTACTCAAGTACGTCGATTGTTCACTCTGCAGGGTGCTCTAATTTAATTCTTACAACTCAGAACCTGATATTCCTCGCTATCACCGTCAGATGCATCGGTCTCAGTCTGTCGGCAGTGACGTGGACCTCGGTTACGAGGATGTGGCTGATCCTCGCCGCCCAGCTACAAGGCAATCCAGCCAGACTATGAACCTGCGAGAGATGGGGATTGCAGCTGGCGGGAAACTAATGCAGGACATCGTCCAGGACAGCTCCCCAAAGGGTATTTGGGACACGGCGAGGGCGAAGCTACTAGATATTCACATCCTCCAGCCCTCTGACTTCGAGGCCGTGACACACATCGTTCCTCCCAAGACACCGATCACTACCGAAGAATACATCGAAGCTGGTATTCCATTTTACGTCGTAGATGAGGACCCCGATCAGCGACTAGACGGATCTGCCACCTTGGCTGGGGTAAAGAGTATCAGCGCCATGGACAACGAGGTTGGCGTGGACGAGGCAGACACTGAGTTTGACCCGTTGAAGCCGAAACGGTGCGCAACGTGCGCGGTGCGACTATGCGATTGCATGTATGGAATAACACCCTCTAACCCTGGGTATGCTCGCTGGTAAGAGATACTAACGCTATTTTGTCAAGAATCCGCCCCTGTAACCATCAATTCTGCCACATGTGCGTCAAGGCTGTTGCTCCACCTGGCAAGACTTCTCACGATGAGCAGAAGCGCTGCCCGGTTTGTGCAGCCGTTGTTTCCCATGTTGCTGGCTTCTCGGCGCCCATGAATCTACCTGGGGAGGAAACGTTCAAGGTGGATGTTCCCGTTGCTATGTTGGAGGTTCAGGACGGAAGAGCTGCTTTTGAGTCTGTGGTGAAGATGAGGTTGTAGTCTGGGCCTTACTTTGTAAGTGGATGGTACTCTGGGTAATCACTTAAACGAGAACCCTAGCCCGGCTCTGAGACAACGTTAAGGCTCTTCATGGGGTTTGGCTGTGGCGATCAGCAGAAACCCTAATTGACAGACGGTGTACCTGAGCGCCCGGTTTCAGCATCCAGCTACATAACTGAGGAAGATGTAATGATCTTTACGCAAAGCCCAGCTTGAGTACCGAGTTGAATACATTGTGAATCATATTTCCGTCTTGTTCAAGTGCTTTCAATCGTGAAGGAGCTTAGGTCCCTGATTATCCAAGTAGATATCAAGCAACGTCGTCCTAAACCATGAATGCAGATAACCATTGCATCGCAAAAAGGCCAATGTCAAAGATGCACAAAAGTCAAATAGACAGAAACAGCTAACAGCAGCAAGTCAGACAATCAAGGCAGCATTCACACGTCTCCCCGCAAAGCCAGCAGCAGAATATCGTCGCCAGACTGTCCGTAGTCAGCCCATTTTGTAATTTTCATTCTGATTTCCTTCCCAGAGACGATCAGATCAACCGTACCAAGTAGCTAAGCAACCTCTATCTTTCTTTTCTTCTTGGACGATGACTTGTGGAGGAGGCTGTTGGTATTGCATCTTGTAGATCCGTGTCAGTAATATCCAACTAACAATGAGAGTCCACTAACAGGTGGTCCCTGGGGAGGATAGCCACTGGAACAGTATTAGCCAAGTGTCAGAGACTTGCCTCTCGTAAGAGTAGACGTACTATTGCTGCTGGTCGTACGGAGGTTGCTGGTAAGACATGGAAGTGGTCTGAACGTTCAAGTTGGATATAGCAAATCGAGACAGATAATATCCACTTGTGGACGAGTCGGAAAAGAACCAAATTTAAAACTGATAAATGAACCATTAGCCCTAGCTTTTGCAGGCAGCAGCATTAACATGGGCGCTTGCCCAGCCTGCCATGCACCTAAGCGCCGCATCATGTGTTGCCCAGGACGATAGGGCCAATACAAAGACAGGAATGACGAGCTCTAAAGCACAGAATCGGAGTAAGTGGTATGGATGATATGCAGTGCGCATTCGTAGCCGTCAAGGCTGAACTAGATATGCATACGTACATTCTATGTCCTATCCTGTCCTCTCTTGTCCTATCCCATTCTATCCGTCCTATCCAAAGACACTACAACAACTGCTACCTAGTAGTGCCTACTATTTTATCGTTTACAAGGCTAGTCATCGTACACTTCCTCATAAACCTCTTCATACTCCTCCCTCGCCTCCTCTAGGGCCTCCTCCTCACTGCTCGATGCATCGGAGTCTTGTGCCGCCAGCTGCGCCTGCTCATATTCCTGTCGAGCCTCCAAAACCTCCTCACGGTCGCTGGAGGAAACGGAGTCACCGTCCGCCGTCTCATCTGGGGGGAGACCAACAGGTGGAGGAGCAGTGGCCTCTGGCGGCGCCGATGCTGCTGCCGCCGCCGCGCGGGTTTCATCGTCCGAGTCGTCTGCGCCTGTTAGCCATTCAAGCCCATATAACCAGGGTATAGGGATAAGGTAGTTTATATTCTTTGAGCATACCGAGTGCATCCGCAATCAGCGCACCTCCGACAGCACCCACAGCGAGGCCTCCAGCGCCTGCAAGGAGCATGGCTTTCTTGTCATCCTTGCTCTTATCCTTATCCTTGCCCGACTTCTCCCCACTATAGTGTTCTCCTCCCTGCGAGTAATCATTTCCAGGGGCGTACTCCCCCTGTGGTCCGTACCCCGGGTTATACCCTCGATCCTGCCCGGGCCCTCCTCCATAGTATGGGTCCGGACCCTGCTGTCCCGGGGGATAAACCGGCGCCCCGGCATACTGCGGGACCTGGGGCTGGCCGTACTGCCCGTATGGCGCTGGATACGCAGGCGGCTCCCAGCGGGAAATGCCTGTAGCCTGCTCGATGTAGTACCATCGTTGGCTGGCGTGGTCGAACTGGGCTACCCACCCGGGAGGCAGGGGCGGTCCGCTGGGGGGTGGACTGTTCAGTGGCTGTTGGTGCTGGGTAGGATAGCCTGGGCCAGAACCGGGCCCGTATCCGGCTCCATATCCGGGGTCGTGGGATGGGTCGAATGCTTAGCCACAGACGTTAGCAAGTTAGATCAGGTCAGGTCGGGTCGTCTCAGACGTAGGCAGAAGCGATTTTCTTCGTAGTTTGGTATAAAAGGGTCAGGTCTTACCGCGCTGGCCCTCTCCTTCGTGTGCCTGCTGTTGCTCCTTCTCCTTCTCCTTCTCTTTGTCTCCGTCACCAGACAGCGAAGCCTTGAGCTCCTTGAACTCCTTCGTCAGCTCCTTGAAGAAGGACATGATATCTGTCGAGGAGGTTGAGGATTCTACCTAGGAATCCCCTCCACCCACTCGCTTTTTAATATTAACACTGAGACCCTAGTAGAGGTCCTAAACCCCCTCTACGCCACAAGGCCTGTGGCACGATCTCCAACAAACGCCTTGGCGGTTCGACGATGGAGCTGCAGAATGCTGCTGCCTAGAACTCGTCGAATCATGAAACGCTGCCCCCTTGGTAGGTGTCCAGAAAGTCCAGCAGTCTAGCCTGCGATTGGGTTATCATTGACAGAGCGCAGACGGATACCCACATGAAGGGGAAGTCGTCCGGGTGATGGGCCCGTCCACCAGCGTTTGACTGTATGGAGGAAGCTGTGGTCAGCCTTGTAGGGCTAACGTCATTTCTCCAATTTTCACCCTCTTTAGGTGCAAGGAAGTGCAACATCACCATCGGGTAACTGTGAAGAGAAATGTTTACTTCAAGATTTCTCATCTACCAGCTGGTCTTGCTTGTATTGTACCTACCTCTCAGGCATGCTTTCCCACTGAGCTCAGTATCAGGCTCTGCCGCAGGCCCAGGCAGTAATGACTCCGACCTGTGGTTCAATCTCAGCGCGGCCGTCGCGCTGGTCCTGATTGGAGGCGTATTTGCCGGATTGACAATCGCGTATCTCTCCTCTTAACCTCGTATTGAGCTTTAGCACTAACGCCGCCAGACTGATGGGCCAAGATGCAGTCCACCTCCAGGTCCTAGCAACATCCGGCGATGGCCCCGAGCAGAAACACGCCCGTACGGTCCTGGGCCTCATCAGCAAAGGGAAACACTGGGTCCTTGTTACTCTTTTGCTAGGCAATGTCGTCGTTAACGAGAGCTTACCGATCGTCCTCGACAAAACGCTCGGTGGAGGATGGCCTGCCGTGCTGGGCAGCACAGTCTTGATCGGTACAATACTTCCTCCCAAAACAACTGTGCGCCATGGCTGGATCTAATGGGCGAGCAGTGATTTTTGGCGAAATCATCCCCCAGTCCGTCTGCGTGCGCTACGGCCTCCCGATCGGCGCCTACCTCTCGCCCGTTGTCCTGGTGTTGATGTACGCCTTCGCCCCAGTCGCCTGGCCCACGGCCCGACTCCTCGACTACCTCCTCGGCGAGAACCACGGAACGGTCTACAAGAAAGCTGGGCTGAAGACGCTCGTGACGCTACACAAATCGCTCGGCTCGCAGCCTGCTGAGCGCCTGACCGAAGACGAGGTCACCATCATCACGGCTGTGCTGGATCTCAAAGCGAAACCGGTCAGGGAGATCATGACGCCCATGGAGCGTGTCTTTACCATGCCCAGCAATGCGGTTTTGGATGAAAAGACAATGGAATTGATCCTCTCTGCGGGATTCAGTAGGATCCCTGTTCATTCTCCCGGAAACCCTGGGGATTTTCTCGGCATGCTGCTGGTCAAGACACTGATCACATATGACCCTGATGACGCAAAGAGGGTTGAGGAGTTTGTGCTGGCGACGTTGCCGGAGACAAGTCCCGATACAAGCTGCCTCGATATCCTGAACTACTTCCAGGAAGGTCATAGCCATATGGCGCTGGTTTCGGAGAGCCCGGGGAGCAATGGGGGCGCGTTGGGGGTCGTCACGCTGGAGGATGTGGTGGAGGAGTTGATCGGGGAGTATGCTTTCCCTACCTACTGCGTCCCTATCCCGTATGCTTATTTCTCACAACTTAAACAGGGAAATCATCGACGAATCTGATAGGCACGAGTCCTCTTCAAAACCAGCTTTCCCTGCCGTGAGACGGCAACCCAGCCTGCCAACTCCAGCGCCAGCCCTAACCCTAGACGCCCGCACCCTCCGCCGGTCCTCGACAGCGCCTCTGGCCAAAACAGGACTCATAAGCACCATTCCGCCGGAGCAGCGGCAGCAGCTCGATAACCTGGCGCCGTCGAACCTGGCGCGGAGTCCCAAGCAGACCAGGTTCCCATTTGTCAAGATTAAGCGGGCTAAATCCGGACGGGCAAGTGATACTGCAAATGGGGTTGGCAAGGACTCTGGGGCTGTGGCTGATGAAAACACGCCTTTGTTAGACTAGGCTAGGGTTGGTTTGCTTGTATGCGACTGCCAGTGGGTTAGGTACTTCTAGTACCCTAGTACAGGGAAGGCTTATTGAGGATGGGATAGACGATGCCTTTCGATGCAAGAATGCTATGCCTTTTCATTGACTGATAGTGTCTGCAGCCATGATCAGAGGCCGACCAAATTCAGTTTATATTATCTCTTTTTCCTTGGGGTTACTGCTGCGCGATGCCGTATAATCAACTCATGGGTATATCCCATACCGTGTCTATCAACTACGTACGACTGACTTCAACAGTGCTTGGCGAATCTCAATGACAGGTGTAGATGTAAATAACTTATTATATTGGACTAAATTATCCTTGTCAACACGGCTTCAACCAATCAGTTGTAACCGAGTCGATAACCACTTTGCCAGGAAGACAACTCACTACCCTCCAGCTGGGATATGCCTGCGGCGATGCGTTGCAGCTTTCTTGTCGCCCTTGAAACCTCCCAAGCAGAACAAACGATCACTCACCGGGATAGCATAATGTACAAGGCACCGCGCGGTTGCATCTTGGTTCGGTCTCGGGCCCTTGAGCCACAGATTGTTCTGTCGTCCACTCCCTTCCCAGTTGAGGACCTACAGCTCTCTTGTCGGAGTGTGAATGGCTTATCATTCAAACCCTGAACATAATATCATCCGCTTGATCTATCGTGACGACACAAGCAGCCAGATCCAGCCAGAGAGCACCTGGGTTCACCAGCATAAAAAAAAATATACTGTCACTCTGTACGCAAGTGACCAGCGTGAGAATGGCTGGTGAATTAAATGCTAGGACAGGGCAGCAGCCTCGGACCGGTCCCAATGAGAAAATCCCGCCCACTCTCAACAAGATGGGCGGACAGAGGTATTGGTATGTATTATAGGTCCATCGCTGCTGAAAGAGTAATCCGAAACCTGATCACTACGACGGGGTGCCTGGACTCTCACTGTGTCTCGAGACCTGTCTGCACGCCATACGTCTTCGGTTCAGATCGATATGCTGTCCATAGATGCGGCATCGACGAGATCCTAGACGTATGGAGTTGCGTACCACTTTGGTAAGCAACGATTCTACTCGTAACAAAGTCCTCAGCTCCATATCCCGTGACTGAGCCAGACGATCAATGGAGTCCCACATCCAGTTTTGTTATACCTTGATATCTGTCCCTGATCAATTCGTTAACCCGCGCTGAAGAATATGGTGAAGCAAGAAGTGTGAACGGTCTCTTCTTCGATCTTCGATCTTCTGGCTAACAGATGGCACCAGAAATTTACATTCAAGAGAGTTGAGCGGGTGTCCATGCTCGCCTCGAAACGCAGTATTGAGTGTAGGGGGAAGATCATTTTGAGAATAAAATCTCCAGCCTCTCAATCGGTGCGGAAGTAGAGGCTTGAACGCAGAGGTATGGATCTCCCGTGAAGAAACCCCGTTAGAGAAGGGAAGAGTTGGTGTCACTCGTTGTCCAGGTTATGAGTTCAAAGAGAGGGCAGGATTATAGAATCGTATCAAAGTATTGGTGCCTGAGGCATGAGTTTGAGCAGAATCAAAGGCAGGGCTATAAATATGTGAGTGAGGCGAAGTATTTGGAGCTAAGATGCGACGTCTCAGTTCGAACACTACACGATTGAAGTCATCAGTCTGGCCACCAGTTAATGTGTAGTCGGGGTCGGGATCTGACGGCCGACACGTAAAAAAAGCCTTCAGCCGTTGTCTGTTCAATCCGAAATGGAAAAATAAAAATCCGGACTCCGAAGATGTCGGATCCGACGATACGAAGCATCTCCGAGACCAAGTCACAAAGGCCCACATGGCGGCGACCACTGCCCACTCGGCATTGAGGCCGATATACTGTCCCTGAGGCCTCAGGTTAAGTCTTTCTCTATAGGTGCGACGAGGCTCTGTCGCCATTTCCATGCGTTTCTTCGGATCCCAGCTGGACCTCGGAATTCTAATAAGCACCGTCTTTCCCCTGAACAATTCATCAGTACGCCAGACCACCCTCCCCTCTCACCCACTGTATCTTGCCTCGTCCAGGCACCTCTCTCCTCATTACAGTCCTTTGTAGTCCTCTACAGTCCTCTACAGTCTTTCTGTCGATTTTCTTACTGACTGCGACTGTAAACTCGTTTTAAAACCCGTCGACTTGAAAAACTTGAAAATGCCGCTCATTACTCGTGGAATTTCCCTCGTTAACTTCACGGTGGCCTCGTCCGCGCTGGCGTTCCAGGTCTTTGTCCTGTACCCGTGGCACAACCAGCTCGACGACGAGTTCAAGGCTCTCAAGAACGAACATCTCCGAGTCCTGAACAAGGTCGAGCGCGTACTCGCTTCAGAAAAGTTCAGGCTCAATAGTGCGCAGTCGCAGTCGCAATAGCCGACGCAAGACATACCTGAAACGGCCTGCAATATAATCCAGCTTTCATTAGGTGTGCTTGTACCGAATAGTCCCTTTTGTTCGCTTCCTGTCTTTTTTGTGCTGATTCGACTTGCTCTCACGCTACAAAGTTTCTGATGATTTGTCTTTATACTGACATTTTCGATTTCTAGGAGCTCTAGGTGGCTGGCATCCGGGCCAACACTGTCCTCTGTCCCGCGAGCATAGATGTGAGCATAGAGACAAGCGAGCAATTCCGATCGGGTCTGCTCTAGGTGCTATAGCCTGGACTTCGGAGTCATCTGGCGAATCGATCCGGGAGTCGCACTGAAGGCGCTTGCTACCTAGGCAGTCTGGGTCCAGTACAGGGTTCAGGACATCCAGAGGCTGGCGGTTGATGGTCGGTTGTTGGCGTTTGGTGGTTGATGACTTCCTCATGATAGATTCAGTTTTCTTTTCATTTTTAGACTTAGAGATTGCAATTGACTTATAGACCATACATTACTCACAATAACCAGTGCATGTGGACCTAGGCGCAGGGACTAATTACCAAAGGCAACTATCCCGTAGCCTGATCGCGCTCTCTTTTAGCGCTTTGCTTTCAGTTTCACTAATAGACCCTGAATCGAAACCTAGCACAGATCAACTCAGTCTTTGTGAAATGCGCGAGCTTTTGCGTTTCTCAGAAAAAAAAATGTTTTACAGCTTTGGTCATGGCGGCAGACTCATGACCAGCCGATGGAAGCCTGCATGCATTTTCACCACCCTGCGATCACCGATTCAAGAGAGCCCAGAGACCAGCCATTCATTATGTGCTGCCTATATGAAACTCGAGGCTTCCACGATTAACTGCACCATCTAACGAAGGTCTAGCTAAGGCAATCCTCCCAACCCCATTCCCAATCTCTTATTGCCCACAAACGCACCCCTCTGGTTTGTCAAATTGCCCGTCCCATAAGATGTACGGTAATTACAGCGGTCAATCCACAGGTAGAACCCTGTCGTGTGCGAGGCAGGGGTCCTTTAGCACCAGTGAGCCTGCAGAAGTTACCGTCGGAAACTGCCGGGGGAAGGAATGAAACGGAAGATATCGAAATCGCAGAGGTTGCAGTGAAGATGACGCAGCGAGGGCTGTGTCTGCTGTTCCACTCAGGTTGTAGATGAACGAGTAAAAGGAAGTAGGTATGCTTGGGATGAATCTACTCTAGTACCTCTCTTGTGTATTTGCCGACCTCATAAAGAATGTATGCGCCGGAGCGAGATCAGAGCTAGGTGTTTCGTACTTACCCAGATAG
Source organism: Aspergillus foveolatus (assembly GCF_047715535.1). Taxonomy (NCBI): domain Eukaryota; kingdom Fungi; phylum Ascomycota; class Eurotiomycetes; order Eurotiales; family Aspergillaceae; genus Aspergillus; species Aspergillus foveolatus. The sequence goes on from NW_027396065.1 coordinate 1,568,928, forward strand.
CCCCTCTGCTCCCTCTAGAATCCCCATTGTCTGTAAAATTAGTGAAAAGAAAGAGTGCACCTTCCACATCGACCTCATAGTAGGAATTGCAGAATCTCATCAGCCAACGCCTGAGGGTCCTCTTCAGGGATAAAATGCCCGCAGTTTAGCCCTTTGCCCCGTAGATCCACACAGTACCGCTGCCAGACGTCCAGCGGCCCCTCCTGCTCCTTCTTGGCCTCACTCTTCTTCGGCCCCGTGAACCCGCCCTCCTCCCCCCAAACAGCCAGCACCGGGACCTGAATCTTATTGCCCTTCTCGAGGTCTTCTTCATCATAAACCCGGTCAAAATAAGCGCCCGCCCGGTAATCCTCGCAGGTCGCATGGATCCGCTGCTCATCGCAATACGCCTCCCGGTACCGCTCCATTGCTGTATCACTGAAAGCCTGCAATGTCCCTGCCGCCGTCCAGGAAGACAGTGCCTGCTCAAGGAACAGCCTTCCCTTGTCCTCCTTGCCAATCATCTTCTCAGGAAACGGTTCGGGCTGCGCAAGGAACAACCAGTGGTACGCCTTTAGTCCCGCAGTGGGGTTCCCGAACCGTGCAAACATAGCCGCCGTCGGAACAATATCGACAACTACGACCTTCGACAGCCGCTCAGGGTTATCGAATGCGAGGCGGTAGGCGACACGAGCTCCTCGATCATGTCCCACGACTGCGAATCTCTGATTCGCGTACCCGAGCTGGTCCATTACTGACAGACAATCCTGGCCCATAAGGCGTTTGGTGTAGCCGGAGCCATTGGCACTGGTGGGAATGGAGGAGGCCCCGTAGCCACGAAGGTCAACAAGAACGACGGTAAAGTGCGGAGTGAGCAGCGGCGTCAATTTGTGCCATTCGGCATGGGTCTGGGGGAACCCATGGACGAGGAGAAGAGGGGGTTTGTCCTGTGTTGGGCTGACGCGGACGAAGATGCGGGCACCGTGAGCGGTGGTGACGTATTGGGAAGAGAAGCCGGGAAAGAGGTCGGAAGACATGTTGCGTATAATTGAATACTGAGAAACGAATGCTTAGAGAGATATAGAGGTCGGTTTATTTATACTGGGATAAGCACCCTTGATTTCTAAGCGGTTGGAGGGAACCAAGTGAACGTGCTTGCCGCATACAATGTCTCGTCGACCCCTCAATCACATGTGGCCGTCGCACGTGATAGCAGGAAAAGGTCCGGATGCCATCCAGGTACCACTCAGAGCACTCTGGTTCAAAAACAGGTACAGGTATAAATATGGCCCGTCCATTGGCCCAACCCGGATAAAAAACTGTCCCTATAGCACACTCTGGGAAGGTCACGTGATGCTTAATCACTTGCTATTTTATGGATCGAAGACCAAATGAGCAGGGCAACAGATTACAGAGGTCTGCCAGGTATTCTACCACGCATGGAAGACTACACGGAGCAGTCTCCGCATTCTGCAGATTCTGTCAGTTCTGATCTTCTCCCCCTTGGCTGTCAGTTGCTGTCAGTTGCTGCTGTCACGACCATAATCATCCCATTGTAACCTTACCATGATCGACAGGTGGTTGTCCAGATCGGGACTAGCTTTGTTTACCCCAGTCGGCACTGTGCTTAAAGTGGAAGGTATGATGATGCCCAGGATCGCACTCCAGTCATCAACTCCATCATGGGACGGTCCTTGGGATCCTCAAGGCACGAAATGGGGATCAGGTCCGTAGTGCACATGCATAGCCCATCAGCGTGAAGCACTGGCCTCGAGCAAACTCGACAGTCTCGGACACCGATAATATCCTTGTTGTCCCTGACTGATGCATAGTGCATGCCCCTGCGCTGGCTCCCCTTTTCACTCCGCCTGCTCTCCAGTCTCCACTCCTCACCATTGATATCCGCCCCCGCCCGTCCTCCATTCTCCATCGTTCTTATATCTACGGACTCGGTCACTCGTTATCACTAGAGTCCTTGTTTATTCCTATTCTTTGCATTCTTACGCGTAGTTATGCGTACGCTCCTCGCTCTCGCGGCCCTCGCGGGCTTTGCCGCTGCCAGGGTGCCCGCCTACGCCATCACGCGCCCGGTAATGCGCAGTAATTCCCGCGCCGACGCTGTCAAGGAGGCCTTTTCGCATGCCTGGGACGGTTACTACACATACGCCTTTCCTCATGACGAGCTGCACCCGATTTCGAACGGTTACGGAGACTCGCGGAACCACTGGGGCGCGTCGGCCGTCGACGCTCTATCGACGGCCATCATGATGCGCAACGCGACCATCGTCAACCAGATCATCGACCATATTGCTGACATCGACTACTCCAAGACCGACACGATGGTGAGTTTGTTCGAGACGACCATCCGGTACCTCGCGGGCATGATCTCTGGATACGACCTGCTCAAAGGCCCAGCGGCGGGGTTGGTGGACGACAGCAGGGTCGACGTGCTTCTAGAGCAGTCGCAGAACCTCGCCGACGTGCTGAAATTCGCGTTCGACACTCCTTCTGGTGTGCCGTACAACATGATCAACATCACTTCGGGCGGCAACGATGGCGCCACGACCAACGGGCTGGCCGTGACCGGCACCTTGGTACTGGAGTGGACGCGCCTGTCGGACTTGACCGGAAACGACGAGTACGCTCGCCTGAGCCAGAGAGCTGAAGACTACCTTCTCCACCCGGAGCCAGCGCAGTACGAACCGTTCCCTGGATTAATTGGAAGCGCAGTCAACATTGCCGACGGCAAGCTCGCCAATGGTCAGATCAGCTGGAATGGCGGCGCGGACTCGTACTACGAGTACCTGATCAAGATGTACGTCTATGATCCCGAGCGCTTTGGTCTCTACCGGGACCGCTGGGTCGCGGCGGCCGAGTCGAGCATCAAGAATCTGGCTTCGCACCCGTCCACCCGCCCGGACCTGACTTTCTTGGCCACTTACAACGAGGAGCATCAGCTGGGCCTGACCAGCCAGCACCTGACCTGCTTCGACGGTGGAAGCTTTTTGCTTGGCGGGACATTGCTTGACCGCCAGGACTTCGTCGACTTCGGCCTTGACCTCGTCGCCGGCTGCCACGAGACGTACAACTCGACTCTAACCGGCATCGGCCCTGAGCAGTTCAGCTGGGACGCTAATGGGGTGCCCGACAGCCAAATGGAGCTGTTCGAGCGCGCAGGTTTCTACATCAACAGCGGCCAATACATTCTTCGTCCCGAGGTCATCGAGAGCTTCTACTATGCATGGCGTGTCACAGGTGATGAAACGGTACGCTCACTCAACGCTCCTTCCTTAGAAAGACCATACTGACCGCTTTAGTATCGCGAATGGGTGTGGAACGCCTTCGCCAACATCAACAAGTACTGCCGCACTGCGACCGGTTTCGCGGGGCTGGAGAACGTCAATGCAGCGAACGGCGGAGGCCGGATCGACAACCAGGAGAGTTTCATGTTTGCAGAGGTGCTGAAGTATTCATATTTGACTTTTGCTCCGGGTACGTTTCCCCTTGGTTTTGGTTCAACGGTGGTGGCTATTACTGACTGCAGCAGAGGACGAGTGGCAGGTGCAGAAGGGCAGTGGAAATACGTTTGTCTATAACACCGAGGCGCATCCGTTTAAGGTGTATACCCCTCAGTAGGCAGTACATATTGTGCTCTAGCGTACGCAGCATGCATAACCTAAATAGCATCACCTACTTAACTGACAAGCAGTTACCTTACTATACTCTAAGGAGCTTGGCCGGTAATCGTAGTCACTCTATACTCCGCTGTGCTGTGCGGGAAGGCTGGGCTTATCCCTCCTGCAGAAGCAAGTTCAGAGGACAAGGCTACGCCCAACTCTTCTCACAACGCAAGTACCCTGTAGACTATATTACCACAATACTACTCTCGTCCTGCCAACTATGGTTATACCACGTGAGTTCACATCCCAAAATCGAGACCCAGCCAGATCCACGGTCCAGTTCCCACCTGTTTAACCGAATACAGTTTAGCGTGGCTACATTTGAGCACATTTGAGCACCTTGAAGACCAGGAACGTCAATCAATAAAGAGTGGGTGTGTACTCTTGGTGACTGATAATCTGCTCAGAATGGTGTAAGAGGTGGCACATTCAACGAAGGACCTAGGTAGATATATGGTAATTGCCCGGCTGGACCTGAGATAGAATCAATCAACTCGTCTACATCTACATCTCAAAGTTCGCCTAACTTCATACTTTGTCTTTGCATCTAAAGGAAAACAACATACAACATACCATAGTCACAATAAGACTCGAGAGAAGATGTGTGGACCGGCCCGAGCAAGCTCCGGCCATAGAATTGCCATTATGTTCCCTTCACCAACATCATCACCATCATCTTCACTATCATCGTCACCGTCATCCTCGCCATCGTCATCGCCAACGCCATCACTATCACCATCTCTATCTCCATCAGACTCAGACTCAGAACCCTACTCCCTCTTCTTCCGACAACCCGCACCAGAAAGTCCTGAGCACACAAGTGCCGTCTTCCAGATCAAAGACTCTAGCACAATCAACACCTTCCGGTCATGTCAGGCCATCGATCTACGAATTGAGTATGTCTCGCCCCCAACTTGGCTCGTCCACGGCCATTCTGCCTTGAGAACAGTCTCAGGACAGTGACTAGGACAGTGACTAGGTATATAGACGCTAACAAATGAGTTTCACTTACAGACGACACGGAGATTTGACCCTCTCGTCATCGGTCCATCCGCCTCTGCACCAATTCCAGCTCCGTCCGTCACTATCATTCCCATCAAAGGCGGGGCTAGGCATGAATGAGAATGGAAATGAGATCGTGTTCAATCTCCCAGAGAGACTGGATCTGAATATCTCGGACCGCGGGATTGTCGGGAGGCAGGTTACGGTTGTTGCGAGGGGTGGCAATGGCGAAGTGCTGAGAATGGGGAGGGGAATTGTTGGGTTTGATTAGCTGCTAGCTTAATACATTTACGGATTAATCTAGCTCTTCGTGTAGATCATCTAGTCCAATTTACTGGCCAGGTATCAAGCCAGGCAGACTAGATGATGTGATTGAGGGGTGGTCTTCTAGTGTAAGGTAATATGCTCATATCTGCTCATGGGGTCCTCAAGTCACTTGCTGGGCTTCTGACCAGTGACTAAATAAAATATGGTCTATAAGTACGGTGTACCCCGCTCTCTTTCTTCTCTCTCCCTTTATCTTTCATCCCTCTTCGTTCATCACGGTCTTTCCTGCCCAGTTCTTCAGTCATCTTTATTGATCTCGAGGTCTACCAAGACACCATCGATCCAATATGTCCACCCAGAAATACACTCTCCCGCCCCTTCCCTACGCCTACGATGTACGTAAGCACCCTATCCCCTCTTTTACTCTCCTTCATTGATTTTGCTTGGATGCTAACAAAAATAGGCCCTTGAACCCATCATCTCCTCCCAGATAATGACCCTCCACCATCAGAAACACCACCAAACGTACATCACGAACCTGAACGCCTTACTCGAGGCACAATCAAGCGCTACGCAAGCAAATAATGTCCCCTTGCTCATCTCTCTCCAGCAAAAGATCAAATTTAACGGCGGTGGCCATATAAACCACTCCCTTTTCTGGGAGAACCTGGCACCGTACAATTCGCCCGCCACAGACATTGTCGCGTCCGCTCCGGAGTTGAAGCGCGCAATTGATGGCCAGTTCGGTTCTGTAGAGTCGTTCACCAAGGCCTTCAATACTGTTCTACTGGGAATCCAGGGGAGCGGATGGGGGTGGCTTGTCAAAGACTCGGCGGGCAAACTGGACATTGTGACGACAAAGGACCAGGATCCTGTCACGGGGCTTGTGGCGATCTTTGGTGTTGATATGTGGGAGCATGCGTATTACTTGCAGTATTTGAATAACAAGGCGGCGTATGTGGAGGGGGTGTGGAAGGTGCTGAACTGGGGGGTAGCGGAGGAGAGATTTAAGAGTGGTGTTCCAATTGAGGTCAGTGGAGGTGGGATTAAGCTGTAGATGGTGGGGTGCTAGTATCCTGCTTAGGAACTCCTTTTGAGTGACTAGAGTCTATAGATGAGACAGGGCTTTTTCACTTCGCTTGTCTCGTTTTATGTTCAAGCGTGCTCATGAACAAGATAAATATGCTTCCTGAATTGGATGCCTCCTGTTATGGCAACTTGTGTGTATATCAACTGTGAAAAGCTGTAAAAAGACGCTTGGTTCTTGATACTGGGTCCGCACTTGCCTAGCGCGCCGAGGCCATAGACAAGTCTAGTTGATGTTTGATAGTTCTAGATAGAGTGACAAGCTACCACTCTCCTCGGCTCCCAAACCCAACTCAGTGGCCCGGCCACATGAGGTATCTACATCCTCCCCTTCAAATGGGCCCCCCCATCCGTCGTAATTACACTCCCATTCAGATGCCCTGCTGCCCTGCTCGCCAAAAACACCACCAGTCCTGCGATGTCCTCCGGCCGTCCAAGCCTCTTGTTTGGACTCGCCGCCTCCACCTCCTTCATTCCCCCCTGGATCTCAATCAGCCCATTCGCCATCTTGCTCGGATAGATCCCTGGCGCAATTGCCGTGACATTAACATGCTTCGGCCCCAACTCCACCGCCAGATTGCGCGCCATGTGCAGAACAGCCGCCTTGCTGGCGCTGTAGCTGAAGCTGCCGTTCTTACCGAGACTGCCGAGTGTGATGCCCGCTACGGATCCGGTGATGATCACGCGCGAGGGATCCTCGAGGCTCGCCTTTGCGGAGAGCAGGGGGAAGAATTTCTGGATGGTGAAGAAGACAGATTTCACGTTCAGGTCGAGCACCTTGTCGAATGCCGACTCGGGGAACTTTCCGAATTCCTCGCCCCAGGTTGCGCCGGCGTTGGCGAAGAGGATGTCGATATGGGACGTTGTCTTGCTGACTTCTGATACCAGGCGCTCGATTTCAGAGACTTTGGAGGAGTCGGCTGGAATGGAGATTGCTTGTGCGCCGGGGCGCTTGTTAGGGAGGGCGTTGAGGGCTGCTACTGCGGACTCGCAGGCTGAGGCTTTGCGCGAGGTGATGTAGACTTTGGAGCAGCCGGCTTGGAGGAGGCTGTCGCGCGGGTCAGTCTGGGTACGGTTGCTGGGGGAGGGAAAGGGGACGAGGGGAGCAGCCGTACCCGCTTGCAGCATAGAGACCCAGACCACGGGAGCCGCCGGTGACGACGGCGACCTTACCCTCAAGGGAGAAGATGGAGGAGAAGTTATTCAACTGGACTTGTTCGGAGGCGGACATTTTGGTAGACTTGATCTGGTGAAGTGTTAAGAGTGGAAAGGTTGTGTTGGGTTGGAAAAGTAGCTAAGTACGGCATACTGTTCGAACAAAAGGGCAAAAACGTATTTAACACGTAACGAGTTTGTACACCGCTTTTCCAACCGCTTGCTTTAAGAAGGGCTGGAGATTTCTCCTTGTATTTCTTATTTCATTTAACTTCTTACCTTTGTACAAAGCTTTCAGAATGCCTCGGCCGTCAATAAATCTTGAACCATACAAGGATGAAATCTCTACCTTATATAAATCAGGCAAATCTCCTCCTACTATTGCTATGCTACTAGGGAATCGATATGACATTCAGGTTAGTGAGCGTACGATTAAGACCCGCCTTAGTATATGGGGGATTCATAAGACA